>NC_133328.1:84341749-84677438 GCF_042186555.1 Aquarana catesbeiana
CCATAAAAGGATTTTACAGGTTAAACCAAAAATTCAAATTTTTGCTTTACATGAATAACATTTTGTGTTGTGTAATATATAGTCAGATTATGGTTTTACTTTTTACATACAGATAGCAAGCAACAGAATCACAGAAATTCATAAAGATTTTATCATATTTATTTATATATTACGAATGCTCAAGCTCCCTACAACTATTTAGTTATATGCTGTTGTATTTGTGCATAAGAACATGAAATCTAAGTATAGGCATTGAAATAAAAATTTTATTAACATGTCATCTGACTCAAATCGACATCTCCACTTTAATTTCAGGTTTAATATTGAAACCCTGTTCTAATGTATTCATAGGTACTGCAGCCTGCTCACATAATTTGTAACAAAAACATCTTTGCCACTTTCCATTCTGAAGCTTCCCCCCTAACCACTTTGCATATTATTTTATATATACTGTGATTCTGTACTTGCCAAATATGCTGCAGAAATTCCCCTCCACTGAGTGGCTGCAACTGTTTTAACTGCACGCAGCTTCAGCTGCCTCCTGTTTATTTCCTGTATTTACCCAGACACACAGAGGCACACCTCCAGCTCTGCAGCTCTCATTGGCCCTCTTATAACTCATCCCCCCTCCGTTCCTGGCAAACTCACACGAGAATGTGAGAGAGTGCTGTGCATGATTTCATAAGCCTAGGCTTTTTACCAGACAAACAGGAAGTGGGCTGTATAAGGTATTTACTGGCATTAAAAAAATGTTTTACTATCCAAAGTTAAAACAAGAAGGGCAGATGATTTAATAGATGGAAAGTTGAAAAAAATGACTGAAGTTCTGCTCTAAAGGATGAGTTTACCTTTTGGAATATGTTACATGTTCCACCCATCTTAAGGGTGGAACATGTATCATGTTCTCGCTGTTCCCTCCTTTCGCTGTGACAACAGTATGGGGAAAAGTTCCACGTGCTAGCTGTCACTTTTTGAAAACTGTGTCGCTGTTAGAAGCTTAATGGCTAATATTTGCATAGTAACAATACTAAGTATGAATTTTTTGGATCTTAATAGTATAATTGAGTTGTATATACTGCGCATGCGCTAGCTGCGCTGTGACTGGCCGGGCAATTTTCTGGGACCTGTGACGTGTCCCAGAAGATTGCAGGGAGGGAGGGGGGAGAGGTGAACTTCCTTCCGGCACCACGGAGCCCCGGGAGGAAGTTCACTTCCGCCCCCCCCCCACCCCCCAAAAAAATGACATGCCAAATGTGGCATGTCAGGGGGTCACCGTCACTTAAAGCGGAAGTTCCATTTTTGGATGGAACTCCGCTTTAAGATGCAGAGTATGTATGAGATAAAGCAGGGTTCCACCCAAAAGTGGAACTTCCACTTATCTGATTCCCCCCCCCCCTCCGGTGCCACACTTGGCACCTTTAAGTGGGGAGCGGGTACCTGTTTTTGACAAGTCCCCTGTCCCCACTTCTGAGAGATTGGGCAACGGCGAAGTACGTAAGCAGCTCGGTCGTCCTCCTTCTGCCAGGCTAGTGAGAGAGCTCCGCGTGCTTTACGCATGCGCAGTAGGGACCTGGCCATGAAGCCGGAAGGCTACACTGCCAGGTTCCCTTACCCGCAATGGCGACGGCAGCAGTACCCAACAGCTGATGCAAACATCGGCTGCGGTGCCGACATCTCTGGACTCCAGGATAGGTAAGTGTCCTAATGTTAAAAGTCAGCAGCTACAGTATGTTCCAGCTTAGCTGTGTATAGAGCCTGTATTATATTTCAGTAACTCCTCAGTGAAGGGAGGGGGAGTTAGGCTGAAATTTTGTTCAATACATTTGTCACTAGAGTTTGTGGGACTAAAAGACACAGAATAACTTTAAACCAGCTCATTTTAGGAGAAGGTGGGGGCTGAATTGTGGAGTAAAAGTAGTGAGCAAAGAACTTTAGGGTCAGACTGCTAGACAGGTGGTGCTCCACCCACACGGCCGTGTCATTCATTCACACAGCTCTGTGTGAATGAGCTACAAGTCCCGACATCCTTTGTGATTGTTTGCTTGTAGTTCTCTATGAACTACCACACGGCGATGTGGTAGTTTGAGTCTTTCTCTCAGCATGAAACTGCAAAAATGGCATTTACTATAGTTTATAATTTTATTTTTTTTTTTGGACCCTGGGAAGCATTGCACCAGCGATCAGCAAATCGCTTTTTCCATGCAGGTGAATTTATCCTTTAAAGAACCTCTGCATAAAAAGATTAATAGTTCCCTCCCTGTACTTACATTTTAATTGGTGCACACTGAATTAAGTGTTTGTAATGCAAAAGATTTAACATAGTACAAAAAGAGCAAAACTTTAAAAAAATCTTCAAATTTTATTTGCTTTTTTGCTTCAGTTGTATATGTAGTATTATACAATTATGGTTTGCTTTGCATTTTTTAGGAGGTTCTGTGTTCCTTTTTGAAGCCGTCTGAAGGAGTAACTCCTATTCTTAGTCAAGAAACATCCATGAGGGCCTTTAGTCTTTACTGCAGGCTCAGTATTCACCTCCAATGCAAGGTAATGGTCCTGAGAAATCTCCTATTTGGTTTGTGTGTAAGAATGTATAAAAATTTTAATTTTATTCTCCAAAGATTAAGATCAACAATAGTTTAAAATATGAGTTCTTGTTACATTGCAATACCATTATGGCATGGAAACCACAATAACACTGATACAGGCAGGTATTAACTTGTATTCAATAATTTCCTTAATGTTGATCCTGCCAAGAAGTGCCCCTGCAGGAAGGATCAGCATTGAGCTCACATTTTAAACGATTGTTGACCTTAATCTTTGGAGAATAAAATTAATTTTTATATTGACATTTGTCTGATATGTCCTTTTACTGCATCTTTCTATCTCTATGTGGGTTGCCATTTCTAGGACAGTAGGTTATATGGGCTCCAATGGCATAGTTCACACCAGCGCAGTGTATTCCAGTGCTATTCAGTTCCAGAAAAAAAGTACAACGCGCTGCTTCTTCTGTGCAAAAAAAAAAAAAAAAAAGAAACTGTACTGGAGTGAGGTAAAAAGCATCAAAAATGCACCCCACCCCAGTACAGTGTGGGGGGGAAGCATCTGAAATGCATTCGGCACACATCAAAAACATTTTAACACGCATCCAGAATGGATCTACAGAAAATATTTGTGGTATGAATGGGCTAGGCATATAAATCACACATTTGTGTTTTTGTATTTTTTACTTCTGGTTGTGTAGTTCCAGTCGGAAGGAAGAACATATTTGTCATTGCTGGAGGATACCGGTGCTTGGGTTGAAAGTCAGGTTCTTGGCATCCTTGGAAGCGGTGAGCCACTTACAGAGCAGCAGAGTACAGTGGCTCAACAGATCCTTCAGGTGAGATCTGTTTTGTATTTCTACACCATCCCTCCATTAAATATTTTTAATTTCATTTTTACAATTGGCAACTTGAAATACAAATGATGTTGAAAAGGAGAAATATTTTCATAAAAATATATTTTTTTTATTGCTGGTTAGGGGGGCATAGATTGTTTTTTTTTTTTTTTTTTTTTTTTTTTTTTTTTTTTTTTATGAATTGGTCATTGTTCCACTCGGATGTTGGAGCTCAATTGTGGCTGGAGATTTTACTGGGAGTGTGGATATTATATACTTAGCTCTTAGCACTAACTATTACTCTGAGCTCTACAGAGTGCAAGTATTTAGTCCTGGTTTTACAACCGAGGAGGAAGGCTACCCTCTCTGTCCAGCCCTCCCACCGACAGAATAATATTGCGGGGGGGGGGGGGGGGGGGGGGGGGGCTGGCTTATATTGGGTGATATAAAATCTGTATCATGTAGGTATCCTTTAAATATAAGTGTATATGAAGATGAAAGGGGATTTCTCTCTATTTTATATAGAAGTACTATTTTCATTTTGAATTGCAGGAATTTTAATACCACTTAGTGATTCATCTTTCTAATGCATAATGAGCTCCATTGTGTTTCAATCTGCATCTCAATATTCCATAATGTGGAAATCACATTTTGATGTTATTCTTTTCTTGTCACTAAATAGACTTATCTGACAGTATGTAAAGATGTGATAATGATTGGCCTTGGTGACACAGATTTTCAAGCTCAGCTTCTTCAAACTCTGATTTCAGTAATACAGACTGGTAAGTTTTTTTTTTTTTTTGTTTTTTTTTTTTGTTTTTTTTTTTTTTGTTTTTTGTTTTCTGTTCTGTTCAGTTTGTGGGTAGATCGGGGTAGCGGGCCTTGCTTTGCATCTGAGGGTCCTAGAGCAGGGAAGTTGTTACCCTGGATTCCGACATTTAGGGACTGCTGATCTGTCACAAGGATTTTTTTACAAGAATTCTAACAAGTAATTGAGACTCGCACATACAAATGTTGGCTTAGTGATTGTAGAAGGCAGAAGATTTTTCATCTTAATGCATTCTATGTGTGTGCAGCAGCTGCCCCTCAGCCCCCTAAATTCTTACCTGAGCTCCCTCCGATCCAGTAATGTTGTAGGATTGTCTTGGCTGCACGAACTCCCCTCCTCATTGGCTGAGACAGCAGCGTCAGCGGCTCCCGCTGCTGTCAATCAGAATCAGTCAGCCAATGAGGAGAAAAAAAAGGGGGCAGGGCCACAAATCCATGACTGAATGGACACACGGAGTTGTGGCTGGGCTCGGGTGCCCCCATTGCAAGCTGCTTGCTGTGGGGGCACTCAACGGGATGGAGGGGCCAGGAGCACCAGAGAGGGACCCGAGAAGAGGAGGATCTGAGCTGCTTTGTGCAAAACCACTGCACAGGGCAGGTAAGTATAACATGTTTGATATTTTCAACTAAAAAAACAATTTACAGTCACGTTAAAGATTTTTTATATAAAGGGACCAGTGGCAGCTGGTGGTTTTTATTTGGCAGGGCGCAAACAATAACATCTCCATCAGGATGTTTTATGCACTGAAGCATAACTGATTGGCTCCCTGTGTTTCCCCCAAACTCACTTTAAGCTCTGCTGTATAGGGGACTAAGAGTCTAAGGGCCAGTTCATGCCACATGCAGTCCAGTGTTTTGTTTTGTTTTTCTGCATCAAAAACACATGGATAGTAGGTTATATTGTTTTCAGTGGCATAGTTCACACCAGTGCAGTCAGTTCCAGTGTGCTCCAGTTCCAGAAAAAAGTAGACCAAGCTGCATTTTTTTTCTGCAGTGAACTGTACTGGAGCATATTAAAACGCATCAAAAATGCACTGGAACGCACACATCCTTATTTAAGGTGAAGAAAAAGAGGGGAAAAATGCACTGGAACGCTTTAAAAATGCGTCAAACGCATATGCGGAAAAGCACCAAGACTGCGTTTCTATGATGTGAACTGGCCCCAATACAAAGTCAAATTCAGGTTCTTGCACTGGTTCTGTTTAAAAATATTTTGATAGTGTATTCATGAATAGAGAGCTGCATTAATTTGTGGCTTTCATAGCCACCTGGAGTTCAGCTTTAAAGCGTAACTTCACGTTTGTGGAGAAGAAAACATTCTCCTCTGGATGATCTGTGTACACTGCAGGGATTTTAACAAACTTCATTGCAGATTCCTGCTTTTTTTTTTCTCCAAATGTCTTCCAGGGCAGCATCCGAGAGATGGGCTCCTCCTTCCTGCAACAGGAAACACATTAGTCCACCATTATAAGTTTATTAGTCTCACCTGTGTGCCTCAGTTGTTTTTGTGTTTCCTCCGGACCCACAGGAGCTGCAAACATTTGTTATTTTATCCAGTCTCTGTGCTTTCCGCAGGGGACTCCCTGACCAGCATCCCATTCAGCCCAGGGGGCCTTGGGAGGGCGAGCAGGGGCAGCAATCTGAGCCTCAAGGCTCTGCCTGAAGTTTCGCCCCTGCAGAGGGGTATGCAACTATCCCCCCAGCTGCACCACATGCCATCGACATTTTTCCCCACAGCTACTGCTCCTCGATGGTGGAGGGCCATCCGGCTGAGCCCCGCACTCCAGGTGCTTTAAAGGCTCCCTCGCTGTGCAGGCGACCTGGCCGCCGACCCTTATGCTTACCGATTGTATTCCGCTCGCATCCCACAAACCTCTCTGCAAGATCCCCTCGTTTGCGGTCCTGGGAGGTATAGCAAGGGAGGCTGGACACATTTCCGATCGTGCGGTCCTGTCGGCGGCCATCTCGGTGGAGGCTGCAGCCTCCAGGGAAAGGGCCTTTAATGTGCCCCCTCCCTATTGGAAACTCAGTAAGGAGGACGCCAGAGAGGACATGGCAGGTGCAGGTGTGTCCACCAGCCCGCACAGGTTCAGCTGAGGGCGGGGCTGGAGCAGGAAGCAGAAAGGGCTCTCTAAACAGAGGATCCTGGTGGCCGGTCAGGCTGGACACTTCTCCACCCTGCCCTGTGGATCCTGCATGTCAGGACAGCTCCAAGGTAAGCCAGAGCACTCTGGAGTCACCTCTGTCTTTACCTCCCTACAAACCGTACAACTGCATTGTACACCGCCAACCTCACTCAGGCCCTTTGTGCTTACTTGCAGGCAAAGGCCCCAGAGGAAAAAAGGGTGCAGACCAAGGCATGCGCCTCTTGTGGTCACTGGTTTTTCCCTGAGTGAAAAAAGCCACTATGCCAAAAATGCATAAAATGGTGGCTAAGGAGTCAAAAGGCTTCCTTAAGGACATGCTTAACTCCTTCAAAAAGGAAATAAAGAGCACTATTAGGCCAATACTCGGCAGTAGAGAAGCTGGAGGTGCCAGCAAGCTCAAGCCAAACCAGTACCCCATCTAGTCGATTCGGATAACTCCGAACAAATCTCAGAGGACGGCTTTTGCTGGGATCCCGAGGAGGATGACTCCGCATCAGAGGGCACCGTATTTCCCTCAGAAGACACAGATAATCTTCCAAGGCTCGGTCTCATCTGGTGCAACTTGTCATGCGACTTGGGACTGCAGAGTCGCATGACAAGTCATACTCTGTGACTTCCAATGAATACCGTTCATATCTGTGCAACTTCAAAGTGGTCCCTGCACTACTTTGGTCCCACTTTGATGCGACTTGAGGTCCATAGACCTCAAGAATACACCACGGTTTCAAGTTGCATCAAAATCCCTGGCAAAATTGCGTCAAAAAATTGTGCGACCTTCAGGTTGCAATTGTGGAACCTAGCCCAAAGGCTATAGCAGACATACTGGGTGTCAAAGAGCAAAAAGCTGCAGGGCTTACCCTGCACGACAAAATATACAAGGGGTTGCAGCCCAGAAAACCCAGGAGAAGCTCTTCATACCAGGTGCGGTCAAGCGCAGGTATCCATTTGCAGAGGAAGACACCAAGACTTGGGCGAAAATGTCCCAAAGTGGATGCCTCCCTCGTGAGAGTCGCAATCAAATCCGACTTAGCTTTTGATGATGCGGAGCATGAGAAGCAGGGGCGGCGATTTTGAATCCGGCAATGGCTTCCACCTGCACAGCTCGCACCCTAGTAGCTGGCTGGAATAGGCTGTGTGGGATCCCATTCACAGGAAATTTTCTGTTCGGGCCAGACCTATAAACGGTCCTGGACAAGACTGCAGCGAAGAACAAAGGGCTCCCCCCAAGCAAAAAACAAGCAGGGGAAGGCGCCCTTTTGTCATTCTAGGAGATTTAAGCCGCTCAGCAGAAGAGCGTGGGTATGCATGGCCACAATAGACTTGCAAGACGCATACTTGTATGTACCCATAAAGAAAAGTCATCAAAGATACCTAAGGTTCACGATCCAGGGGCCGGTGACCACCCTGCATCTGCAGTACACATCTTTTGCCTTTCGGCATCTCTTCTGTGCCCAGAATCTTCTCAAAGATTATAGCAGAAGCGCTAAAGGGCCTGATACAGCAAGGCATAGGCGTGATACCATACCTAGACAATCTGCTGTTCTTTGCAGATACAGTAAAGAACCTAAAAAAAAAAACAACCTTGGCGCAGGTATTTCTTATCCACAAAACCTGGGGTGGATAGTACAGAAAAATTGTAGCTGACCCCAAGCCAGAGGTGGTATACGTGGATTATGTGCTAGACGCCAGAGTAACCAAAACCCTTCAGACGGAAGAAAAGAATGAGGCAGTGCTAGGACTGATGTCCTCGCTCCCAGCCATCACCTGGGCATAGCGCCACATGAGGCCTCTACAGAATCACATTTGACCCAGTGGGATGGTGATCCATCATCCTTTAGAAATGTCCATTCCTGTCCCTTGGTTGGTCAAACAATCTTATCAGTGGTGGCTCAATCTGCTCCGTTACGCTGAGGGGCGCAGATGGGCACAAGCCAACCCTGTGAGGATTACCACAGACGCCAGTACCCTAGTATGGGGGGCACACATGGGGGATCTCTGTACACAGGGGAGATGTAACTCCAGATGGTCTCGAGCCTCCTAGTATATGAGGGAATTAAAAACTGTAGAGGAAGCGTGTAGAGCATTGCAACCAGCTATCCAGGGGAGAGATGTCCGGATTCAGTCAAACGCCACAACAGTGGCACACCTGGACAGGCAAGGAGAGACAAAATCTCCTTGTTTGAGCCTGACAGAAGCAATTATGTCATGGGCTAAGACAAACATCCGATCAACCTCGGGCATACACTTGAAGGGGACAGACAATACGTTGGCAGATTTTCTAAGTCGAAAGACTATAAAACAGACAGAGTGGTTTCTAAACCAAGCAACCTTCTTGTGGATAACGAAAACCTGGAGAGTGCCCGAGGTAGGTCTGTTTGCCTCAAAGACAAACGCGAAACTGCTAAGGTTCTTCTTGCTGGATACTACAGATGGCAACACCAGAGTGTACGTTCAAACAAAGCTGGGCACACCAGCCGTGTTATGCATTCCCTCTGACCGCTCCAATACCAAAGGTGAGCCAAAGAATCATAGAAGAAAGGGCAACAGTGATACTCGTAGCACTTCACTGGCCCCGGGGAACATGGTTCAGTCACTCGAAGAAACTGTCTCCAGCCGCACCAGATACAGCAAGACCTACCGACCTCCTATCGCGAGGGCCAGTCAACCACCCGAACTGCAAACTCATGAAGCTTTCGGCTTGGTTACTGAGAGGGTGAGGCTGCAAAAGAAAGCATGTTGGACAGAGTGATCAACCCCATTCTGGCCAGCAGAAAACCCCATAACTGGAGCGAGAAGGACGTTTGTCTCCTGGTATGGAAACAAACAGCATTCCGATAGAGAATCATTCTAGCGATTCGGAATTTCCTGCAGGAGGGAGCAGACTTGAACTTCTCTCGGAGCACACCAAAAGTACAAGTGGCAGCACTCTCCCCCTGTCTGGACACCAGATTAGCAGAGGACCCATTTACAAAGCTATTCCTGATCTCATTAAATAGAGCCAGACCCGCTAAAGTTGGCAGAACTCCGACAGATTCCTCTCTCCGCCATTCAAACCACTGGAGGTGTGCTCAGATTAAAAATTTTACACTAAATACCGCACCCTTAGTGGCCCTAGCATTGGCCAGGGGGAGTAAGTGAAAGTCTCCAAGGTTTTTTTTACACGATGGAACCCTACTGACTTATCCAGGCAGATAAAATAGCCCTCTCGCCAAACCAAGTTTTTCTACCAAAAGTCTCTTCAACCTTTCACAGGATGCAGAATGTGGTTTTCACAACTCTTCCTAAGTCAATGGATAGCAGAAAAGAGACGCACACAACAAACTAGACGTAATACTCCTAGCTTATCTCGAGAGAACAAAGGGCTGGCAAAGAACTACCATGTCCTTTGTCCTCTATGCGGAGTCAGTAAGGCAAAGCAGGCATCAAGACTCGCGATGGATAAACCTTTCCATACAGATGGCCATTTGGGGGCAAAACCTTGCCCCCCCAAGTAGGGTCAAAGCCCACTCGACCAAAGCCTGGGCAACCTCGGTCGCAGAAAAGGCAGGGGCAACTCTGGAGCAGATCTGCAGGGCAGCGACATGATCGAGCTTCAGTACTTTCGCGAGACACTACCACAGCGACCAGCTGTCAAGACCAAACATTGGTTGCTAGGTGCTCCAGACCTTATCCCCACCCTAGTAAGTATTGCTTGATACATCCTCTCGGATGCTGCCCTGGAAGACGATTGGAGAAAACAGAGTTGGGTACCTGGTAACTCTTTTTCTAAGAAGTCTTCCAGGGCAGCACTAGTTCCCACCCTAAGCGATGATATCAGGTATTGTGGGGACGCATTGGCTTACTGAGAGTTCCTTCGGTGCTTTAATACTACTGAGGCACACAGGTGAGACTAACAAATTTATAATGGTGGACTAATGTGTTTCCTGTTGCAGGGAGGAGGAGCCTATCTCTCGGATGCTGCCCTGGAAGACTTCTTAGAAAAAGAGTTACCAGGTACTTAACTCTGTTTTTTATTCTGAAGAAATAGCGGTTTGTCCATGTGTAAAATTTATATGAATTAGAGTATTTTTATAATTGTCAATCAGCTGCTGCACTTGCAGGGTTCTAATGAGGAAAGTGGAAGGATCTGCATCCCTTTAAACGTGATTTCTATTTGGAAATATCACAAAAAAAATGACACTTTTGTTGAAGGGGGTGCCCAAAATCTGATCTGTATGTTAGTGCAGACTTCTGGGAAACAGCCAATCACACAAGCAGGAAATTACATTTCTGAGGGGTGTCCTGTACACCATCTATGTACAGAACACCTCCAGGTTGCCATATTGCAAGGTTGACAAGGAAGACTGAGAACGGAGTTCCCCTTTTAATGGACTTTTTAGGCAACTTATAATGTTATATAAAGGTATACAAGAGTAATATAACAATACATTTTATCTTATTAATGATTAAAATTGGAATGAACCATTTATCTGAAAACAGTTATTGTCACCATACAAAGGGGTTATATGAAGAGACCTCCTTATACCCAACGCGTTTAGGGATACAGTTTGGTCCTTTTTCAGGGGTGCAAAGGAAGGAGTTTATTGAAGGCATAATTAGTATATATAAACAGTATCTTTAAGTGGAACCTTCACCAACATGAAATACATAGTTAAATGCTACACTGTTGTAGTAATCCACTTACATAGAATTGAATGGTGAGATAATTTTCAATATTTCATTATGTAGCAATAAAAATTGTAGGCAAACAGCACAAGATAATTGTGTCGGTGGGGTTGCTATCTCAAGGCAAGAGGGCATCAGAAGGGTCTAGAAATCAGACTCGATGTTGCTATCCTCCAAGGGGTAAAAAATCTCCTTGGAGGCAGCAGAACGGCCAGAAGAATATACTGGGTCCAGAAAATGGAAATCCCTGGAAGTGAAAGAGGTGTACCAAACTGTGTCTCATGGTAAGAGGTATGTCAGAACTCATAATATTAACTGCTCAAAACATGTATGATAGACTGAATGAAAGTACCTGCTCATCTTAAGGGTGCTGGTAAAGCTGGCAGCCAGGCGAAGTGGAAAACCAACTACAGCAACTACAAAAGTATATGGGCAAGTCACGCAAAGATATTTTTATAGTGATAGCCTTAAAAATTACAGGTGATATGCATATATGTCAATGTACATCATTGGACTTGGGGAATTGGTGTAGCCGATACTGTAGTACAAATCAAGCAGTGAGTACAAAGTAAAAAATATAAAAAGGGATCCCCTATAAAAAAAAATAGGTATATCCCTTTGATATAAGGCCCCATATATCCAGGATAGGCTTGAAGGTCAATTTTAAAATATAAAAGGGTGAATAGAAGACACTTAAATTAGATCAGGGGAAATATATATATATTTATATTGTCATGATAATGAAGGAAGGGAAAAAGTAAAAAATGATATATCAGAAAGGGGCTTAATTTAAAGCTAGATCCATCAATTGCAAGAATATATTAAGCATATCACATAGGGTTTTAATTAATCACAGAAAAAAATCTTAAAAAGATCTACCCAGTAATTTGCATGCGTTTTAAAGGCAGTATTTTAAAGTGATAATAGATAATGTTTACCTTGATTGGAGCGAGATTAAGAGAGCGAGCCGCACATCCTAACATCCAGGAAGCAAGTGCTAGATGTGGGAGTGCACTGGCTGTGTATTTATGGCAACTGATCCCCAATCGGCTGATGCAACTAAGTTGCAAACAGCTGATGTTGGGGAGGAGACTGCCAGGAGAACCTTTTGATTGCCCCCTGGACTAGGAATGTGCGGCCCCCACCACTCATGCGTGAACGCCTGCACGTCGGAGCAGCATCGCGCACACCCAGCCCACCAACAGAGTAAGCCTCACCAGCAGACTGCGCATGTCCACCGGAGTGGCAAGATGGAGGCCATGGGTGAAGAAGTAATGCGTCCATCAACCTCCAAGGCGCCGGCTTTGTGTGCCGGGCAATTCAAATGGTCGGCACAGCACGAGGAAAATGAACAAGGAGAAACCCCTGGGGAGAAGAAATAAACAAAGTAGAATTAAATAAAATGAATATAGACATTGACATTATATAAGTGGTAAATCAAAGGTTCAAAATATAATATTTAGACAGATACCTGTGCCCAGGTAACCTTAGAGAAAAGGGGCCCCACAAGCAACAATTAATATATATTAATTGTTGCTTGTGGCGCCCCTTTTCTCTATTGTTATCTGGTCACAGGTATCTGTCTAAATATTATATTTTGAACTTTTGATTTACCACTTATATAATGTCAATGTTTATATTTATATTAATTTTATTTAATTCTACTTTGTTTCTTCCTCCCAGGGTTTTCTCCTTGTTCATTTTCCTTGTGCTGTGGCCGACCATTTGAATTGCCCGGCACACAAAGCTGCCTGGTTATCTAGCCTTGGCCGTTGATGGACGTCTTACTTCTTTGCCCATGGCCTCCATCTTGCCACTCCGGCGACCATGCATAGTCTACCGGTGAGGCTTACGTGGTCGTGGGCTGGGTGTGTATGACGCTGCTCTGACGTGTAGGCATTTGCGTATGCGCGGTGGGGGCCGTGCTGCGCATTCCTAGTCCAGGGGGCAATCGGAGGATCTCCTGGCGGTCTCCTCCCCAACATCAGCTGTTTGCAACTTAGTTGCGTCAGCTGATTGGGGATCAGCTGCCATAAATACACAGCAAGCGCACTCCCACATCTAGCACTTGCTTGCTGGATGTTGGGATGTGCGGCTCGCTCTCTTAATCTCTCTCCAACCAAGATAAACATTATCTATTATCACTATAAAATACTGCCTTTAACGCATGCAAATTACTGGGTAGATCTTTTTAAGATTTTTTTTCTGTGAATAATTAAAACCCTATATGATATGCTTAATATGTTCTTGCATCCAATCCTGCAATTTTCTTGCAATTGATGGATCTAGGTTTAAGTTAAGCCCCTGCTATATCATTTTTTGCTTTTTCCCTTCCTTCATTATCATGACAATGTAAATATATATTTCCCCTGATCTAATTTAAGTGTCTTCTAGTCACCCTTTTATATTTTAGAATCGATCTTCAAGCCTATCCTGGGTACATGGGGCCTTATATAAAAGGGATATACCTATTTTATAAGGGAAATCCCTTTTTATTTTTACTTTGTACTCACAGCTAAATTTGTACTGCAGTATTGGCTACACCAATTCCCCAAGTCCAATGATGTACATTGACATATATGCATATCACCTGTAACATTTAAGGCTATCACTATAAACATATCTTTGCGTGACTTGCCCATTTACCTTTGTAGTTGGTTTTCCACTTCGCCTGGCTGCCAGCTTCACCAGCACACCTCTAAGATCAGCAGGTACTTTCATTCAGTCTATCATTCATGTTTTGAGCAGTTAATATTTTGAGTTCTGATATACCTCTTACCTTGAGACACAATTTGGTACACCTCTTTCACTTGCAGGGATTTCCATTTTCTGGCCCCAGTATATTCTTCTGGCTGTTCTGCCTTGGAATGTAAGGAAATTTTTACCCCTTGGAGGATAGCAACACCGAGTCTGATTTCTAGACCCTTCTGATGCCCTCTTGCCTTGTGATAGCAACCCCACCGACACCATTATCTCGTGCTGTTTGCCTACAATTTTTAACGCTACATAATGAAATATTGAAAATTATCTCACCATTCAATTCTATGTAAGTGGATTACTACAACAGTCTAGCATTTAACTATGTATTTCATGTTGGTGAATGTTCCTCTTAAAGATACTGATTATATATTCTAATTATGCCTTAGATGAACTCCTTCCATTGCATCCCTGAAGAAGGACCAAACTGTATCCCGAAACGTGTTGGGTGTAAGGAGGTCTCTTCATATAACCCCTTTGTATGGTGACAATAACTGAATGTGTTCAGATAAATCAATGTTTCATTCCAATTTTAATCATGTTTAATTAATAAAATAAAATTGATTGTTATTATATTACTCTTGTATACCTTTTATATAACATTATTAGTTGCCTAAAAAGTCCATTTAGGGGAACTCCCTTCTCTGTCTTGAATACTGGATGTGGCACTTTTAAGCATAGATTTGCCATTCACTCTCTTTTTCTCAGATTGACAAGGAAAGGTAATTTTTATGTTCATGTATTTTATTGAGCGACACAAAGGTCATCACATACATATTAACATCCGTCCTAAGTAAAAATTGACTCCACGTAGGGAGACATACAGAAGCAAGCACCGTTAACTGTTTGGATCAAAACAGTAACCCATTGCGAAGGTTGGTCTATAAATGGGTAGAAAGGATCCAACAGATGACTTTTAACAACATATTACTCAGTATAAGAATGAGTAAGGATAGAAGGCTGACAACTGGATGGTCCCCCCCAGCCATGCCTCTGGGAATCGCAAGGACCAGTCGCAAGTGTTGATAAAGCGTGCAGCAAAGTTCAGACTAATGAAAAGGGAGATTAGAAAGATAAAGGGAGTAGAAGGAAGGGGGGTTTAGAGGAATGGAGTAGTTCCAGGGACGATGCCAAGAGCACAATCAACGAACAAAAATGTTGAGTCAATTAAGGCTTCATAAGAGAGGTGTCAAAATCAGGAGTTTAAAAATTGATTGTTTAAAGGCTTCCAAATTTTAGTGTACCATCTCACCTTGTCCTGAAGTGTTGCCTCAATCTTGGCAAGTATCATTGTCTGGGTCAGGGCTAGGTTAACATAGGGCTATTGGAGCTGCAGCTCTAGGCCCATTTGGCAAAAAAAAAAGAGAGTTTCAAGAGTCGTAGAGACCCCAAATTTGAGGGGTAGGTAGCCGAATATTCCTAGGACCTATGGTTCCAGAGATACAGGGCTTCTTTGTGCAGCCTGTCAGAAGCTACATACAGAGCAATCAGTTTAAATACAAGCTGGCACAGTCAGATTGCAGCATGAGGATGAACTCTGTGTCTCTCACTTCTTGTCAGAGGCACTGAGCTCAGTGGACAGCTTGGAGCCTTGGACCAATGGTAAAGTACCATTGGCCCCAGCTGTCCAATAAAAGTGTCATAGAAGGGGGCATGTGTCTAAAAGACGCATGCTCCATTCCAGCCCAGCCCTCTTAATTAGAGGGAAATACATGGGTTTATGGGTATAAGGTTTACCCACAATCCCATGTTTTTCTCACACAGTTAAGAGGGAGAATGAGAATCTTCTGCTGCTGAAAAGGTACTGTTTTAATCAAGTTACATTATATATTATTATGCTATATGTTATAACATAATAATTTATTATTTTATCTATTTACTGTGAAATTACTGGTTGGAAGTTCTAACTTCAAACTTCAGTAATTTGTCCATAAAGCCACCTGTTTGAATACAGTTTTTTGAAAATATTGTAAATTACATTAAAAACAATATATAATAATTTGTATATTACTTATGGTAATTAACCCCTTGCCACCCAGGCCAATTCTAAAACACTTCTCTCCTACATGTAAAAATCATCCTTTTTTGACTAGAAAATGACTCAGAACCATGTATGTATCTGTGTATGTGTGTGTGTTTTAGCAGACACCCTAGGGAATAAAATGGTGGTCGTTGCAACTTTTTATGTTACACGGTATTTGCACAGCAATTTTTCAAGTGTGTGTGTGTGTGTGTTGTTTTTTCTTTTTGTTTTTTTTTTTATCTATTTATCTAGAATTATTGCTCTCGCTCTAACGATCGCAGCGTATGTAACTTGTGTGTTTCTGGCTTTGATACTATCAGGTGCCTCACCAGCCAATGACCCCACCGCACGTCCCTGACCCAAATCTTAAAAATACATTTGGACAGGGCTGTACGAATGCCGTAGCTCTGATGCTTTACTTCACAGCTGCGACTTTTTTTTTTTGTCATTTCTTTAGATGCAGCATCTTTAACTCAGCCTGCAGAGTTTGACAGGCAGCACTACGTGTCAAACTCGCCTATTTATTTCAGTGGGGCCACTCTGCAACAGCAGCATAGTCCAACTAGTTAAAAATAACAATCAGCAATGTTAAAAAAAAAAAGAGAGGCGGCAGTAGCACCTCATGAACGCCTGTCAGCTGCTGCTATACCACTCGTTGAACAACAATCCACCACAGATAACTTTTCAGATGGCATTAACCGCATTACCACAAATGTGAAAAACTTGAAACACACCATCCATTTCACACTCCCCACCAACCAGGTCACTCCCCAGCCACTTCCCATGTTAGCCACCTCTCCAACTTATATCACAGTTGAACGTTTCCCAACCTGCAGATGACAGACCCTACTCCAAAAGATATCGCTGCCAGTCACTCCCCCCACCCACTGATTGCTATCCCTCCATGACCACCTCACAATCCCCTGCTGACAGACCTCTTACCTGCTGACCTGTGGATGGGGAAATTACTCCTGCAGTATTCTTGTGTTCTGCCGGTGGGGAGCCTTCCCTACCCACACAATACAATGATCAGTGTTGCTAAACTATAGCTGGCAGCACTGATTGTTTTGAGAAAAACCTGACAGGCTGGTTGTACTCAAGTCGATTAATAGATTGACTTGTGTGTAGCCAGCTAGTCCATACATAGATCAACTATGGTTGGTCTCTGCTTAACTGGCTTATTTGAATCCGTATATGGCCCGTTTAACCACTATGCAGTCCCTAAACATCCTTCCATAAACATTCCTCTCCTGTGCATACTACCCACTGTCATACACTTCTCTCCTGTACATAGTGCCCACTGTCATACCCTCCACACTCCTCTCCTGTACATTCTGGCAACCGTCTTACCCTCCACACTCGTCTCCTGTGCATACTGCTTAGTATCATACCCTCCACACTGCTCTGCTGTACATACTGCCCACTTTCATAAACTCCTCTACTGTACATAGTGCCGGCTGTCATACCCTCCACACTCCTCTCCTGTGCACACTGTCCACTCTCATACCCACCACACTCCTTTCCTGTACATACCGCTCACTGTCATACCCTCCACACTCCCCTCCTGTACATACTGCCAGCTATCTTTCTTTTCACACTCCTCTCCTGTACATACTGTCCCCATAATACTTTCCACACTCCTCTCCTGTACATACTTCCCTCATCATACCCTCCACACTACTCTCCTGTACATTCTGCCAACCATCTTACCCTCCACACTCATCTCCTGTGCATACTGCTTAGTATCATACCCTCCACACTGCTCTGCTGTACATACTACCCACTTTCATTAACTCCTCTACAGTACATGGTGCCGGCTGTCATACCCTTCACACTCCCCTCTTGTACATACTGCCAACTGTCATTCTTTTCACACTCCTCTCCTGTACATACTGTCCCCATAATACTTTCCACACTCCTCTCCTGTACATACTTCCCTCATCATACCCTCCACACTCCTCTCCTGTACATTCTGCCAACCATATATATAAAGAAACGTGATTTTGCGCTAACCATACTAATAAAAAAAATGTTGTGCTGCTGCTCGTGTTAGTCCATAAATACAAAAGACCCAAAAAATAAATAGTAAATAGTGTAACCAGCGCGCATCATATCTTAGTGTGTATTAAATATAAGTGATCCCGATAGTTATGACTACTATTGGTATACCACACTTAAAGCCATTTCATTACGGCCAAAACTCATGAAAATCGTTATTACTATAGACATATAAAAAAATTGTGAAATTAACGTATTTTCCTATGTTAGGAACATTTAAATCCTATAATCACACCACGTGTTCAACAGTGAAACAAAACATGTGTTATTAATTACAATGTTACTTATGAAAATCAGTCCGCAACAGTGTAGTGAGCACCCTGAAACATGTGTTGCTAGTAACAATGTTACTTGTGACTATCAATTTGCAACAATGTGGTGAACACCATACATATCCAAATTAGTGCTAAAAATGTTTATCAGTGGGACACTTATTCCCCTTGAACATCTTAGATGTAGAAACACTGATCAGTCCTTGATGGAAATATGCTAGGTTAAATGTTAGCACCAATCTTCTTTATAGAAAGAGACACACCGATATTCCTCCTTTTCACAAATATGGTAAAAAAGGCCGCTTACTGGATCAGATGGATCTCAGGTTAGTGAGATCAGATGAGCATGTTGCATTAGCCTGCCGGCCTTAGATTATCACCTGGGCGTTTTCCTGGGAGATTTCCTCAGCCACTATGCTCCAATTCACAGGCAGATCTGGGCGTTTTCCTGGAAGATTTCCTCAGCCACTGCGCTCCCATACACAGGCAGATCTATCCTCACTGATACAATGTATCCGGTTTCAAAATATTAGTTCATCCATACAGAAGATACACCTCAGTGGGAATAAAACGAAAAGGGCTCCATAGTGCAAATGTGTTTTATAGATTTATTCAAAATCTCTTTCACAGTCACTTTAAAACAATTCTTTCCACTGCAAATGTTCACAGCAACACTCCACTGCACATCAGGAACTACAAATCAAAAAAAAAAAAACCTCCCAAGTATACACCAAACGGAACTCAGATAAAAAATGGGAACCGGATAAAAATTAGCTAAAAATCAGCATGCATGCAGAGCGGGAGCAAACCGGCTGACTGCATGGAGAAAGACCAGACAAATGTGATGGCGTCACAGCCTCTAGCTCCACCCGACGCGTTTCCCCTAAACAGGCTTCCACTGGGAACGGAGACATGTCACCATATATATATTCCCTTATCTCTCTCACCCCTTATCTCTTTCTTTCTCTCGCTCTCTTTCTTTAATTTGTTTTAAAAAAATTGTTTGCATTTTTGTTTATAAAAAGCCCCACCACAATCCTCAGCACCAGGGAGAGGGCATATTGTAACAGCGCCTGAAAGAAATATGGGGTGTTTTGGATTTCCAGTATTTATTATAAATATGTATTAACTTGTCTATTCCTACAGTTAGCTAGTCTATCAAAGCTCTAATAAAGTTAACAGTGATGGTACTACAACAATGCTAGCTATAAAATAAACACACTGCTTAAATAAGCAAGGGTCTCATTTATTTAACAACCAAGTAGAAATGCTAACAAAACACTAAAGAATATTACAGAGCATATAAAACAAAAGAACATAAATGATACTTTATGTAAGGTCGTCCTCTGTATTCTGTAGCTTTCAGCTGGGCTCAATGGGGCAAGAGGAAGTCACTCCACCACCCACACAACAACCACTGCCAGCCTATACCAATGAAAAAATCCAGAAGAGGCAATCCTTCCTTATCACCAGGAAGTATTATTCTTCTGCCCGTCCTCCAGGAAGTATGCTGTAATGTCCACTAGGGGAAGCATTTGTCCATGAATCACCGCTATTTGACCCGGGTCATCCTTCAGTAACAGCTGGCCTTTGATGTTCTGTAACTCAGGACATTTTAATTCACACCTCCCTAAGAGATCTTATCTGGTGCTTCACCACCCCTGTACCTCACATGAGGCCTATGCGAGAGCATTCTGTTAGGGCATGAATTCCCATTTGTGACTTCTTGTTTCACACACCCTGTTGGGTAAACTTTCTGTACTGGCATTCCAAAACTGCCATCTCCAATAGCACCCCTTAGTCCTTTTCTGCCTTTTTTTTTTTTCCATTCTTTTTTGTGTGGTATTTTTACTGCTGTTATATTTCCTGTATCTGATTCTCCATAAGAATACTTGGGGAAATGCATTCCAAAGAGGGAAAGCAGAAAGTTCAGTTCACAGCAAAGTCCTGTTTGTGTCACTGGGACAGAAAGGGTAAAATCTCTTCAACAGGCATGCTGACAGCAATAACACACTCTGATAGAAGATTTACTATTCGCTGACTTTATAACTTTACTTGCATTTGGTGTATTTTTTTTTTTTTTTTAAGCAATGCCAACTTCCCGGGCAGGTAGTAACTGAACTATATTTTGCTTGTACCTTTCAGAAAGGTGTTGTGATTTCCTGCCAACTTTTCTCTCTGTGCTGAAAGAGATAACAGAAGTTTGTTTGCTTCACAAGATGAATGATGACAGTGCTGACTTGGATAAACACCTTGATGCTATACAGACATGCTTCCACAAAGCTATAGAGATTTCAGCTCGCAGACTGAGGAAACAGCAAAATGAAGCTCTCCAGGTATCAATACAAGATTGTTGTTGCCAAAAATTACATAAAACATTCTAGTTCAACTTATGAATGTCCACTACTTGGTATAATTTGTGAGAGGTAACTGCAGTCTTTCCACGGTGGAATGCTTTGCTGTAGTGAAAAAAAAATAACCACACACACTATTCCAATAGATAAGGTGAGAGAGACAAATGATTGCTGCACTTAAACTGTAATAAAAAAGCAAACCATGCATAATGTGCTCCATTTTATAAAATTGATCACATCATGCATTGTTTATAACGGTGTATGCTCTTCTTCTTTTTTTTTTTTTTTATTACATTAAGTGCAGCAATCCTTCCTTTTTCACATACAATACAGTATCACCCCTCACATTTTTGTAAATATTTTATTATATCTTTTCATGTGACAACACTGAAGAAATTACACTTTTGCTAAATGAGTGGTGAGTGTACAGCTTGTATAACAGTGTAAATTTGCTGTCCCCTAAAAATAACTCAACACACAGCCATTAATGTCTAAACCTCTGGCAACAAAAGTGAGTACACCCCTAAGTGAAAATGTCCCAATTGGGCACAATTAGCCATTTTCCCTCCCCGCTGTCATGTGACTTGTTAGTGTTACAATGTCTCAGGTGTGAATGGGGAGCAGGTGTGTTAAATTTGGTGTTATCTCTCTCACTCTCTCTTACTGGTCACTGGAAGTTCAACATGGCACCTCATGGCAAAGAACTCTCTGAGGATCTGAAAAAGAGAATTGTTGCTCTACTTAAAGATGGCCTAGACTATAAGAAGATTGACAAGACTCTGAAAGTGAGCTGCAGCACGGTGGCCAAGACCATACAGCGGTTTAATAAAGGACCGGTTCCACTCAGAACAGGCCTCGCCATGGTCAACCAAAGAAGTTGTGTGCACGTGCTCAGCGTCATATCCAGAGGTTGTCTTTGGGAAATAGATGTATGAGTGCTGCCAGCATTGCTGCAGAGGTTGAAGGGGTGGCGGGTCAGCCTGTCAGTGCTCAGACCATATGATGCACACTGCATAAAATTGGTCTACATGGTGATCGTCCCAGAAGGAAGCCTCTTCTAAAGATGATGCACAAGAAAGCCCGCAAACAGTTTGCTGAAGACAAGCAGACTAAGGACATGGATTACTGAAATCATATCCCGTGGTCTGATGGGACCAAGATTAAACTTATTTGGTTCAAATGGTGTCAAGCGTGTGTGGCGGCAACCAGGTGAGGAGTACAAAGATCGAATGTGTCTTGCCTACAGCCAAGCATGGAGTGGGGCTGTATGAGTGCTGCCGGCACTAAGGAGCTACAGTTCATTGAGGGAACCATGAATGCCAACATGTACTGTGACATACTGATGCAGAGCATGACCCCCCTCCCTTCAGAGACTGGGCTGCAGGGCAGTATTCCAACATAACGACCCCAAACACACCTCCAAGACGACCACTGCCTTGCTAAAGTAGCTGAGGGTAAAGGTGATGGACTGGCCAAGCATGTCTCCAGACCTAGACCCTATTGAGCATCTGTGGAGCATTCTCAAACGGAAGGTGGAGGAGCTCAAGGTCTCTAACCTCCACCAGCTTTGTCATGTTGGAGTGGAAGAGGACTCCAGTGACAACCTGTGAAGCTCTGGTGAATTCCATGCTCAAGAGGGTTAAGAAAGTGCTGGAAGATAATGGTGGCCACACAAAATATTGACACTTTTGGGCCCAATTTGGCCATTTTCACGTAGGGGTATATGCCATTTTTGTTGCCAGCGGTTTAGACATTAATGGCTGTGTAAGTTATTTTGAAGGGACAGAAAATTTACGCTGTTATATAAGCTGTACACTCACTACTTTACATTGTAGTAAAGTGTCATCTCTTCAGTGTTGTCACATGAAATGATAAAATATTCATGAAAATGTGAGGGGTGTCCCCACTTTTGTGAGATACTGTACATATATAAGAACATTATTTATATATATTATATTATATTATTATACTATATTATATTTTTTGTGTGTAGACACACAAAGTGGGTGGCTATTTCTAAAGGTGCTAGTGGCATGAAATTTTTATCACATGTCGGTAACAACCCATGCTATCCATACAAAGAAACCAATAAACTATTTCTGAAAGCATTCTATATTTACACCATTTTTTTCACACCTGCATGAAACTTGTGCACCTGTGTGTGTATATTATTTATTTTTATTATTATTATTAACAGCGGGTAAAATAAGTATTGAACATGTCACCATTTTTCTAGGTAAATATATTTCTAAAGATTCTAACTTTTCACCACAGGTCGGTAAGAACCCATGCAACCCATGCAATCCATACATACAAAGAAACCAAAACAAAGACGTTCATAAATTAAGTTCTGTGTAATAAAATGGAATGACTAAAGACCTGGAAAGCCAAGACACCAGCTGAAATTTATCAGTAGTTCGAGTGCAACCCTGCCCCTTGTCAGTGCAAATTAATATTGGCTGGTTCAGTCTTAACCGATAGTCTATAAAAAGGTGCCTCATAAGAAACCTCTTATGATGGGTAAAAGCAAAGCTCTCTCAAGACCTTTGTGACCTTATTGTTGCAAAACATACTGATGGCATTGGTTACAGAAGGATTTCTAAACTTCTGAAACTTCCAGTGAGCACTGTTGAGGCTATGATCAGGAAGTGGAAAACATAATTTCACCATAAACCGGCCACGACTAGGTCCTCCTCCCAAGATTTCTGAAAGGAGTGAAAATAATTATCAGAAGAGTTTTTCAAGAGCTAAGGACCACTTGTGGGGAGCTTTAGAAAGACCTGGAATCTGCAGGTACAATTGTTTTACAGAAACCAATAAGTAATGCACTTAACTGCCATGGTCTGTTTGCACACTCACCACACAAGACTCCATTGCTGAAGAAAAAGCATGTTGAAGCTTGTTTAAAGTTTGCTGCACAACATTTAGATAAGCCTGTGAAATACTAGGAGAATATAGTCTGGTCAGATGAGAATTGAATGCTTTGGATGCCATAATACACACCATGTTTGGGGGTGAATTCCACTGCCCATCACCCCAAAAACACCCCCATACCAACAGTGAAGTTTGGAGGTGCGAACATCATGGTGCGAGGCTGTTTTTCAATATACAGTATTGGCAAATTTCATATCCATGGATGAATTGAAAATGTACCAAGTCATTCTTGATAAAAAATCTGCTGCCATCAGGATGATGAAGATGAAACGAGGGTGGACATTTCAGCAAGACAATGATCCCAAACACAAAGCCAAGGAAACTCTCAATTGATTTCAAAGAGAAAAGAAAGCTGCTAGAATGGCCCAGCCAATCACCGGACTTGATTCCAATAGAAAATCTATGGAAAGGATTACAGATTAGAGTTCATAGAAGATGCCCACGGAACCTTTAAGATTTGAAGACTGTTTGTGTGGAAGAATGGGCACACCTGAGCAATATATGCGACTAGTTTCTCCATACAGGGGGTATCTTGAAGCTGTCATTACCAACAAAGGATTTGTGTCAAGTATTAAATACATTTCAGTTAGCGCTTTCAATGCTTTTTTCCCTGTGTCATTCCATTTTATTACACATAACTTTTCTGAATGTATTTGTTTTAGTTTCTTTGTATGTATGGATTGCATGGGTTGTTACCGATGTGGTAAAAAATTTCATGTCAATAGCATCTTTTAGAAATATATTTACCTAGAAAAATGGTGATATGTTCAATACTTATTTTACCCGCTGTATATATAAAAACATTTTTGAAAGGGAACCCTCTTGAAAATGTTCATTCATTGAACATTTCCTCCAGTTTTTTTTTTTTTTTAGTTTTATTTCTATCTCTTTAATGAACAAAGTTCTCTTCACTGATCATGTTTTTGGTTTGTAGCTTCTGCTCGCTATTCAGATGCCTATTGCACAGTTTGTGAACACAGTTCAGTGCTGGAAGATGGCCTCTTCAGAAGTCCACCACGGGATGCTCTCCACAATCATTGCAGCTGTGGTAGTGGAAATAAGCCATGTATTGCGTAAGGTAGGTATTGATTGATGGTCATGTGGTGGCTTGTTCTCAACAGTGGTAATTTTGACGTCCAATTACAATTTTAATTTTAGATGTATTTTAGTAATCTGAATTGTTTTAGTTCCATTTTAGTCACCTAAAATCGTGTTTAATTTATTCAATGAAAATATTTTTGTCTCTGAAATTAACACTGTTTCCTAGTTTTGTAAACATGTATTTGGGTTCCTTTTTTTTTTTTTAACCTTTTACTCTTCCCCTTTTCTTACATCTCTTCAAAATTATCTTTAAGTAGATTTTTTTTTCTGACTCCACAACATAAAACCAAAGTTGAGCTCATAACTTTTTTGAAAATATAAATCTTAAACTTAATTTTGAGAGTGGATTCCCACCGCATTTTAATGTGTTAACACATATGCTTTAGTGTTTGATGCATTCTTTTTGCATGGACCGGCAATTGACAAAAAACACATGGCCTTTTTCTATTCTTTAATCTTCACCTACATGAGAATTGGCCACTGGCAAACTAAAAACTTTAGGCCACTCCAGGATAACCTCTCTCACTACCAGCATGGACAAAAAAACACATGGCTCTTTTCTATTTTTGTCCACAGGAAAGCTTTAATCTTCACCTACATGGCAAACAAACTGTAGGTCAGCCCAGGATAACCTCTCTTGCTACCAGCATTGTGTGTGTGTGTGTGTGTGTGTGTGTGTGTGTGTGTGTGTGTGTGCATGTTTTTGTTTTTTGCTAAGAGCATGGACAATTTTTCTTCAGTTTTGTTGTACAAAAGCTCTTTCCCACCATACAGTATCAAGGAAGCCTCTCCCTGATGCTATCCCTGCCTGCAAAGGACCACATAAAACTTGGATCTTCAATCTTGTTCTGCTGCCTACCTAGCCTAACCTTTTAGTATCCTTCGGCCATCCAACCCTCACCTGCTACCAGCTGTCCAGGTTTTGTAAGTTTTTGAGGCCTGCCTTACCCTGAGCATGTGTGCTGCCTACATCATGCAGTTGCTACATCTCCAGTTTAAGGCTACTTTAAGGCTCACTCGGACCGCCCGAGCGTTAGCGGTAAAGCGCCGCTAGTTTTACTGGCGCTGTGCGGACGGGAGTGGGGCGCTCTTAACCCCAAGGAAGGGATTACAAGCTCCGCTGCCAACTCGCTTTGCACAGGCGCTTCATCAGCGCTGCCCATTGATTCCAATGGCCGGGGCGGTTTAGGAGCGGTGTATACACCACTCCCGCACCACCCCAAAGATGCTGCTTGCGGAACTTCTTTTTTTTTTTTTTTTTTTTTTTTTTTTTTTTTTTTTTCCCGTCCTGCAAGCTCACCGCCACAGTGTGAAAGCACTCTGGCTTTCACACTAGGGTTGGCTTGGGAGGCACTTTATAGGTGCTATTTGTGGCGCTAAAACGCCTGAAAAGCACCCCAGTGTGAAAGGGGTCTTAGACATAGGGAAGAGGCAGTCCTGGAGTACTGGGTGCCCCAAATCAAAATTACATCATTTCTGAGGCTGCTTGCAGTGCGCCTTCTGAAAGTTCAGAATTGCATTTAAAATAAGCTTCTTAAAATCCTCTGTGGCTTGCAATGGCTCCATCCCAAGCTATTGTATGGATAGAGGACCTGTCCCCTCTAGTACCATGGGAGGCAGGGCCGTCCCAACTATTTCTCAGCCACTACTTCTTTCAGGAAAACAGATTCCCCTTTTGTAATCTTGGATTTACCCTGCAAGGGTGAGTCGCCTTCTATTTCTACCATCTCTAAGTGGCTCAGGCAGACAATCAATTTTTTTGTTTTTAATTTCTGTTGCCTGCCCTTCAGTTGGACTGCTTTTGGAAGTACCAAAGGTTAAAGGCCTTCTGTGTTCCTCTATGATTGAGAAAATAGTATTAAAAAAAATAAATAAAAATTCAGTCTGTTGAATAGTACTTTCAAAGTATGTATTTGGAATTCCTTTTACTGGGAACCAAATAAGCTCTGCTACAGAGCACATGTGCTGGCAGGGGAGAGCAGAAGGATACCTTTTTATCTGTATATGACTGCTTCTTAATGGATTACAAAACTATGTACACAGAATTGCAAAAAAACAAACCCATGAGGTCGCCTCCATCTAGGTGTAGCGATTTTATTAAAAAGAATAAAAGACAATAAAAATGCACTAGTTAAAAGTGGATCAAGGCTTGTCATAAACACATATAGACCCCCAAAGGATCTCCGTGAGGCTGTAGAGCTCTGCAGACATGTGGCTGAGTTCCTGGTGAAAATTCAGCTGTCAGGCTTCAGGCTGGAACATAAGCAACATCGGCTTCCAGAAGTAGCAAGATGGCTGCAGTTCCAAACTGTACCTCTCTCGGCTGGGTGATGGTGACAAGAAGTGGCGGGGGTGTGGCTACATCTTTCAGGGCAGACAGGAGCACTACTTTATCAAAAGGAGAGGTGCTGTTTGGAGCCGCAGCCATCTTGCTACATCCAGAAGCCACTGTTGCTTATGTTCCAGCCTAAAGCCTGACAGCTGTACTTCCACCAAGAACTCTGCTTCAGCCAGCCACCTGCCTGCAGAGCTCTACAGCTTCCCAGTAAACCTTTGGAGGACTATATTGGTTTATAACAAAACTTGATCCACTTTTAACTAGTGAGTACATTTTTATTGTCTTCTTTTTAATAAATCGCTACACCTAGATGGAGGGGCCATCGTGTGTGTGTGTGTGTTTTTAATATATTTTTATATAATTTTATTTTATTTTTTTCAACTTTGCCCTTAATACTAAACTCTGGAAATGCAAAAAAAAAAAAAAAAAAAAAAACACCCTTGCTTATTGAGGGATTCCTCAATAATGCTTGTTCTTTCTAGGGGTTGGAGCAAGTGGCTATATTACTTGCTGTCCTCACTGCAGCCAGCTTTAGCAATGTCCTCTTCTTCCTGGCGCTCCAGACTAAAAGCCATCCTTTGATGAACAATGAAGGGCTGTTAACCCTGTATTGTTTATGGAGGTGGCAAGCATGTAACCACAGTTGAGAGTGCCTTGGGGAGAGGCAGCAACGCTGAACTGGTCGCATGGATGGAAGAAGCCTAGTGGAGCTAGAAATTAGAACAAAAAGACAAAACAGGTGGGACTTATATGAGGCATGCACCCCAGGAGATAACACGATAACGATGAATTAATTTTGTCTTTTTGTTCAAATTATCGAGGATGGAGGCGCTTGGCCCTACACACCTCGCGCCTCATACAAAGTCCCACCTTGCTGCTCTGGAGCTAGGAATTAGGCAAGTATTACTTCTTATTCATGTAATCCTTAGATTTAACTAGCATTTAACCCTTGCAGTGCAGGGTTCGGCTGTAAGGGATTAAATAAATAAAACTGTTTTTGATGAATATATATTTTGTTTAATGACCCACAAAGCAAAAGAGCAATAATACATATTATGGATTGCTTTATTTCCTTAATATTTATGGTTAGATTTCAGATCCAGAGGAGATTGCCATTCCAGCATCTGTGTCAGAGTTACCACCGTTGTCTAGGTGCTTAATATCTGTTGTTATAAAGACGTCCAGTGTGCTGAAGTAAGTTGGCTTGTGTATGTATAGTGTAAGCACTTCGTATTGGTATGCCATTAAAGTTCATTGTGTTTTTGGGACTTTAAACAGTTTGCTGTGTATGAACTGTAAGGAATGGGTTGGAATAGAAATCTGCAATACGGGGGGAGGGGGCATGAATTTCACATTTATCTATGCATGTAGGATTGATCAATTTCTAACACACTTCTCAGAGACATGCAGGTTTTTCCATGCATTTATAGTTGAACTAACCACTTCTTGACCGCCGCACGTACATTTACTGCAGCGGGGTGGCCTTTCTGCGCAAAATCACAAACCTGTATATAATTTTGCTCATCCTGGTCTGGGGCGCGCACACGTGTTTCCAAAAACCAGCATTTGCTGTGATTAGACACATGTCCCCTGGGCCCCACGATTGTTCCCGAGGCAGACAGAATGGCGAGGCAGATCGCTCTTCTGTGACAGGAGAAGACAGATCTTGTGTTTCTGCTAAGCAGTACAAGTGCACACTCGATTTGTGGGGGAAAAAAGACATCGATTTTATTTGTGTACAGCGTTGCACGACTGCACAATTGTCAGTTAAAGTACCGCAGTGCTGTTTCACAAAAAAATGGCCTGGTCATGAAGGGGAGTAAACCTTCCAGGGCTGAAGTGGATAACGATATTCTCTTTAAAGTTCATTTTTAGGTGAACTCGCTACAAGTGTTTCAGCGGAAGAAATTGAGGGTATACTGAGCTTGACTGCATCCCTACATATCATTATGGCCAGCAGTAAAGGTATGACACACTTTCATAAATACAAAGAATAGAGCCTGCAACTCCAAACGTCCTTGTTGCTTCTTTATTGGTGCATAAAAAAAATGAGTAAAAGCATACAGGGGCTCATGCATTCTGGCTTACAAGCCTTGATCACAGCACAATTTTCTAGTTAAAAAACAGAGCATATATACTGTTTGCCAAGCCACACCTTCCAGTTAATTATCTAATTGAAACCGCAATTAAGAGACATCCAAAACAGAAGGTAAGGTGTAGCATTTGGCAATACAAACATGGAAAATACTTTCTTGCAATGGTGTATGTTTATACACATTATCTGCACAATAGAAAATGACAAAATGTGTAAAACAAGACAAAAAGCTTCCTCCAAATGAACTGAATAAGAAGACAAAAAGCTTCCTCCAAATGAACTGAATGAGAAGCAGGTCTGCATCATATCTTGGGTTCAAACCAAATGTGTAGTCCCATGCTGGAATATGTAGTCCCATGCTGGCGATATGAGACCCTTTTACTGTGCTTTTTCCGCCTAAAGAACACATCTACTGTACAATTGTTTTAGCAAAACAGTTCAAACTAGGATTAACTGTTTGAAAGAAAGCCCCTTCTGTGTTCCTCTGATACTTTCTTGTAGCCATATAAAGGAAAATCCACCCAAAGGTTATTGGGATACCAAGCATTCTAACTATAACTTTTCAACTAAAGATTCTTTGTTTTTTTTTGTTTTTCCAATTAATACATGTTCTTTGCTTTTTATTAAGGGAAACGCTTGTCTGCTGCAGCTAAAGACATTGCTTCAATAATATATAGGAAGCTGAAAAATCACAGAGAAGTCACAATGGAAGATGATGAAAACATAGAAAGGTAAAAAAGAATTATAAAAAATAAAGCATTTTTGGTGCATGCAGCAAGTATCCTCATGTCTGCTTCCCACTTGAAGGTGTGCAGCACTTAAATTGACTTTAACAACATTTGTGCAGTAAGAATGTAGTTTATCACCTTGTTGCAGAAAATGGAAATGTAATTAGTGGTGAAAGCCAATAAGTTGTAAGGTGTGTTTGTTTTTTTGTTTTTATTTGGGCCTCACCTATGAGTTTTCTTTTTCCCCATACATACATACATACATACATACATACATAAGTTTAAATCAGTCTGGATATGGACTATTATGCATAGTTACATTGTCCTCCTTCGACCAGTATGTATGTGTCATGCCTAAATGATCCTTGTTGTAGCTGGAAATCACTGTAGTATGCACCACTACTGCAGTGATTGCCACTAGATTCCAGGTCCCGTGCCAAGCAGCCGCCCTGCTGTTTAGTGCGCACAGGAGGTTGCTTGCTCGGCATGAGTGCAATTCACAAAACACTTGGCATGTTCCCAATAAATCCAAAGTGTTCTCTGACTGACTGGTGCCTGTGCTGAGTGAGTGACCTCTTGTGTTTTACAAAGCAGGCAAGCGACCCAGAAGCTAGCAGCAATTGCTGTAGTAGCAGCGCTGACATGCATACCTACCTTAGTCCAAGCTGGACCAACATAACTATGCAAAATAGTCAATACACTAAGGCTACTTTTAAAAATCCATGATGGGGGGGGGGGTGTCTGGCTGAGGTTTCCCCACTGACGTCAGCGGGACGAGAAGAGACACGGCCGGTCACGTGACCGCCTGGAGCCGCCGTGATAGATATCTATCTGTGTTATTCCTGCAGCAAGGGGGGGATAGGGTGGCACTGTCACTAGGTGAGACACAGAGGGGAGGAGGGGGGGGCAGAGGAGACAGACACAAGAGAACAGGCTGCAGATGACGGAGGTATGCAAACGGACCACGATGTCAGGGGTTTAGCAGCCATGATTATCGTGGTCGGTTTGCAGAGGGGAGGGGATAGCCAGGCAGGTGTTACAGGGGGCCAAATTACAAAGCACTGTGCTGGTGTAAAATGCTTTAAAGGAGCAGGATCCATTTATTTGTTAACCCAAAAAAAACACGCTTTAAGGTTACAAAGAGCTTTTATCTGCTATGAATGATCCAGGGAAGTTGCATTGAATGAAAGATAACATTGCTACCTCGATCGCCGCCGACATTCGCATACCGTGTAGTTTTAAATATGGCGCCGCGGAGTTCGGAGGGACTCGGCAGAGCTGAACGAGCGCCGCCGAAATCACAGTGACTGGGCGGAGCTGAGATACACATAGTCAGAGTGTTCTCGGCTCTTTCCGGTGCCGCTCACAGTCCCGCCATTGGACCTGTGTTATGTCCATCATAGGGAGGGACTGTGAGCGGCGCCAGAAAGAGCCGAGTACACTCGACTATGTGTATCTCGGCGGCGTTCGTTCAGCTCCGCCGAGTCCCCCCGAACTCCACTGCGCCATATTTAAAACTACATGCTATGTGTATGTCGGCGGTGATCTGTCCAAGCATGGACACTTTAGGCAAGGCTGCACTGACCACTGGGGCAAAGCTGCACTGACATGGCTGCACTGGGGCAAAGCTGCACTGACATGGCTGCACTGGGGCAAAGCTGCACTGTCATGGCTGCACTGGGGCAAAACTGCACTGACATGGCTGCAATGGACACTGGGGCAAGGCTGCAGTGACACTAACAAGGCTGCAGATGGACACAATAAGGCTGCATTGATGGGCATTTTAATGTAAGTTTTTTTTTCCTTAAACCTCCCTCCTAAAAGTTTTTTTTCCTTAAAATTCTCTCCTAAACTTGGGGTGCGTGTTATACGACGATAAATACGGTAAATTCTTTTATACTTGAAAAGCTGATCACCCAACTGTGAATGAAATGAAAGCTGAAGCACCTGCCTACATCAGACATTAAGGCTTCATGTACATAGGATGTTTGGAAACCTCTTCTAAACACTGGAACTTGACTGCTTAGTCATCAGTGTTGCAGCGTTTATGGGCGTTCAGAGGCATTTTGTACAGATAACAACAGATTTTTTTCAGATCAGTACACCCTCCCGAATGCCTACAATGCAGGAAAAATTTCTTTCTCTTTCTTTTCCTTTCGCTTTCTCTCTCTCTTTCTCCCTCTTTCTTTCTCTCATATTAATGTACAGTATCTCACAAAAGTGAGTAAACCCGTCACATTTTTGTAAATATTTCATTATATCTTTTCATGTGACAACACCGAAGAAATGACACTCTGCTTACAATGTAAAGTAGTGAGTGTACAGCTTGAATAACTGTAAATTTGCTGTCCCCTCAACGCAACACACAGCCATTAATGTCTAAACCGCTGCCAACAAAAGTGAGTACTTCATATTGGGCCCAAAGTGTCAATATTTTGTGTGACCACCATTATTTTTCAGCACTGCCTTAACCCTCTTGGGCATGGAGTTCACCAGAGCTTCACAGGTTGCCACTGGAGTCTTCTTCCACTCCTCCATGATGATATCACGGACCGGGTGGATGTTAGAGACCTTGAGCTCCTCCACCCTCCGTTTGCGCATGCCCCACAGATGCTCAATAGGGTTTATATCTGGAGACATGCTTGGCCAGTCCACCTTTACCCTCAGCTTCTTTAGCAAGGCAGTGGGCGTCTTGGAGGTGTGTTTTGGAGTTGTTATGTTGGAATATCATGCTCTGCTTCAGTATGTCGCAGTACATGTTGGCATTCATGGTTCTCAATGAACTGTAGCTCCCCAGTGCCGGCAGCACTCATGCAGCCCCAGATCATGACACTCCCACCACCATGCTTGACTGTAGGCAAGACACACTTGTCTTTTTACTCCTCACCTGGTTGCCGCCACACACGCTTGACACCATCTGAACCAAATAAGTTTATCTTGGTCTCCTCAGACCACAGGACATGGTTCCAGTAATCCATGTTCTTAGTCTTCAGCAAACTGTTTGCGTGCTTACTTGTGCATCATCTTAAGAAGAGGCTTCCTTCTGGGACGACAGCCATGCAGACCAATTTGATGGAGTGTGCAACGTTTGGTCTGAGCACTGACAGGCTAACCCCCCACCCCTTCAACCTCTGCAGCAATGCTGGCAGCACTCATACGTCTATTGCCCAAAGACAACCTCTGGATATGACGCTGAGCATGTGCGCTCAAATCCTTTGGTCGACTGTGGGGAGGCCTGTTCTGAGTGGAACCTGTCCTGTTAAACCACTGTATGATCTTGGCCACCGTGCTGCAGCTCAGTTTAATGGCCTTGGCAATCTTCTTATAGCCTAGGTCATCTTTATGTAAAGCAACAATAATTTTTTTCAGATCCTCAGAGTTCTTTGCCATGAGGTGCCATGTTGAACTTCCAGTGACCAGTATGAGAGAGTGAGAGCGATTAACACCAAATTTTGCTCCTGATTCACACCTGAGACCTTGTAACACTAACGAGTCACATAACACCGGGGAGGGAAAATGGCTAATTGGGCCCAGTATGGTCATTTTCACTTAGGGGTGAACTCACTTTTGTTGCCAGCGGTTTAGACATTAATAGGTGTGAGTTATTTTTAGGGGACAGCAAATTTACACTGTTATACCAGCTGTACACTCCCTACTCTACATTGTAGCAAAGTGTCATTTCTTCAGTGTTGTCACATGAAAAGATATAATAAAATATTTACAAATATGTGAGGGGCGTACTCACTTTTGTGAGATACTGTATATGATTTCTGCATGTCTAGGTTGTAGGAGAGTTTGACATCATCGTGAAATTCTGTGGTGCTAAATTACCCTTTTCCTTCACAGCATTGTATGCCTTTTAAACTGCCATTCATGTTTTTGGTAACGTACCTTGAACCTCATTGAAAAACACAATATATTAATGTAAGCATATTTTTATCTTTACAGAGCTATATATGAATCATCAATGAGAACCTTAGATCAGCTTCTGAAGCCATAAATAAGCACCAAAATTTTATTTTGTACAAAGTTTTGAATATCTCTAACCAGCATTTTTTATATATTTAATATTGCAGAACACAAACTCCTGGGAGTCTAGTAAAATGTAATGTACAATTAAATAACTGTTTAGTAAGCATCTTTGTAAATATAAAAATATATTCATGAATCGCTATGCTGTGTCTGGCTCAGTTTGTAATTGGTAATAATTTTTGTTTTGTGACATATTCTAAATGTAATCCCTTTGACCTGGAGTATTTTTATAATTCTGGCCAGAGTCCCATTGGAATGACTTTTAGTGTGTGTGTTTCTTGTGTGTTTTTTTTTTAAACATTAATAAAGAGCACTAATTTAATTGCAATACTAGTCCACCTACATCTTCCTAAATAGAGCTTGTATTGGATAGATTAGTTGGCCTGCATACAAAATGCATTATTTACACATCGGGAAATACAGTGAAGCACACATACAGCTCAGTACACCATCCGTACATGTCAGTAAGTGCCTGAGAACTTGTGAATGTGTGAGGAGCAATGCCTCATGGGACATGTAGTCCTGGGCAGGAAGTAAATGGTTCTAAGGGCAGAATTTTTTTTTATTTTTTTTTTTTACACCTTGCTATAGGGCAGGGATTTGCAATTAGCGGACCTCCTGCAGTTGCAGAGCTACAACTCCCATGAGACATAGCAAGACTCTGACAGCCACAAGCATGACACCCAGAGGCAGAGGCATGATGGGACTTGTAGTTTTGCAACAGCTGGAGGTCCGCTAATTGCATATCCCTGCTATAGAGGCACCATACTATACTTTGCAGCTTGCTATTAGTGCACTCTGAAAGCAAGGGGAGCCAGAAGCGTTGGTGGAGGACCCCAGAAGAGGAGAATCAGGGCCGCTCTGTGCAAAACTATTACACAGAGCAGGTAAGTATAACATGTTTGTTTAAAAAAAAAAAAATCACTTTAAAGACTGTGCAGGGAAGATAAGCATCTGAACCCAGAGAAGGTGAAGGCTTGATAGACTGGCGGTAATATATAAGACATTACAATTACATTTTAAAGTAAACTTTTACCAGTATTGTGCATTATATTTAAAATGATCATACCCATGAACAAAGAAAAAAAAAAGTCTCCAGCTTTTGGTACTACTTTTAATATTAAAGATTTAAATCTCCCTTCCACCCTTCATATAGCTTCATGTCTGACTCCTAGTTAAAATGCCCATATATCCTACTTCGGGGTGTATTTATTATTATATATACAATATAAGCAATCTATATTATTACTTTCACTTTTTCATAGTATAAATTAACCCCTTATAGTAGCAATTATCTGCTCTTTTTGCTCTATAAAGGGCCAATTTTAGTTTGTGTTTTTTTAACCCCATTATGAAAGGTGAAACAAATAATCGCATGCTGCTGCCACTACTAAACGTCTTAGGCCTGGTTCACACCTATGCGAAAGCGCACTACAGTTTATTTAAAATGGTTTCCTATGGGACACGTTCACATCTATGCTTTTTTTCAGCCGCTGGGTATTTGCAAAGGGTCAAGGACTTTTTTCAATGCAAAACGGTGCTTTTTTTTTGGTTCAATAGACTTCAATATAAAAGCATGTAGTGTGTTTGTTTGTTTTTTTTGTTTTTTTTTTTTTCAATCTGCCCAACAGCAAACTGGCCAAAAAAAAAACCTAAAACGTGCAAAATGCAGATCACAGCAAAATCGCATTTGCAAAAACACAACGCACAGCAAAAAGCACTGCAAAAATGGTTTAAAAGCAAACTGCATAGGTGTGAACTGAGCCTTATGCTGGGTTTTGCATGTATCAATTTTCAGATGAGAATATTCATATGAACAATCTTTGTACATTCGCTGAAAGAATGTCGTTTAAAAGTTTCACTTGCTTTTAACATTCAGTTTTAAAATTTATGTAATTTCTGAATGAAAACCAAATACACTGTGTGAAAATTTCTTTGACAAAGAGGGTTTCTCTAGTCCTCTTACAGAACGGCACACCTGAGATGACTGGTCCTCCTGACAGAAAACAAAGTCGGTAGCAGATGGTCCCCCTGGGTGCTGGACGCCAAAGCCTGGGAGGGCTGCGGGTCCAGCTAGGATTTATTCCCACTCCAGGGGGTCCCCACGGCCGGGGGTCCTCCCCACCGAGAAGCTTCTTGGACACAGAGGAAGTGTTCCCGGTGCTCCTGTGGATGTATACCTCCCCTCTTACCTTCCACCCAGGCTAGGGGGCTGAAGGAGACAGCGGGTCTGCTGGAGTATGTGTCGGAGGTAGCAGGAGCGTGTATGTTATCTGTATGTTCCCAAACCATTCACTGGTGCTGTTTCCTCATATGCAAACAGTAAACAGAAACTCCCATAGCGTGTTACAGTTTTAACACAATTTATTGTACAAACAAAAAGCCTCAGTACATGGTACTCACATGGGTTAGGTGCATTTAGTGCACCACCCTGTAATGTGCCTAAAACGCTGGGTTTTGGTTGAGGTTGTATGTCCGTTCTCTGTAAGGCAAACCAGCTGCCTCCTACACCGTCCTGTCCCCTCCCCTACGCGTGACAAGCTAACTTAGCCTAATTCTAACCTAGAATCCCTGAGGTGATTCATATGCATGGTTGACCGAACTTGATTGCGAGTTCACACGCTCTGAGGTGAGTGGCCATTGCCTGAGGGTGGGAAGCACCTGAGTGTGGACACCGCAACGCGTTGCTTTCACGTCTTTTTGAAGTCACCATTCTATATTTAATAAGGGCTATATATCAGTTATGTTGGATTGACCTTCGTTTGATTAGGACGTTGCTGTTATATGCACTATAGCACTTTATGATTCACGTTTGTGGCACCATGTATATAACCTTTAAGAGTTTATCATATTTTTATTTTGTCTGTGGAATGTGACGCATAACACAGATTATATTATCACAGCTACAAAGAACTTTATATACATTTTTTGCAATATATTATTTCTTTGCTATTTCATCACGTTCTATATTTTTTTTTTTTTATTTTTTTTTTTTTTAGCTTCATTGCAATGTTGGCACTTTAAATTCATTGTTGGGAAGAATATCAGGAGATAGCACAGCATAGTAATTTTTAATTTATATTGTTTTCACACGGCTTTATGAGACGTGATTAGTGCTAACAGCTGTCGATCATCACTATGCACCAAATATTTTTATTTTTACTTTTATAACAGGTAGCTCGCAAGATCCTTCTAGTTTGTTTTAAAGCTGTGGCATACTTAGCAGATGCAGCAGTAGAAACTGTCAGGACCATGGCTAAGTCAGTGGCCCTCCACCATTCCGCAAGGAGGACCATCTGGGTCAAGTCATGGGAAGGGGACCATATGTACAGGTCACGGCTTTGTGGGTTGCCCTTTTGAGGGTTCCCTGCTTTTCGGCCTTGGTCTGGATCGGGTCCTTTCACGGCCCACGGAAAAGGGGAAGAAGTTCCAGGTGAGAGCCAAGGAATGGAAAGACGGGATGTTTTTTTCGTGGCTCCCCTAACGAGGGCCAATTCAAGGCCGAAAAGCACTTGGGAAGGTGGGGAAATGGAAAGAATAGACAGAAGGGTGGTCTGCGCTTTTCTGGACCCAAAGACCCCAACAAGCAGTCCAAGTGACGCCAGCGTCAGAGTAGGGACTGTCTCGCTTTGTCCCGCAGTGGGAGAAGATCTCCAAGAGCCCCTATACCTTTAGATCCTAATAGGAGGCCTTCGGTTGGCAGGGTTGCTAGACAACTTGCAGGATCTGGCAGACCAGGTGGTAATCGTCCCTGTACCCCCGGAACAGCGCTCTCATAAATTTTACTCCCATGTTTTTGTCGTCCAGAAGCCATCAGGGAAATTTTGCCTGATAATAAACCTCAGGAAGCTAAACAAGTTTCTACGACAAAAGAGCTTCCGGATGGAGAGCATATACAGCATACGCAAACATCTGTTGAAGGATGCCTTCGTGGCTACAATAGATTTAAGAGACGCTTGCCTCCTCGTCCTGATAGCCCTGGAACATCAGCCCCTTGTAAGGTTTGCAGTCCTTACGGACAAAGGGATACAACGTTGGCAGTTCCGAGCTCTCCCCTTCGGTTTAACAGCAAGCCCAAGGGTGTTCACAAAGGTCCTGGCAGAGGCAGTGGCTTACCTGCATCTTCAGGGGATCTCCCTTATCCCTTCTCTAGACTATCTCCTAATTTATAGTCCTTCCCTACAGCAGGTGAGAACAGATGTAGACAAAGCGATTCTCACCTTGGAGACCCTAGGATGGATAGTGAACTGGGAGAAGTCATCCCTTGAACCATCCCAGTTAAAAACCTTCCTGGGATACTTGGTGGATACAAGGGCTTAAAATCTTTTTCTCCCAGAGGAAAAAAGGGCAAAAGTGGTAACAGCGGTTTGCTTACTGATGGAACCCAGGGACTGCTCTCGCAGACAGGTTATGAGAGTTTCAGGACAAATGACCTCCTGCATTCCAGCAGTTATCCTGGGCACAGCTCCATGCCAGGGAACTGCAGTTCTTCCTGCTATCCTCTTGGGACAGAAAGACTGAGTCACTGGATGGGAAGGTTTCCATCCCAGCAAAAGTAAAGGCCTCCCTTGAGTGGTGGCTTGGCCAAGACAGGCTCACGTTGCGTCGTTCCTGGGCCCAGTAAAGATTACCAATGTGAGCGCCTGGGGTTGGGGTGCTCACTTGGAGGACTTCCGAGCCCAGGGGTCCTGCACCCTGACCCAAGCAAGGGCCTCCTCCAACCACAGGGAGCTCACGAAGGTGGGTCAGGCATTGAAGGCTTTCAGAGGCAGGGTTAAAGGACTAGAAGTCCAAATCCTATCAGACAACTTAACAACCGTCTCTTACCTGAACCGTCATGGCGCGGGGGGGATGGGGGCGGGATGGTCAAGGTCCAGGTCCAGGAGACGCCTAAAATTGGCTTCTGAAGTTCTAGGTTGTGCCGAAATAACCATTCAGTCCATATCGGCGGTCCACATAGAGGGGATTACCAATGTGGTGGCAGACTTCCTAAGCTGACAGCCTATCCACCAGGGGGAATGGAAGACATGTTCCTTCAGATAAGTCAGCCGTTTGGAGTGCACGAGATGAACCTTTTTGCCCACAGAGGGAACAGTAAGGTGGAGCTATTTTTTTTTTTTCTCTCACCAGAGATCAGAGGTGGTGGATGCTCTAGCACAGGACTGGGATTGCTATCTAGCCTACGCCCCCCCCCCCCCCCCCCCATTAGCATTAATTCCTTGGGTCCTACAGAAGCTGCCCCACTCAGGGTGCACTGATCCTGGTGGCCAAAAAGGACATGGCTTCCTACTCTGAGTGAAATGGTCTGTTTCCCCTCCACAACGTCTCCCACCCAGATAGGATCTCCTTCTGCAAGGGCCAGTCTTTCACCCCAAACCAGGGTTCTTCAACTTGACGGCCTGGCTCTTGAGAGGAGATGCTCTAAAAGAGTGGTTGAGACCCTCCTAGGAAGCCAGTCACTTGAAAGATCTACCCAGAAATTCTGGAAGGTTTTTTCACACTGGTGCCAGGATAGAAAGATCTCTAGGCCTTCGGTACCAATGGTAGTTGAATTTTTTTTCAGGCTAGAGTGGACCAGGGGATTGCCCTGAACACCCTAAAAGTAGAAATGGCAGCCCTGTCTGTGTTTTTGGATCAGGAGCTGGAGCCTCTGATTTAAAACACATATTTGTTAGCGAGGAAGAGGTTGACCCTCCTAAAAAATTAAGATTCCTGCCGTGGAATCTGATGCTTGTCCTGGAGGGGCTGAAAAAGGCGCCTTTTGAACCAGCACAAGAAATTTCAGTTCAATTTTTGTTGTTTAACGTGGGGTTCCACCCAGGGGGTCCATTAAAAAAAAAAAAAAAAAATTAAAAGTCAGCAGCTACAAATACTGCAGCTGCTGACTTTTAATTGGACACTTACCTGTCCCTGGGTCCAGCGATGCAGGGGATCGAAGCCCCGTTTGTCCCCCCCTCCGCTTGTTGGCGCCGGCATTTCAACTGTGGGCGCCGGGCTGTGGCTTCACAGCCTGGCACCCACTGCGCATGCGCGAGCGGCGCCGCGCGCCGTGATTGGCCGCTCAATCACCTGGGACCTGTAATGGGTACCAGATGATTGACAGGAGGGAGGGAACAGAGCGGAGCCCTTCTTGTGCCGAGAGGAAAGTGATGTCACCAGCCCAGGCAAAGGAAGAGGCAGACTACGAGGGACCACCTAGCAACAGGCATTTAGAGGTAAGTAAAAAAAAAAAAAAATATCCAAATGTTTTTTTTGTTTTTTTTTTTTTTTTTAGAATTTTTCAGGTATGTTTGTTTTTTTTGGGTGGAACCCCACTTTAATTTAGCTTTTTTACTGCCCATTACTACAGCCAGAAGGGTAAGTGACCTGCAGGCCCTCTCTGTCAGTTAAGGAACCTTTTTATTGGTACTGGAGGACAGAGTGGTTCTGAGGCTAGACCCACTGTATCTTCCTAAGGTCGCTTCCCAATTTCATAGATCACGAGAGACTATTTTGCCCGTTTTGTGAAAACCCAAAAAACGAGAGAGGAAAAATTTTATTTACTAGATGTCAGAAGATGTTTACTGACATACCTAGATATGGTGAAAGACTTCAGGACGTCAAGTCACCTTTTGATTCCATTTAGCAGCCCTAGAAAAGAAGGGCAAGCATCTAGAAGTACAGTGGCTAGGTGGATCGGAAAGACTATAGGAATGGGGTCCACAATACCAGCAGACTTCAAAGCCCATTCCACGAGATCTCTGGCGGCCTCATGGGCAGAGAGAGCCGGAGCCTCAATAGAACAAATCTGTCGGACAGCCACATGGGCGAAGCAGCAGGACACCTTCCTAAAGCATTATAGAGGTGGAACTGCTATTGCCTCAGGATCTGGCATTTGGAAGAAAGGTCTTACAAACTGTAGGCCTTGAACTTCTTGTTCATCATCTCAGGTGTGCTGTCCTGGAAGATGACTAGAGAAAATTGCCAGTTACACTTACCGGTAACTGCTTTTCTAGGAAATCTTCCAGGATAGCAGCCTACTTCCCACCCCTGTTTTGATGTAATTACTATGGGAAAAGTTTCCCTCTTGCACCAGGAAAACCTATTACTTTGGCAAAACTGAGGTGCAGGGGGAAAGGAGGGGCCTTTTATCCTGGTTGATTGTGTTTTCTGTCAGGTGGACCAGTCATCTCTCAGGTGTGCCGTCCTGGAAGATTTCCTAGAAAAGCAGTTACCGGTAACTGGAAATTTTCTATTCTGCACCTTGGAATTTTCCCATCACTAAGGTCAAACGAACATCGATTTGACCCCACTAACGATTGGAAAATCAAACAAACGTTCTTAAAATGACACTTTTTTTTTTTTTTTTTTTTAAGGAAGACCTTTGTATGGCCAGTATAAGTGACAGCAGGCACAGGTAGCTTTTATCAAGTCACCTGCCTATGACAAGGGAGTCTGTCATACATAATATATTACAGTTCTGTCTGAAAATCGTCAAAACAGTCTTTTATTGTTTTTCCCTCCCCGTCTTTCAGAACAGCCGAAATGAGAGATCTTGGCTTCTCCCCTTCCTTAGAAAACACTGCGGCAGCCAATAAATTTTCACTTCCCCCTGCCGGACTTCAGTTGTTTGGGTTTCCTCCGGTGGGGAGACACCGATTTTTTTTTTTTTTTTTTTTTTTTTTTTTTTTTTTTTTTTTTTTTTTTTTTTTTTGTCGGAACCAGGCCTGGCTGTCGGAGACTGTGGCTCCAGATCTTTGAAAAGAAGGTTCCCGTTTTCAGAAGATTCATCATCCATCTGGAATAAGAACCCCAAACTGGATGGTGCCTTATCCCAGGTCTCCAGACCTACAGATCTGGCCTTTGAGGATATGGGGGCTCTGGCAGATATTCTGGACAAGAGAATAGATTCCCTCCTAAAAAAGACCTGGGAATCAACTATAGGGAACTTGAAGCCAGAAATGGCTGTCGCTGTAGTGGCCCTGTAATCTGGAGCATTGGCTTTCCCAAACTCAGGCCCATATTGAAGCAGGAACTGCCAAGGAAACTATATTGTCATCTTTTCCTACTATTTTGCGAGCAGTGCCATATACAGTATAGCGGCATCCGCAGAATCTGTCCATGTGTCGGCCAGAACCGCAGCTCTGGCCAACTCGGCCAGAAGAGCCCTCTGGCTAAAATTGTGGCCGGGCGATAGTGGCTCTAAGGTTAAACAATTCGGGATCCCACTGACGGGAGATCTACTGTTTGGCCCAGTTTTAGAAGCTGTGCTAGACCACACAGCGGACAAGAAGAAATCCTTCCCGGTGAAACATAAACCCCCAGTTCAGACAATAAAGGTGTTCCGTCCACAGAAGCGGAGGGGGGAAAAGAAAACCTGGAGCCAAAGGGGCAGGGGAGGCACGATTTTTTGTCCTCCTGAACAGCCCCGAAAAAGCCAATGACCCTCCAAACACGGTGGGAGGAAGACTGGGGGCCTTCCTCCCACAGTGGGATGCGGTTTCCCCCAGTCAATTTATCCTGGGGCTCATAAGAGGGGGTACCACTTAGAATTTACAAGACCATCCCCACGAAGACTCCTTGTCACACACCTTCCCAGGTGTGTGGCAAAAACCGAGGCCCTACTGGGGGCATTAAAGGATCTAGAGGAACACAACGTTGTTCGCAGAGTTTCAAAAGGGCTTTTGTTCACACATTTTTGTAGTAAAAAAAGCTCTCAGGAAAATACAGATTGATCCTGAATTTAAGACCCCTGAACCAGTCGATTTCCTACAAGAGGTTCTGGATGGAATCGATCTTTACAGTCAGAGCCTTGCTACCGCAGAACTGTTACTTGGTGTCACTAGATCTCAAGGACACCTACCTCCACGTCCCTATCGTCGAGGCTTTCCAGAAGTTTCTCTGTCTAGCGCTGAACAAAGAAGGAAAAACAATTCATCTACAGTTTCAAGCACTTCCATTTGGCCTATCCTCGACACCCAGAATATTCACAAAGGTCATGGCAGAAGCCATGGCCTTTCTGTAACTCAAAGGAGTCTTAATTATTGCATATCTAGATGACCTGCTCCTCTTTGGAGTATCTCCAGAACAGCTAACCAGAGATCTGGATCTGACAAAGGAAACCCTGACAGGGCTATGGGGTGAGGAGGAGCTCAAAAGGTCATCCAATTGAAAGGAACTTAAAGCTGTCAGGTTGGCACTCAGGGCCTTCAGGAGGTAACTGCTGGGTCACAACATTCAAGTGTGCTCAGACAACTCATCTGTCGTTGCTTATGTAAACAAGCAAGGCGGCACGAGGAGTGGAATCCTGTTAGCCCTAGCAACAGAAGTCCTGAGCTGGGCCGAGGCCAACGTACTCTCCCCATCGGCGGTGTTTCTAAAAAGGTGAAAGAATGTGGTGACAGACTTTCTCAGCAGAAAGCAACTGAGAGAGGGTGATTGGGTACCAAACCAGGAGGTCTTCAGCCTTATATCCAAAAGATGGGGACCCCCCGGAGGTGGACCTCTTCATGTCAAGGGACAATGCAAAAATCCCCTGTTTTTTCTCACTAAACGTGTGGGAAAATGAACTAGGGGTAGATGTGCTAATGCAGAGCTGGCGTTTCAAAAGATGCTATGCTTTCCCGCCCCTGGTCTTGCTCCTGGCCGTACTGAGAAAATTTCAGACCGAGAACACCTCTCTGATCTTAGTGGCAGCACATTGGTCCAAAAAGGCTTGGTTCTCGATCCTCATACGGTTAGCAGTAGAACCTCCTTGGTTCCTACCACTTTGGGAGGATCTCCTTTCACAGGGCCTGGTCCTCTGTCCCCAAGTACACCGATGGAACTTAGCAGCCTGGCTACTGAGGAAGGAATATTAAAAACCAAGGGATTTTCAGAAAGGCTGATGGCCACTCTCCTCAATAGCAGAAAGAAGGAGACACGCCGGATCTACAAAAAGGCCTGGGTTCGCTTTAACGAGTGATGCAGAGCCCCATAGGCTGATGGCCACACTCCTCAATAGCAGAAAGAAGGAGACACGCCGGATCTACAAAAAGGCCTGGGTTCGCTTTAACGAGTGATGCAGAGCCCCATAGCAGTTTTGGGGTTTTTGCAGTGCGGGGCAGATAATGGGTTAGCCATTTCTACCCTTAAAAGCTAGGTATCGGCGCTAAGCGCATATTTGGAAAAACCTCTGGCCACGAACCCTTGGGTGGTCAAATTTTTCAGAGCTCTAGCCAGACAAAGACCAGTTTAGGGTCCTCCCTTCCCCAAGTGGGACCTATCTCTGATCTTACAGACGGAACCACCATTTAAACCTTTAGAAAATTGTTCATAAAGGATCTTACTTTCAAAACAGTATTTTTGGTTGCAGTGACAACTGCCAGGAGGGTCAGCGAAATAGAAGCCTTATCTGTCAGGCCTCCTTTTTGTGTTGATTTTTCGGATCGGTTAGTTTTTAAAACCGATCTGGCATTTTTACCTAAAGTGGCCTCGAAGTATCATAGAAGCCAGGAGATAGTCTTACCCACTTTCTGCCCTAATCACTCAGGAGAAAGGGAGTTTAAATTTCATACCTTAGATGTAAGGAGATGTATCCTGCAATACTTAGAGCTGACGAAAACAGTAAGGAAGTCAGACTCTTTATTTTGTTTTCTGGGGCATAAAGCATCTCGTCGCACCCTTGCCAGATGGCTCAGGGTAACGATTGGGCAGGCCTATAAGTTAGCTGGAAAATAGGTTCCTATTGGTATAAAGCACACTTTACTAGGGCTATGGCGGCTTCTCAAGCGGAAAGGGCTGGAGCGATGCCAGAGCAAATTTGCAAAGCGGCAATGTGGTCCAGTTTCACCACCTTTGTAAAACATTACAGGGTGGACCTGGTGTCGGCGAATGAGAAAGCCTTTGCTCACCCACCCAAAATGTATGGGGAGTCTTGAGGAAGATCTGAACGCAGGCACGATAGTAATATGTGATGGTGTGTTCTTAATGTGTTCTTGTGTCTCTCCAGCTGGCCGGAGGTGCTCTTAGAGAAACTTAAGTCCGGCAGGGGGAAGTGAAAATTTATTGGATGGCGCAGTGTTTCCTAAGGAAGGGAGGGAGCCAAGGTCTCTCATTGTGGCTGTCCTGAAAGACTACTGGAAAAGAAGGTTTTTTCTTTAACCACTTCAATACTGAGCACTTTCCCCCCTTCCTGCCCAGCTTTTTTTTTCAGCTTTCAGCACTGTCGCACTTTGACAATTGTGCAGTCATGCAACATTGTACCCAAACTACATTTTTTATAATTTTCTTGTTCTTCTTTTTTGAAGAAATTTTTTTTCTTCGTTTTCTGTTATAAAATTTTGTTTTCCCCTTCACTGACGGGCACTGATGAGGAAGCAATGATATGTAAAATTGATGGTCACTGATAGGCGGTACTGATATGCAGCACTAATGGGCACCGATAGGCACTGACAGACCCCTCCCTTCCCCCTGCACCTCAGTTCCGCAGCACTGATGGACACTAATAGATGGCACTGATGGGCAGCACTGATGATGAGGTACTGACAGTTGTTACTGATTGACACTGTGATGGGTACTGATTGCCACTGTTGTGAGCACTGTTATGGGCACTGACAGGCGTTCCTGATGGGGCACTGATTGGCAGCTGATGGCCACTGGTTGGCATTGTTGTGGCATATCTGATGGGGGCTGCGCTGATAATCAGTGTGCTGATTATGAGCTCAGACACCCCCCCCCCCCTGACAGGGAGAGCCGCCGATCGGCTCTCCCTGTCAGCCTGTAATCGTGGAAAGCCGTTTGCTGGCACTTCCTGGTTTACACTGTGATCAGCTGTAAATGATCACAGCTGGTCACGTGGTAAGGAGCCTCCGTCAGAGGCTCCTTACCGCGATCGGAGATGCGGTGTGTCAGAGTGACACACAGCACCACCGATCGCAGCTTATCCTGCTAGACGTCATATGACGCCCAGTCAGGATAACAAAACTACCGCCCAGCCGTCATTCTGCTATAGGCTGGGCGGGAAGTGGTTTCTGAGTCTGATGATATTTACCAGATTCAACCTCCTAATAGTATATACAGTATATCTCTTCTGTCTATTATTGGAGTGGATTCGAGATTTTGCTCCCTAACAATATCGTTAGCTATTTTACCACTGCATATAGATATTTAAGCATAAATTGCCTTTTTTTTTTAAATCTTTACATATTAACATACTAACTAAATTATATGCCACACTTTTTTTTTAAGGTTATTATCCAAAACAATAATCGGCCAACTAATCGATCATGAAAATAATTGTTAGCTGCAGCCCAACTTTGTATAGTTCCCTGTCTGAACAGCTGCTCCCATTGTCCAGTCAGCAGACTGTGGACAGATTCCTGAACAAAAAGTATAATCTAGTCCATATATATCTTAGTAATGTTAAAAGAGAAGTTCACTTAACCACTTCAGCTCCGAAAGCTTTTACCCACTTCCTGACCAACCCAATTTTTTGCGATACCGCACTGCGTTGCTTTAACTGACAAATGCACTTTTTTTTGTTGTTTGCAAGTAAAAAAATGTGCATTTATTTATTTTTCTCTTGGGAGTCTGCAGAGCATTACACCTGTGATGAGCAGATCTCAGGTGCAATGTCAAGCTCCTGCAGACTGTTGGTATAGCTGTTTGCCTGTACCTTCCATATGAGCAAGCAGTTACTGAACTCCAGGAAGAACAAATGAACTAAAGGAGCACATGTCATCGCCCTCAAAGTTCAGTGACAACTACAAGTCATCTGCCGTTGTGGCAGGTGGTACTTGTCACTCATTCATTCACAGAACTCTGTGAATGAATGAGGTGGCTGTGAGGGCAGACCCCCACGTGGCTGAGTTGTTTTTGAATTGTGCAAAGAGAGGATCTGGTCGTGGTGCAGGCAGGTGCTTTAGTTACATGCTAGACCCTGAAGATTAGTGTAACATGTTACTAAAGGTGAACTCTTTTTATTATAGATTGTATAAATGCCTTGTTTCTTTTTTGCTTTTATTTTAGTTTTTTGTGTATGTACAGTAGTTCATTGTCCAGTCAGCAGACTGGAGTTAGGTTCTTAAACAACCTATACAAGTATACATATTAAAGTCAGAAAAGTCAAAAGGTCCTTGCTGACATAGTTCTGGGTTGGTGACTCAGTATTCAAACCAGTATCTGTGTTGATACTAAGCATTTGCACAAGTATTTCTACTGAAACCAATACCTTTGCAGTGCAATTTGAGCCCATACAAGAATAAAAAAACTACATTATCGGTGCAACCCTACTTCTCAGCACTGCCTTCAAGTGCATGTAGTTCCTTGAATTGGCTGTGATCACTCTGCTTTTGCTTTGGAGTGGCCTGGGGCCTTTGATCTTTTGGTGGAAGTGTACTTCATCCTCATGTCAGTGTTTCACTTGAATTAGGACATTGTCTTGCCTTCTCTGTGTCTTAGTCCCTCCCATTCCAAGGAAGTGGTGCTTCATTATTTGGATGTTGTTCGGGCCATTAGGGTTTACATTATTTTTACCACCTCAGTTTGAAAGACTGGTTCCATGATTCTTCACAGTTTGCCCTAGAAAGGGGCAGGCAGCCTTGCTGTCCACCATTTCCAGGTAGATTCAACAGACTAAGTTCAGACTTATTCCATCTCCGTAAAACAGAAAAGAGGGCGCACCAACCTTGTGCATTACCCAAGTGGTATCTTTAATAGTGTATATAAAAAAAGGAAATATACTCACAAACATTCAAGTCAAAAACATTTCACAGTCCATAGTAGACGCACAACAACCAGGTCACTGAGACTATTCCCAACAGGTCGGAAGACTTTCCTTGCTGGAAGGTCCACCGACCTGTTGGGAATAGTCTCAGTGATCTGGTTGATGTGAAATGATTTTGACTAGAATGTTTTTGAGTATACTGTACTTCCTTTTCTATATACTATTAAAGATACCACTTGGGTAATGCGCAAGGCTGGTGTGCCCTCTTTTCTTTGTTTTACAGTGGTTCTATTGGGTTCCTCTCCCAACCCTTGGAGGGCAGCAAAACCAGTGTTTTTTTTATGAATTACAAAGAACCTGCTACATATTAATTTCCATCACACCACCCTTGAGCACTGGAGAATACTATTATTCCATCGCGGGTAAGGAACTTCCATTTCCCTATATTGGTCATTCTGCAAGGCCTCTGAATGTGTCCAGGGCTTTTCATCACTGCATCTGATTCTCAGGTTTGCAAGGCAGCTTCGTGGTTGTCTGTTCACACTTTTACCGGTTGACATTTCTGCTTTTGGCTATATGGTTTTGCTGGCTGCAGTTTGAGTTCTGCTGGGGTGTGGTTCCTACTTCTGTAATGTGTTGGTTGAAAAACTCTGAGCTCAGCCTTTCAGCCTCTGGCACTGCTTTGAGACGTCCAATTGGTCACAATATAAAGATCAGGCTGTGTCCTTCATTGGACAGTAAAGAAAATTGGATTTTTGTACTTGCTAAAATATGCTTTCCCCTACATTTTTTGAGGTTTTTTTGTCTATTTTGTTCCCATTTACTGCTGGCTAACAAATGTGCTGTGTGTTTTTGTTTGTTGTACCTTTTTTATGTTCTACTCCTGCAGGTGGTGTAATAACCCATTGGTCATAGATTAAAGATGCAGCTGTGTTCTTCAATTAACAACGAAAGATTCAAAAATCACCTTTTTTTCCCCCTCCAGATCTTGCCACAGAGTTTAGGATGAAATTTTAAGTGTCCCCTTCAAAAGTAGTTTCATCTCTAGTGGGACATGGTTAATCCAATTACGGTAGTCACGAAGTGGCTGCAGATCATAGTAAAACAAAATACCTAAAGTAGAACTATAGGCAAAACTTTTTATTCATTTTGGATAAAATAAAGGGAGGGTTAGAACCCCTGTCAGTTTATTTCTTGCCAAGATTTCACTTAATTTCCATCCCATAGCCAGAACAGGAAGTGAATGGAAATTCCTGAAAATTAGGGGAATCCCTTCGGGACTTCCAGGTCACCAGAACTAGTGTCCCCATTGAAAAATTTCCCCTCTATTACTTTTTCTTGGGACAACCCAAATTTTTTAAATTTTTTCTCTTTTCTTTTACTTTCAATGATAACGGTAAACAGGGCAAATGGAGAGGGTGCATCTTCTTAACAGGGGCGCAGGCAGCAGTAAAAACTGACAGGTGTTCCAATCTCTCTCCACTCTATCCAAAAACTGAAAAAAAAAGTTTTGCCTTTAGTTATACTTTAACAGTCAGTGTGAAAATGAGTAAATTGGAGTTGCAGGTTTAGGCATTGTCATTACACTGCTGATCTGTTGAAGGCGTTTGTCACTTGGGAAGGATACGGTGTGGAAGTGTTTGATTTTTGAAATATAGCTCACATCAGCGATCCATATGGCATGCTGACAAAATGCAAAATAGACAGAAGTAATTTTCAGCAATAACAGATAGAACTGAAAAAAATAGACCGTATGATGGAATTCACATACTGATCAAGTATTTCTGGTTCCCATCTTTCTGCTTCCCCCTAAACACATGTTCATCTGGAAACACAAGTAAAAGGGATAAGGCTTCATTAACTTTATTCAGCTCTAGCTTAAACTGTTCTAGTAGAGCTGGGAACAGATGAAACCTATAAATATGTTTGCATGTTTAAAAAAAAAAATATTGCAGCCTGGAAAATCATTTGACATCTCCTCTTTACTGCACAGGAAATATTATCCCGATGAGCATACAGTATAAAATATGTCTACTTTAACGGAGCCCCAGCTGCTGCATAATTGTGCCCATAAGTATGAACTACACAGTACACTATTTGCAGGCGTAAATGCTGGTACTTGTTTTTACAGGCGCACACCTATCTTTTTCTTTTCTCCCCCCCCCCAATACGAAACTTGCACAGTCGGGAAATACCCCATATGCATGTGCCTGTAAACACAAATACCAGTGTATGCCACGTACAACATATTTTCTAATTCATTCATATGGTCATAATTACACTTCGCTGGGGCTCCCAGGTACTACAAATACAGGCATGTTTTATGCTATACACCCAGGGCTTTTTTTCTCAGCGAATAGGTACAGGAACTATCCCCTTCTGAGCCACCTCTTGCCTCCGCCCCCTACCCACCTCAGAACACTGCTCAATGATTCCACCCCCTACCTACCTCCCAGTAATGCCCCTTTTAGAAAATACAGAACCAAATATAATTTTTTGGTGCTAAGTAATTTGTATGTAATTTGTTAATGATAACAAGAAAGGCAGTTAAATAGGTCCCCTGTAGCAACAATGAACACCCCCAGCAACAACAGACTCCCAATAGCCAGCATCAATAGACCCTCCAGCAGTAAGCAACAATAGACCCCTCCCTTAACAGTAGATACATCCCAGGAAGAATTGTTCCCCAGCAACGTAAGATAGATCCCCTCCAGCAACAATAGATTCCCCAGCAGCCAGCATCAATAAACCTTCCACATTCCAGCACCCTTTGCCCTTAAACACATTCAGTGCTGGAGGTGCCAAAACTGCATTCCCCTGCGTTCCCACTGAAAAAAAGCCCTGTATACACCCATACGCATGCAGATACACCAGTATGCAGATGCTGCAGCTATTTAAAGATATGCTCCAGTCAAAACTAATGCCGCGTACACACGACCGTACTTTCCGTCAGAAAAGGTCCGACGGAATCATTCCGATCGTGTGTGGGCTTCATCGGACTTTTTCTTTCTAAAATTCTGACAGACCTAGAAATAGAACATGTTTCAAATCTTTCCGACAGACTCAATTCCTATCGGGAAAACCGTTTGTCTGTATGCTAGTCTGACGGACCAAAAACGACACAAGGGCAGCTATTGGCTACTGGCTATTGAACTTGCTTTTTCTAGTCCTGTCGTACGTCATCGTGTTCTAAACGAAGGGACTTTGGTGTGATCGTGTGTAGGCAAGTCCGTTTCAGCGGAACTCCAACGGAAAGACCGTCAGAGTCTACTGTGACGGAAAGTCTGGTTGTGTGTACGCGGCATTAGAAGTAATTCTTGAAAAAGTATACAGGAAACGTAGCCTTACTGGTGCGTGTTAACCCCCTTTTATCCTATTTGTTTATAATGCAGAAAAGCTATTTCTAAACACACCCTTTGCAGAATCCTTGTTTCTCACATGCAGAAAAGCTGATATAGTAAACTTTTAACACCAACCAGTCTGTTGGATCTTTCTACGTTTGATTATTGCCAGTGGCTGTAGCTGTTAGCAGTAATCATTGTATTTTATCTGCCAAGAAGGCTCCCTGTGCCGACAGATGCATCCTATGCATTAAGGTGAAAAAACTTCTGACAGTGACCAGCCCCCCTCCCCCCGTTTTACTCACCTGGGCCCTTCGTTCCATTGGCGGAGATGCGTTGGACCTCTCTGCCCAGGGTTCTCGGGTCTTGACTGGATAGATTGATAGATTGGCTCCCGCTGCTCTCATTCAACGCCAATGACGCAGGGGCGGGGCCGAGTCCGGCATTCTGTGTCTTTGCACGCAAGGCAACATCCCCCCCCCCCGGAGAGTGCTTCTCCCAAGGGGTTTACCGATGAGGGGAGGAGCCGCAAGCACCGCCAGGGGACCCCAGAAGATGATGATTGGGGCCACACTGTGCAAAACGAACTTTACAGTGGAGGTAAGTATGATATGTTTGATTTTTTTTGTTTTTTTAAATAACAAAGGTTTACAACCACTTTAAAGAACGCTGGCTGCAGTGGGTTCAGATAAAGTAATTCATTGAGTGGATGCAGTGAGATGAATTGGTATCACTCGTTGATCTAAATTATTGTATAAACGTTTTTGCTACTCACACTTTAAGATGGTTGCCCAAGGCTGAAGCTTGTTTGCTTATATGGCAAATACAGCTGCTTTTAAACACATAAGGAAAGTTGCATTTGTAAATTAAACAACTTTAATGCTTTAGGCTCGTGACACACAGGCATCCCCTATTTACCTGTGCCTTGTAGGACATATGCAGTAGCCAAATTGTTCAACCCTTTGTGTAAAAAACCTGCATGCTTCTCCCCCTGTGGCCCCCCAAATACATACCTGAGCCCGATCTTGATCGTGTGATCTGCACAAGAGCCTAAGCTCTTTCCCTCCTCATTGGCTCAGATACAATAACAAGAGCCATTGGCCCCCATTGCTGTCAATTACAGCCAGTGATGAGGGGCAGGGCCAAGCCATGCTCTCCATGTCTTATAAATACACAGAGCGGGGCTCGGAAGTAAGCATGCAGGCGTGCCCCCACAGTAAGCAGCTTGCTATGGGCACACTTGGTGGGACTCATGAGAAGAGGATCAGGGCTGCTCTGTGCAAAAGAGAAAAAAAAAAAATTACACAAAGCAGATAAGTATAACATGTTGCATATACCCATACAATGAGTGTGCATCCACACAAATATAAGTCCACAAACATCAGTGATGTGCAAATCTTAAAGAAAAAAAAAACAGTAAAGTCCACGAAAAAGTGAAAACATTCAACTATCCACCGACTGCATATATGTATCTTGCAGAGACGACCAACACCCTCATGCCCTTCTCTACAAATAGGGTTGGCTTCTTACCAAATATGAAAGATACCTACCACACAGATCAGCCAGGCATGTAATTACCAGACTTCCAGACATTCATCAATGGCAATAGTAGGACACCAACTTCTGGTTTCAGTGATTCCAAGGATCAGCATGTCAGATCAGGCTGAATCAGCACTGACAAAGGGAAACAGAGGCCACACACAGTGTAAAACCGCCAAACAGTTTATTTAAAACAATAGACAATGCCTCACCTCTCAATACTTTCTAAATTTATATATATATATATATATATATATATATATATATATATATATATATACAGTATCTCACAAAAGTGAGCACACCCTTCACATGTTTGTAAATATTTTATTATATCTTTTCATGTGACAACACTGAAGAAATTACACTTTGCTACAATGTAAAGTAGTGAGTGTACATCTTGTATAACAGTGTAAATTTGCTGTCCCCTCAAAATAACTCAACACACAGCCATTAATGTCTAAACACTAAAATCTTTCCCTCGATTGCAACCAGTCGTCCTGTCCCTGCAGCTGAAAAACACCCCCACAGCATGATGCTGCCACCACCATGCTTCACTGTTGGGACTGTATTGGACAGGTGATTGTAGTGATCGGGTCTATTAATATATACTGGGTGATATGATGTAGAGTGGGTATGATAATTAATATTTAGGTATTATTATAATGATGTAAGTACTCTTCCGCAGCAACCCAATTCTTCCAGAGAGATGCACTTTATTGACTTCCAACACAGAACAAAGTCCACAGATGACAAAGAAATCCGACAGAGGAAATATAATTCAAAGACCCATATTATTCAGTCTTCCCATATAATTCAGTCTTCCCAGCCATGCACAGACAAGCCTCCCTCATACACAGACAAGCCTCACTTACTACACAGACAAGCCTCACTTACTAACCTATAGACTGAATGCCGTGTTATATTCACTAAATATTGAATGGCTGAGCAATTTGATTGGCCGTTTCAATTTAGGACTTTGATTAGCTTTAGTCTTTCAAACAGACAACAACCAACAGCCGTGAACCACCCCAATTTGCACTCCTGCACATCAACAAGTCCCCTTTAGATATGTGTAATTATATTAACGCATACCACCTGAATACCCTTTGAGATGTTCAAATAGACTTGCATAAGATTAACACATCAAAGAGTCTTCAGCTGTTAAAATTCAGTTGGACAAATCAACCATCCTGTCATTGTCATTCTGGCCTGGTCAACATTGACTGCATGTGTACATACACACAACAATGTCCCACATAAATCGGTGAACATATTACAACATATACAACAGGTATGGGATGTGGCACAACCAGTACACTCCGGAATCTTTGGCCCACTGCTGTATTGTTGATCCAGTGAAGTGTGAGCCGTTATCACTTTGGACTTGTTTGGGACAACCATAAGCAACGACAAGTTTCTGGAGTAGTTGAAGTGTTGCGGCTTGATCTGCACATTTGCAGGGGTGAACAAGCATAAGTCCTGAATAGGTGTCCACTGCAGTGCAACAATATCTCAGTCCATTATTTCCCCGGGGCAGGGGACCGATGAAATCGATCTGTCAGATCTCTGCAGGCCTTTCACCCCTCTTAATCGACCCGGTGGAGTACTTTTGCAATGGCCATTGTCGCACTTCACACACTGTACAGTTCCCTATTACAGTCTTTATCATGTCCATGGATATAGGCAATCCTCTCTGCTGTGCCCATTTATATGTTGCTTTCTGCCCCAAAAGTCCAGATTGCTTGTGGGCCCAGTTGGCCAAGTTCATCAAGACAGGATCTGCAACTCTGTTATAGTTCTCAAAGTCTGGGACTAGGGGCACATGTGCATCAACATGCCCCACTTTTATGGTGCGGGAGTGAGCTTCCTTCCAGATGTAGTCCCAGACTTCCTTGCCTCCCCACACCACCTTTCCATGAATCATCCATTCATTGGACTTCCACGTGAGCATCCAAGTTGTCAGTCCTTTAAAAACTGCCCAGCTGTCAGTGTAGATAGTGACATGGGAAGAAGGATCCTCCTGAAGAGTCATCACCACAGCTTTCAACTCTGCATACTGACTGGACCCTCCAATTCCGGTCTCCTGCAGAACTGTGTCTGTACTTGGGTTGTAGGCTGCTGCTGTCCATTTACGTCCAGACGAGCTGACTATGGCTGAACCATCAGTGAACCATGCTGACTCCTTCATGTCTTCTGACAGAGACTCAAAGGGTGGAGCCTCTTGAATGGGGGATGACTGCAGCACAGGAATTTCTTCTTCTGGCCAGGTGCTGGTAAAAGTGACAAGCCCAGCCAACTGTTTTGAAATGTCTCTAACATCCCCAGCTGCAATACCCCCTCTTTCTTGAAGGTGCCACTTCCATTTCATCAGTGTCTGGTTCTGGGCTACAGCTGCCCTAGTGTTCAGTCCATTATCTCTCACCCATCCTGCTATTGGCAATGCAGTATGGATGGTGACTGCGTCCTTTCCTGTAATGGTCTCTACATGTTGAAGTGCTGTGTAGGCCCCAAAAAAGTACTTCTCTAGGGGGCGTGTATCTCTTCTATGCTCCTGTCAGTTGTTTGGACCAAAATCCAATGGGTATTGCTCTCAGTCCTTTCTTTTCATTTGGCTGCCACAGACTCCAAGATATGGTACCATTCTGCTCCACTACATCCAGCTGAAATGGTACTCCTTGTCTCACAGGTCCTAATCCCTGATGCTGCAAAATAGCTTCTTTAGCAGCCAGGAATGCAGTCCGCTGCTCTGAACCCCATAAGAACTGTCTTTTTTCTGGTGACATTATATATAGGCCTCAGAATCAGTCCAAGATGTGGGATGAACAATCTCCAGAACCCCACAACTCCAATGAACTTCTGTGCCTCCTTTTTGGTAGTAGGAGGCAACAGGATAGTTTGCACAACTGTCTCTGGAATTTTCCTCTGCGGACCAGTCCACATCATTCCCAGGAATTTCACTTCTATGGCAGGTCCTTGGACTTTGTCTTTGTCGATAGCCCACCCTCTGTTCTCCATGTGCTCTATCAGCAGGTGCAGTGCTTCAGTTACATCTTCTTTTGTTCCAGAGATCATGATGTCATCAATGTAGTGGAACACAGTGACTTTCAAACTCAGGGTACTTAAATCTCGGGTAACCAGTCCATGACAAATCGTTCGAGAATGAACATAGTCTTCAGGAAGCACGGTGAAAGTGTACTGGCGGCCGTCCCACACTATAGCAAACTGGTCTTGACACTCTGGGTCTATCAAAATCGAAAAGAAAGCATTAGCCAGGTCTATCACAGCATGATAGTCTCCTGCATTTTTAGCAATTTTCTCAACAATTGAGATCATATTTGGTACAGCTGACTTCAATGGAGGTGCCACTTGTTTAGATCTCTGTAATCCACAGTCATTCTATATGTCCCATCGGGTTTCTTTACTGGGAACACCGGAGACGAGAAAGGACTTACAGTAGGTCGAAGGATCCCTACTCTCAAATATTCTTGAATAGTCTCCCCAATTTCTTTGTGGCCTCCAGGAAGTCTGTACTGCTTGAGACAGACTGGTTTCTCTGGTGGAGGAATGTAGAGAGGGGTCCATTTCGCATGACCTCTGACCACAGCCTTCACCGCCCTAACCAGATACGCTTTATCAGGATACCCGAATGTGAATGTACCTCTTTCAGTCTGAATTGACTGACCTTGAAGTACATCCATCCCAAGAATATTTTCGGGTAACTCTGATATCAAAACATTTGTCATAAATCCTGATCCCTTGCCAGTAGCCAATTTCACCCGTATCCTAACTGCTGGTTTAGTTTGCCCTCCCAAACCTTCTACATAAATCAATTCTCCTTTGTGATGGGAAGGATTTCCTTGCAAAAGTGTAACTTCGGCTCCGCTATCAACTAAAGGCATTACATGTGTAGGAGAAGATGACTTCCCCCACCATACAGTGACAGGTGCATATGGGCGTTGGTCTCCTGCTGTCACTGCCCTCACGGCTATTACAGGAGACTCACCTTCCCTTCATAAAGGATAAGGAACCTCCCAATCCCCTTTTCTGATTCTCTCTAACTCCTCCCCAGGATAAAGGGGTTTGGGTTCATGTTCAGTTTTGGGAATTGGTTTGGTCCAGGCTGCTGTTATCTTCACTAGGAATAGTGTTTCTAACCCTGACAGTTTTCCCTACTAAATGTTTCCACCTCTTCAGCATTTCTGCAGTAGAAATCCCATCTATCTCATCTTTAGGCACTCCTGCCCTTAATAGGTCCACCCACATTTCTTTCCTAGAAATAACTACCCTGGTTTTCTCTTCACCTCCTGTCTTCTCTACCCCATTCCCTTTCTTCTCTGTTCTTTTCTGCTTGTATTCTTCCTGTTTGCCTTGACCTTATCTACTGCCCTGACAGGTTTTGTTTTAGTTTCCTCTAGCTCCCCCAACTGGCGTAAAAGGGTTGTGGCTTCATGAACCTTGCTGTTTAATCCCAGGCCTCCCAACAAGGACAATAATGGAGCCCTGAGATTAAATGGTGCAGACTTCATCAGCTTAGAGCGCAGAGCAGACGTAAAGGGTTCCATATCTGGACCCATCTATTCTGGAAACGTATTTAATCCGGTTATACAACCCATCTCACGTAACCTGGAAATACCCTCTCCTATTGCTCTCCATGAGTAGGAATTTTCCAGGTCAGTAGGACTAGCGTATACTCAGACTATTCCATCTCTCACGAGGTCTAACAGTAAAAAATTCACGCTAAACTCTCGGGCTTTTCGCATTGCCTGACGCAATTGTGGATCATGGGTTAACACTCCCATAGTCACTGCTCCCTTACCTGACAAAACAACACTGTCCGCCCCTTCATCCCATAAGAGTAAGAGCCACCTCACTAGGCGTTCCCCAGACCTTTGTTTGTATTGTTTTGCCAGCTCATGGAGTTCAGTTTGTGTAAACTCCCGTACTTCTTCAAATTCAACATCTCTGGGGTTGCGATAATGCACCTCCCCATCTGCCATATCCTCTCTATCATGTTGCCGTTTCCTATGCTTAGTAATGAGAGGTCTGGCATACTTTTTCTTTTGCACTAGCAGATCATCATGCGAAATATCAAACTATCTCCTCATCTTCACTATCATTTGAGGAGAGCACATCCTCACAATCCCAATTTTGAGATGTGACAATGGCTCGTACCCTGGCTTTACTAACAGGTTTACGGCCCTTCCTTTTCCTTAAGGCATTAATTGATTTGGTCATGAGGGCTGCACACTTGCAAATCATCAGCCCGACTAGCAGTTGAACGTACACACTCTGAAGCAACTGCTAGCTGGTCTTTTAATACCTTAACTTCTGCCTCTGCCGTCTCCCTTTTCTGTGATTCAGTGTAAATAGCATTAAGGAAATACCAGCCCACTTTGGACACTGTCCTCTTCTCTTTTTTACTTAAATCCAACCCCTTAAGGCTAAAATCTACAAAATTATCTGAGACTTTAATCGCTCCAAGTCAGCTTCAAGGGAGAAGCATACTTCACAAATTCTTTAGCAAGAGGCTCCCACTCATTGTCTCTGGCCCAGATAGGTAAGCTGCACACTTCCTTCTGGCCACCAGAACCCTCTGCAGCCTTGCTTTTCCTAAACAGTTTATGCAGCATTTTACCTAGCACAAGCTACACAACACACTACAGAAAAAATTCAATTGAACTATAGCACAGACCGTGGCACGAGCCCCCAAATGTTTTGCTTGCGTCTATCTAGCAAGGTTACTCTGTGGTATAAGCAAGGAAGCTGAGATTTCCACAGTGTGTAAATGTGCTTTTTACTATAAAAAGATGCTGTACATACAAAACTATTACAATCTTAGGAATACAAGACTGACAGATATCTAAAACAAGCAAAATGCCTAGCAAACTGAACAGCCTATGGTCTAACAGTACAAATACACTTAAAGGTTACTTATCCTCTGTTACTAAATGTTCGTGATCTCCATTGGCAACGATTCTCCTGGAGCATCAGGCAAGTTTCTTCTATCATGAGTGGCGTCAGATGTTACAGCATGATAGTGTGTGTGTTTGTGTCCCTACTCACCCCCTTTTATGTGTCAGGCTGTTTGCCATAGTTACCAAACAACAGAAAACATGCCTGTTTACTGTAGCTGTAGAAACAATGGACTGTTGATAACTGCATCTACGTACCCATTGTCTAATCACCCACAGATGCTCAATAGGGTTTAGGTCTGGAGATATGCTTGGCCAGTCAATCACTTTTACCCTCAGCTTCTTTAGCAAGGCAGTAGTTGTCTTGGAGGCATGTTTGGGGTCGTTATCATGTTGGAATACTGCCCTGCGGTCCAGTCTCTGAAGGGAGAGGATCATGCTCTGCTTTAGTATGTCATAGTACATGTTGGCATTCATGGTTCCCCAAGTGCCGGCAGCACTCATGCAGCCCCAGACCATGACACTCCCACCACCATGCTTGACTGTAGGCAAGACACACTTGTCTTTTGTTAGGTTCAACTTTTAAATAAGTTGCTTATAGTTTATATTGCTTTGCCAAATTATTGCTTCTATAAGAAACATGACACGGAGTCAGGTATGTCTGTATCACAGTTCTGAGCCTCCCACCCAAGGACTGCTCCCTTTACTTCTTTTATAGGCAGTTCCAAAAGCAGTAATCTTATCGGCATTACCAAATGAGGTTAAGGTACAAAGAGTTTCTCATCAGCGAACATGTAATGATTATTCAGCAGTTCCAAATTCCATCTAGATACAGATCAATAGAACAATTGATACGTACACAGGTAAGAAAGGAGCACAAACAATTTAAATAGAACAATTGATACGTACACAGGTAAGAAAAAACAGAAACAATTAAAGTGGAACTCTAAGTCATTATTTCAACCCTATCAATTTCCCCCTTTGACATCATCCTCTCCTTCCCCCTGAGTCCTCATGAATAAGTTCTAGTCAGTTTTTCCCCAGAGTCCTTTCCCTGACCGCGAGTTGTCAGAGGGGTAGAACCCATCCCCCTAGGTATTACCAACATCTTAAAATTCAAGAAGAGGAGTTTTATAGGAGTAGGGTGATGTCAATACACACTTATCAGTATACCCTGTCTATTCTCCTAATTTTCCTATTTATTTTCCTGTATACACATATATTCGTGATTGTAAGTGATATTAATATTAGAATAATAATTACCATTGGACTTAACAACCAGTGAAAGGTATTGGTTGCTGTAGAAGACATTCCACTAAATATATCCCACCAATGTGGTGCAGTATCCTGTTGTATCTGTGAGGAAAGATGTACTAGTCTACCTTTGTCAATAATAATTTGCTACTTTAGGATCATCTATAGCCCATTCGAAAGTTGTTGTTTCCTCTACTTCAAGTACATTAATACCAGGAGTCCATGCATATATTTGTAAAACAACAATCTTCAACAAAAAATCTGTAAGTAGATATTTCATCATGTTGTTTTCTCGGGTTGTTTCTTGCAATGTGATGCGTGTATCCAGGTAGGTTTTCCTTCCAGCTTTACTGAGGTGGCTGCGGTCAAGAGTACTTGGTAAGGACCTTCAAACCTGGGTTCCAATGTCTTTCTGGTGTGTTTCTTCACATATACATAATCCCCTGGTAGCAGAGTATGTGTACCTGTTATTGAATTAGGGTCTGGAAGAGAAGAATACACACTTTTGTGGATCTTAGTTAGACGTTGTTGTAATTGTATCACATATGCAGTCAAACTATCACATTGCAATTGCATATTCTGTGGAAAGTATAGACCTAATCTAGGTGCACTACCAAAAAGTATTTCGTATGGGGATAATCCTGTTTTTCCTATTGGAGTGTACCTTATAGAGAATAAAGCCAAAGGCAGGCATTCTGGCCAAGGCTTGTTTAACTCTTGCATGGCTTTTTGTATTTTTAACTTTATTGTCCCATTTACTCTCTCCACTGATCCTGAACTCTGTGGGTGGTAAGGGGTGTGAAAACTTTGTTGAACCCCTAACATGGTCATCACATTCTGCATGATTTCTCCTGTAAAGTGTGTCCCCCTATCTGATTCTATGGTTTCAGGAAGACCAAACCTAGGTATTAACTCAGTGATCAGTTTCTTAGCTGTGGCTTTAGCTGTAGCCGATTTTACTGGATAACTTTCGGGCCAACCTGAGAATAAATCGATACACACGAGGACAAATTCAAAAGGGCCGCTCTTAGGCATTTGTATGTAATCAATTTGCAGTCTCTGGAAGGGGTATTGGGCCCGGACCTGGTGTTTTCGTGGGGTTTTTACTCTCTGTCCTGGGTTATTCAGGAGACAGATTTGGCAGGCTGCACAGTAGTTTCTTGCAGTGCTACTGAATCCAGGGGCGAGCCATCCTTGGTTCACAATCCTATACATGGAATTGGAACTGACGTGTGTGGGTAGGTGAACTGCCGCTGCCATTTCTGGGTACAGAGAGGCAGGCAGGCATATTTTGCCTCCTTCCCTCCATACATTGTCAAGGTCTGGTGCTGCTCCCATCCTGACCCACTTATCTTTCTCGCTCTCCCCTGCTTGCTCCTGTAATTTACTCAGCTGCTGCCATGTTGGTTCTGGGATACTCACCTCTACCGCTGCTAAGGTCTCAGGGCTTCCTTCCCCTAGAGCTGCCTGTTTTGCAGTCAAATCTGCAAATGCATTTCCTTTTGCCTCAATTGTTTTTGCGCTCGTGTGTGCCGCTATCTTCATAATGGCTACTCGTTTAACCTTTTGAAGATTGTTCAGGACTCTCTTAATCCCTTCTCCATGTTTTACAGGTGTACCTGCTGCTGTCAGATAACCTCTAGCCCTCCATATGTGGCCATAATCGTGCGCTACGCCATAAGCGTAGGCAGAGTCAGTGTAAATATTCCCTTCTCGTTCTTTTAAGTATTCTAGGGCTTGTTCTAAAGCTTTTAATTCTGCTTCCTGTGCTGACATGTGGGCTGGTAAGGCCTGTGCTTCAATTACCTGCGTATCAGTCACTACAGCATACCCTGTGTGATATTTACCCTTGTCATCAGCAAACCTACTACCATCTATATACAAGGTGTACTCAGCATTTAAAATCGGTGTATCTGTAACATGTGGGAATCCCATTGTCTCCTGTTCCATGAGCTGAAAACAATCGTGCTCATCTACTTGTTTAAACAAAAGAGTGTCAGTGTCCTCATTTCTTTTCTCACTAGTACTATTAGTACTATCATTCCCCCTTGCCAAATCTGGTGACTGAAGAGGCAAAAAGGTGGCCAAATTTAAGGTTGTACAGCGCTGAAAAGTAACATTTGGAGGTAAGAGTAAAGTACACTGTAATCTTAATTGCCTAGCCATTGAAATGTGTTTGGGCTGTACCTGAGACAAGATTGCATGTATGTCATGTGTGGTATGCACTACGACTGGATTGTCTAGAACAATCTCTGATGACTTATCTATGATAATTGACACTGCAGCTACCGCCCGTACACAAGACGGTGAACCTCTAGATACTGGATCTAATGCTGCTGAAAAGTAAGCGACTGGTCTTTGTTTTACATGTGCCTGTGTCAGAACACCTGTGGCGTGTCCAGTGATCTCAGCAATGTACAGATTAAATATCTTGGTGTAATCTGGTATACCAATAGCCGGGGCAGAAATCAACAACTTTTTCAAAGTGATAAACGACTCATAAGCTACTTCTGTAAGCACATACGGTACAATTTTCAAACAATCGTATAATGGCTGCATCAAAGCGCTAGCATGTGGTATCCACTGTCTACAATATGACACGATACCTAAAAACATACGCAATTGTTTGAAATTCCGTGGGGGTAACATTCCCTTTATCACTTGATTTTTCTAAAACCGGGGTGAGTCATGCTCGTGGACCATCTCCCTGCTGCCTGATATGACTATTTTTGTTGTCCCTGGGCTGGTTCCTTCTCTGATTAACTGGAGAATCAACACCTTCCTCTCCTTCATCCCTTATTCTTTTCTTACAGTTGCGTCTGATGTGACCAATCTTGTTACAGTAGTGACAGGTAAGGGGTTTGCGAAAGGAACCTCTACCTTGCTCTTGGGGACCCCCGAGTGCGTTGATAGCATGAGATTTCCTCCCTTTGGTTTCTGCTAAGTCCGCCTCTATGCCTTGCGCTTTTTGTAACAACGTCCCTCTATCTCTAGTTGCCCTCCACTCTGGTGTGCAGGCTTTCAGTCTCTCACTTATCTGTGGAATTAATCCTTCCATAAATTGTCTATTGAAGGCTCGGATTGTGACTGGCAGGGCCAAGTCCAATCCCTCATCTGCCATCATACTTTCCATAGATAAGTAAAATTCCGATACAGTCTGTCCTGGCATTTGCTTCATGGGTGATATGGACCCCCTCTCCTGTTGTTTTGCCTGACAAAAAGCTTCTAATCTAGCAATAAAAGGGGCCCTTGAGTCTATATGTCTGACATGTCCTGTCTCTAAATTGCCATCCCCATCAACTTGTCCTGCAGGTCTGTGTGGACCTATTTCTGTCATAAACTGGTTAAACAGGGTCAGAGTCATTTTGTGTCTGCATAGATCCTCCCCATCCTGCCAGGTCGCTTCATGTGTATTCATTAACTGTGTCACAAATCTACAAAAAGCAGCTGGCTTTGCTACCGGGTCTGGGGCGCTCTGTATTAATGCCATAAGGGTGTCTGCCGACCATGGTGCCCAAGTCCTTATTTGCATTCTACGAGTGACAGTAGGCGGGGCATTTGGATGGGCTGCTTGTCCAAATTCTGGATTGTTTACCTGAACAATGCGTGTATCAGTGCGTACGGGAGCTACAGTTTCTGGATGAGGTTTTTGTGCCCCACAATGCACACATTCTACTGCCCATTCTGGGTTTTGTGCTCCACAATCCTGACAAACCCATCCTCTCCCCTCAAGTACCGGATATATCTTGTGTGGTTTGCGTTCTACGTCAGTGTATGGGGGTGGGATGGCTGAGCTGGGAGCCTCGACATTTTTTGTTCTTCTATCTTTCATATCCCAACCATCACAATCTGGATTATACTTCCACCCCTCTTCTTTCGCTCTATTTGAGACCTTAATTAAGCATTGAACCTGACGCATCCATTGCTTCTCTAACACCTCTCCTTGTCTGTCCCTTTTTATTTCACTCCATACATCCGGGTCTAAGCCCGCTGCTCCTTTCACCTTAAATTTACGAAGGACATCCTTTAAGTCCTGTGCTTTGGTTTTCCCATAAATGTTCTTAATTATCTGTGCGCCACAATTCCCTGACGGGGTTTTGTGTTCCTCTGGCCCATTCTAACAGTCCTGCCTAGGTAGCGTGTGGGACACTTAGTGTACAATATAATGCGGCTACAACATATACAAGAATGAATAATTACTTTATATGCTAGCCCAATAGCAAACCAGCTAAGTTACACTAGTTCCTCGTTGCCTTCCTCCTAGGGTGCTAGAATTCTAGAAACCTCTCCGGAATGAGATTTCTGAAACCGAATTACTTTATATGCTAGCCCAATAATAAATAATTACTTTATATGCTAGCCCAATAACAAACCAGAATGCGGCTACAACATATACAAAAATGCGGCTACAACATATACAAGCATTCCTTTAAGTGGCCAGGTATCCGACTAGATCTCGGGACTTTGTTGAGACCTTATTCCCTCCCCGTATCTGGGAATCCCTCTCATACACTCTTATCCCTGCTTTATGGAGCAGACAGGGCTTATACTCTCAACCCGTCTATGGTTTATGAGTTAGATGTGAGGTTAAGCATAAGCGTCAGACCCCCAAGCTCACAAGCCCTCAGGTTCCCAATCGTGTGAGGTAAGGCGCATTCCGTTGCTTAGTTCGGCAATCCCCTTCTAACTCATACCATCCTTGACAAGGCTCATTCACTTTCTCAACAGGACAGACAAGACAGACAAGACAGACAAAACAAACAAATAATTCCAGCAATATAAACTAAAATATCCAGTAATTCTAGACTCACCACTACAGAGGCTGGTGTTTTAAAACCAGGAGAACCGTAACTGACAGAACGGATAGGCACAAATCAGGGGAGCACAGAATATAAGAAAAATAAAGCTTTTTCTTACCTGCACAGGTTTTTTTTTTGATCTGTGGTTCCCGGAATGCCTGTCTTTTTGTTCCGTCAGCGTAGCTCAACCACCTCTTGTAGTATCATCGGTGAGTCCCTCGTCCGGGCGCCAAAATGTTAGGTTCAACTTTTAAATAAGTTGCTTATAGTTTATATTGCTTTGCCAAATTATTGCTTCTATAAGAAACATGACACGGAGTCAGGTATGTCTGTATCACAGTTCTGAGCCTCCCACCCAAGGACTGCTCCCTTTACTTCTTTTATAGGCAGTTCCAAAAGCAGTAATCTTATCGGCATTACCAAATGAGGTTAAGGTACAAAGAGTTTCTCATCAGCGAACATGTAATGATTATTCAGCAGTTCCAAATTCCATCTAGATACAGATCAATAGAACAATTGATACGTACACAGGTAAGAAAGGAGCACAAACAATTTAAATAGAACAATTGATACGTACACAGGTAAGAAAAAACAGAAACAATTAAAGTGGAACTCTAAGTCATTATTTCAACCCTATCACTTTGTACTCCTCACATGCTTGACACCATCAGAACCAAATAAGTTTATCTTGGTCTCATCAGACCACAGGACATGGTTCCAGTAATCCATGTCCTTAGTCTGCTTGTCTTCAGCAAACTGTTTGCAGGCTTTCTTGTGCATCATCTTTAGAAGAGGCTTCCTTCTGGAATGACAGCCATGCAGACCAATTTGATACAGTGTCCAGCGTATGGTCTGAGCACTGACAGGCTGACCCCCCACCCCTTCAACCTCTGCAGAAATGCTGGCAGCACTCATAGGTCTATTTCCCAAAGCCGACCTCTGGATATGACTCTGAGCACGTGCACTCAACTTCTTTGGTCCACCGTGGCGAGGCCTGTTCTGAGTGGAACCTGTCCTGTTAAACCACTGTATGGTCTTGGCCACTATACTGCAGCTCAGTTTCAGGGTCTTGGCAATCTTCTTATAGCCTAAGCCATTTTTATGTAGAGCAACATTTCTTTTTTTCGGATCCTCAGAGAGTTCTTTGCCATGAGGTGCCATGTTGAACTTCCAGTGACCAGTATGACAGAGTGATAACACCAAATTTAACACACTTGCAACCCATTCATACCTGAGATCTTGTAACACTAACGAGTCACATGACACTGGGGAGGGAAAATGGCTAATTGGGCCCAATTTAGACATTTTTACTTAGGGGTGTACTCACTTTTGTTGCCAGCGGTTTATACATTAATGGCTGTGTGTTGAGTTATTTTGAGGGGACAGCAAATTTACACTGTGTCATTTCTTCAGTGTTGTCACATGAAAAGATATATTAAAATTTTTACAAAAATGTGAGGGGTGTACTCACTTTTGTGAGATACTGTGTGTGTATATATATATATACATACATACATATATTTATTTATTTTTCTTTTAATTGCTTATTCACATTGCCAAGTATAACAATACATTACCGACCTGTTATCTGCCACCTCTGTAGATCATATGTCTAGGGGAAGGAGCAACTGCTGGGGAATTTGCCATCACTCAAGGCAGGAGAGATGGGTGGGGGGCATTACTTTGTTCTGTCCACGCAACACACTGGAAGAGCACAGTGTACCTGTACTGAGAGCAGGATGATAGAGGATGTAAACTGTCCACACTAGCATTGATCGGGCAGCCATGCTTAGCATGGTCAGTTTACTCTGAGAAGGAGGGACACAGGTAGGATCACCCAGGTATTATGTAGCTCAACGGCAGGAGAAAATAAAATATCAACATCACAAAGCAGATTCCAAAACATTGAAGAGGAAATAACACGTTTTTATTTTAATTTACAACCTCTTTAAGTTTGCCATTCAAATTTTGTTTACTCTCATTTTTCCCATAGGCTGAACAATAGAAAATTAACTGATTTCTCCTATCCCCTCTAAAGAGTGTGAATAGAAGAATCTCCACTACTGCCTATTGGGTAACTGCATCTGATAGGGGCGGCAGTAAACTTGCGTTACACTAATGTAACTGCTGCAAACTAATGTTACATGCAGCCTGTTATTCTAAAGCCTCATACACACGATCAGACTTCAAACAAACTTTTCCGTGGATTTCTGTCCAAAGGGCGTTGGCCGTGAACTTGATATGCATACACACAGCAGGACTTTTTCAGCCAACTTTCACCAAATCACGCGGTTTTTCAGCTCTTTACCACCACCCTTTGGTCAACTTCTGTATTGTGTGATCTTTTGCATTGGTTCTGAGCACGCGTGTTTGTACTTTGGACTAAAGTCCGATGGACTTGTGTACACATGATAGGATTTTGCACCACAGGACTTTTGTTGCCGGAAAGTTTGACTGTTTGCACAGCGAACATTTGTCCGATGGAGCGTACATATGGTTGGAAATTTCCTTAAAACAAGTAATTTGCATGTTTGTTGTCAAAAAGTCAGATTGTGTGTATGGACCTTTAGTTTCTCATTTATTCACAATACAACATAGAATCCATTATATGATTTTTAACCACTTGCCGCCCGCCATATAGCAAAATGACGGCGGCAAAGTGGTTTCAATATCCTGACCGGACGTGATCAAGGGGGCGCGCATCGTGGCGATCGTTGTTGCGGTGTGTCATTCTGATCTAGGTAAAGAGTCTCTGATGGAGACTCTTTATCATGTGATCAGCCATGTCCAATCACGGCTGATCATGATGTAAAGAGGAAGAGTCGGTGATCGGCTTTTCCTCACTTGCCTCCGATCGGCTGCTCTCCTGACAGGGGGGGTCTATGCTGATTGTTTATCAGCACAGCCCCCCCCGGATCCCACCCAGAACCACCAGATAAGCCGCCCAGGACCACCAGGATAGCCATCCACACTGGACCACCAGGTATGCCCCCTAGACCCCCAGGGAAATACCAATCTGTACCCAGGCAGCTGCCAATCAGTGCCCACTCCAATGCCTACCACTGCCAGTGCCACCAGGGATGCCTATCAGTGCCACGTATCAGTGCCACCCATAAGAACCCATCTTTGCAGCCTTTCAGTGCCCATCAGTGTCGCCTATCACTGCCCATCAGTGGGGCCTATCAATGCCCATCGGTGCTGCATATCAGTGCCACCCATCAGTGCTGCCTACCAGTGCCCGCTTATTGGTGCCGCCTTATCAGTGCCCATCAGTGAAAGAGAAACCTTACTTATTTACAAAATTTTATAACAGAAACAAAAGCAAATCTTTTATTTTTTTCTAAATTTTCGGTCTTTTTTTATTTGTTTAGCAAAAAATAAAAACCGCAGAGGTGATCAAATACCACCAAAAGAAAGCTCTATTTGTAGGAACAAAATGATAAAAATTTAATTTGGGTCCAGTTTTGTATGACCGCGCAATTGTCATTCAAACTGCGACAGCGGTGAAAGCTGAAAATTGGTCTGAACAGGAAGGTGTATACGTGCCCTGTATTTAAGTGGTTAATATATATATATATATATATATATATATATATATATATATATATATATATATATATATATATATATATATTATTTATATTGTATGATAAATTCTCCTGCCTGCTGGCAGTAAACTAACTCTCCATGTCCGATAAAATGCAAGTATTCAGCCTGCTACGATCCAAATAAAACTCAGTTTATTAGGTATAAACACTACTAGCAGTTCATCATGCATTTTGTAATCTCAGTTTTTGAGAATTATCCAGCACACATGTAACACTTTGTTTGTAAAAAAAATATTTTAATGTTTATCTTGAGACAAAGTTCCACGTCATAAATTGCAATTTAAGTATTTTTGCAGATTGTAGTCTCTGAAAAGCTAACATTAAAAATAAATGGAACTGCAGAGATTATAAAGTCTCTTCTGCTGCCTGTTTATGATGCTGCTAAAAATACAGCATTAAAGTATTATTATTATTGCATGCCTTTCTAAATGGTGAAAACTGTTTAATGTGATTTCAAAAGCAGGACCAATAACAATCATTCTCTGCTGAGGATAAAGAATTCATACATACAAATTATCTGGGATATTTCATTACAGTCCATTGTAATGAAGGCTACCATGTGCAGAATACTAATATGGCTCTGCTGGAGCAAAGAACTGCCACGTTTCCTCCAAGAGCTGGATATATTTATGGCACACGGGTACACGTTGCACATTTGCTGATGCCAGTGTCTGTTTATTTTCTCACAGGATATAGCCAGAGTAAATGTCACCTTCATACAAAGCCAGGTGTACTGTATGTATGCTTTTCAATGTTTAAGGGAACTTATCCCAACAATACTTACCTGTCAGAGAAATTTTTAACCCAGCCTCATACACCTGATTTGTACATTGCAAAGAATCTAACAAACTTGCAGAATCTTACCTGTTTATGTTCTGTAGATTCTATGACAGGTCTCTCCACTAACCTCTGTTAGTTGTAGGGATTCCCTGTTATAATAATTTGAGCTGTCCCAGTGTTGTAATAGGAGAAAATCTGCATCCCCAGTATCCATTTAGATGTATAAGACCCCTATCGCACAGAGCGGAGCCTGTTGTGGTCAGAAGGGGATCTGTTGATACCCTGCTGATCAGAGCAGAGTGGGACAGATGCTTGCTGAGTTTCTGCAGAGCGGACACAGACAGACCCCACTGAGCTCTATGGGTGACCAGGTGTAAATGAACTCCGTTGGCGGTTTACATCAGGCTACCTCTGATTTGGTCTGCCAAAATGGAAAAGGATGCCTTTTTTTTTTTTTGCGTGATTGTAGACACGTGCAGAACAAAAAAAAAAAATTGTTTCGGATTGATTCATGAAGCTACTGATTTAGTTTTGTTGCATCCATAACAAAATTTGTTTATTTTACTTTAGTTTATTAGTTTTCGACCAGATTCAAATTTTTTCAATGGATTTGAAGTATTCAAATCAAATTTGAATTGAAAATATCTAATCGATTTGAATTCATTGTGAAGGATAGTTGGTTGTTCAGGAGCAGCGAGGCCGCCGATTTTTTCTTTTTTTTCTTTTAAAAGTCAGCAGCTACAAATACTGCAGCTGCTGACTTTTAAAATAAGGACACTTACCTGTCCAGGGCGCCCGCAATGTCAGCACCTGAAGCCGGCCCATCCCTCGGTTGTCAGGTGCTGTCCGCCGCCATCTTCGGTAAGGGAATCAGGAAGTGAAGCCTTGCAGCTTCACTTCCTGGTTCCCTACTGTGCATGCGCGACTCACGCTGCGCTATCCCACTAACCCTGCTGTCTTCTGGGACCTGTGTGTCTCCCAGAAGACAGCCGGGTGGGACGGAGAAGGTGCCAGAAGTGGCATAGATACCCACAGGTGGCTCGGGTATCTATGCCCGAAAGTGGGAGCAAAATACCTGTATTAGACAGGTATCTGCTCCTCCCTGAAAGGTGCCAAATGTGACACCGGAGGGGGTGAGGAACAGCAAAAGCGGAAGTTCCATTTTTGGGTGGAACTCCGCTTTAATGACCAATGACTCATCAGCTGTCAGCGGGATTCCAGAATATAAAACAGCGAGGGGCTCCCCTCAATCCAAATCCAACCCCCCCCCCCCCCCAAAGCACCTTGTCTCCATGTTGATGGGGACAAGGGCCTCTTCTCCACAAACCTTAGCAGTGATTGTGGGGGTCTGTAGGTGGGGGACTTTTTGGAATCTGGAAGCCCCCTATAACAAGCAGCCCCCCAACCCTTCCCACACCCCCCTATGTGAATGAGTATGGGGAAACCTACCCCAACAACACTATTCATGCACCAAAAAAGTGTCAAAAATAAAAACACAGAGACAGTTTTTGACAAGTCCTTTATTAAAAAAATAATGTCCCATGTCGGCCCTGGGAACCAGAGCTGTCAGTCAGCGAGTGCCCAGCGATGCTAAATAAACAGAGGGGCAGAGTCACCCACTGCCACCGGTGACCCTGCCCCTTTGTTTATTCACCGTAGTTGAGAACCAAACAAGTCAGACATCGGGAGGCAAGCCACAAGTGCGGAGTTCTTTTTTTTTGGGGGGGGGGGCAATGGTCACACTCATCTTGATTGACGCTGGATTTACTTCAGGGGACATTGTTTTTTTTAGGAAAGGACTTAACAAAAACTGTCTGTGTTTTTATTTATTTTTGACACTTTTTTAGGTGAATGAGTAGGGGTACGATGTACCCCTACTCATTCACACGGGGGGGGGGGGGGATCTGGGAGCTCCCTTGCTACAGAGGGCTTCAAGATTCCGATAAGCCCCCTGCCCACAGACCTCCACAACTACCGCCCAGAGTTGTGGGAAAGAAGCTCTCATCCCCATCAATATGGGGACAAGATGCTTTGGGACAGGTGGCCCCCTCCCATGCTGAGGGCATGTGGCCTGGTATGGTTCTCACTCCACCCCCCTCCCCCACACCTTTCCTGGCCTGCCGGGCTGCATGCTCGAATAAGGGTCTGGTATGTATTTTGGGGGAACTCCGTGCCATTTTATTTTTAAATGGGGTGGAGTTCCCCTAAAATCCATAGCAGACCTAAGGGCCTGGTATGGATTTTGGGGGGATCCCTGTGCCGTTTTTTTTTTTTTTAACTTTGACGTAGGGTTCCTCTTTAAATCCATACCAAGCCCAAAGGGCCTGGTATAAATTGGGGAGGGGGCCCCAACACTATTTTTTTTTGCTGGAACTGGTTTGTTTATATTCTACTGTCAGTGGGGAATTGCTCTGACAGCTGAGTCATCGGTTGTCAAAGACGCGACTGCCAGCAGGCCGCCCTGCTCCTTAACAAGCCACTATTATAATTTGAATCATCCATTTTATTCGGATGCTTCTAAAATCCAAATGAAATTAATGAATTTTGTTGTTTCGTTATTGTTTATTTCAGATTCATGACTGTTGTATTCAGAAATTCAGATACATCTGAATTTCCGAATAACCAAAATTTTGTTCAAGTTTCAATTCGGAACAAAACAAACCATACATGTCCACCTGATTAGACCCAGAGGTAGGCAGGTGTAAATGGACGCAAGTCTATTTACACCCACCTATTCATAGGGCTGCATGGACCTTCTGATCAGAACCATCTGTCAGACTTAAATCATTAGATTGACTCCTGTCAAACAGGAACGGCTATAGATAGGTAAAAAATGTGGCCAGTCCCTGCTGCGCCAGCAGAATTTCGATCCATCTATGACCAGCCTAAAGTCCTTTAGCTATGTTCAGATATGCATCCAACAGAAGGCAGTTTTGACCAACACCACAGTCTCTGTAGATGTCAAGTCTAATCATTGTACTGAGCTGAACAGAACACTACACATATAGAAGGGGGTCACAGGCTGAAGCACAGCAGACCATTTTGTATGGGCCTGCTGCTGGCTATTAACTTTGATTGTTCTGCTTGTGGGTGGAAAGCATGGACAATGGATTCACCAGCAACAACATAGCCTTGGCGCCATGCCGGATATTGAATCACATGGAATCTGTAAAATCATATTCGATCAAACTTTTAAACACATGTAAGACATTCAATAAAGGTTACTCCCTTGAATGGTCAAACCTATTCATTTTTTTTTTTAATTAACAGCTTAGTTACATCGACTAGATCGCTACTAAACTCCTTTTTACTAAGATCTGTAGTAGACAGAACACATCTAATGATAAACAGTATTTGTGATATCCCCCGGCTGAATACAAAATAGTCCCCAGTACGTGAAGCAGCCAATTGATTCTTCAGAATTTTCATGGTGACAGATGCCATTACTTGATAGAATGCCCAGAAGAGTCAGGAGAGGATGGGAGGCAGTAGATGAGCAGATGATGGCAGTCCTGTGAGAGCACATCTGTTGGCAATGGTACACTGACTGAGTGTACACACAAACCAGATGTAGTCTATAGAGCAACTGATGTCACCAACGTCCTTTCAGATAGATCAGATTGTCATCACTGTTTGGATGTTCTTTATCCTGTAGTTCACTTCTGTATTAGCTTATGTTCTGACCATTATAATCTACAGTCTGGCAATGTGAGTTATAAAATGTTTTCAACATGCTGGAAATTTTCTTCACAACCATCTCCACTAAATTGCCCCATTAAATTTAACGTTTGATCTAGCCTAGTGTTTCTCAACCTTACTGAGACCACACAATAAAAGTATGGGGATACAAAATACCATTAAATCTCTGGATGGGGCTGGGTGTCACTGTGGAGTGATGAAAGCTCTGTAGGATGTTAGGGTCTTTGCAGTAGACTTAGTGGCCCTGTAGGGGATGAGGATTCTGGAGGGAGCTGAGAGAGGCTGCTGGGGGCCTTTCCAGAAGGCTGAGGGATTTGCAGGGCAGTTTGGGGGACTGGAGGGCACTATGGGGGCTGTGGGACACTATTGGAAAAACAATGGGTGGATGGAGGCTCTGCAGCAAGCTCAAGTCACTGCAAGGGACTTTGGAAGATTGTCAAGCACTGTGGGGACTGAAGGCTATTGAGGGGACTCTAAGAGGTTGAGGGGCACTGCAGGCCACTATAGGAGATTGGATGGCACTATAAGAGCTTGGAGGCACTGTAGGAGGTTAGTAGGGATGGGTGAAAGGTTTGGCCTGAGCATATGATCGGGCCGAACTTTCGCTGTTCAGACATTCGACGTACAGCCGAACAAACGGGTCGTTCGACCGTTTGTTCGGCCGCCAGAAACCAACCACAATGCATTGTGGCGCTGAACAGTGCATTGCAAGCCCTGATTGGCTGAAGCAGTGAAAGCTTCAGCCAATCAGGGCACAAAGCACTGTCAGAGTCATGATTGGACACTGTCATCATGACTTCATCCAATTATGGCTCATTCCCGCCCCACAGTATAAAAGTATTCTTTTAATGGCAGCCAATTTCGGTGTGATTTTGGCGTGGAGAGAGATAGAACAATGCTCTGTTCAGTGCTATTAGTTAGTGGATCAGCAGCCATGATTACTGTGGTCAACACACCTAGGGGACACAGGAACAAGCAGGATTACCAGGTATTTCACAGCATAGAATGGGACAAATGACACCACAGAAGCACTGTGCTGTATATCGTGCTTTAAAGGAAAAGGATCTTTTTTTTTCTTTTTTTTTTAGAGTTACAATCGCTTTAACACTGACATGCAGCTAGCTAAAGGCCTGGGAGGAGGGAAGGAGCCCGCAGCCTGGCAGGGGGCCATGGCCTAGTGGTTGAGGACCACTGACCTAGCCAGTGGACTTGGCAGTTGTTGCAACTTCCTGCCCATCCACTTACAATTATTATAATATTATATTTATTATATGGGAGCCTCTCCCATACTCTGGAACTCACTACCCCAATCTGTCCAGTTATCGCCACTTTTAGGAGATCCCTGAAAACTCATCTCTTCAGGGAGGCCTATCCTGCCTTCAGCTAACAACCAAATCTTCTACTTCTCCCATCAGGTTCATCCCTCACAGTTACTACCTTTTGTTTCACCAGCCACTCCCTCTTAGATTGTAAGTTTGCAGGAGCAGGGCCCTTCTAACCGTCTTGTATTAAATTGTATTGTTGCTGTATTGTCTCTCTTTATATTGTAAAGTGCTGCACAAACTGTTGGCGCTATATAAATCCTGTATAATATTCTTCACTTCCTGTTCCAATGACACCAGGACAAGAAATAAAAGAGTGCAGTTGTTGCCAGGATAGGAACATATAGAGAGCAATAAAAACCCAACCAAGGTTCTGACATTTTGTCATTTTACTAAATAAATGTGCATTTGTTGCTGTCTCTGTCACCTTCAGAGAGGTTTGTCATTACTTCCTGACTGTCACTGGGACAGGAAATGAGGGTTGATCTCCTAGATAGGGATACAGACAGTAATAAAACCCAACAGGGATTCTAAGTTCTAACTATCCTATTCAGAATTAAATTATTTTGGGTGTAATTGGTTTTTTAGTAAAATTCTGAAAACTTCATCAACGTATTCATGTCAGCACCTCTTTTACCTTCAGCAGGAAGAAGAACCACTGTTAATGTACTGGAGCATGAAAGTATTCGCTTGTAAAAGGGGGTTAAAGATCTTCAGGCAGGCTTTGCCAAGCAGGCTTTGAAGTGTCCCTGGCCATGTAGTGACCCCTTGTCAGGAATCCAGAACACATGTCAACTACTGCCCCTTGGCACCTGTATATATGGCCTTTACGTTGTGCCTCCAGCTCAAATCATAACTGATCCAACTACCACAAAGCATAAGGCTATTGTAAAACATTTTGGACAACTTCATTTTTCTAAAGCAAGAAAACTTCAAATAGAAATTGACCTTTCTGCCCACACATTGAAAGGATATGTGCTGGGCTTGTATTTTTCAGGCAATCGAATGCTACAGAGAAAAATGAAAGGAAACAGGTAATTATGGAGAACTAAAAGTTTTGTTTGAAAAGCATTCATTGATAGTTCAGAAATAGGTCAGCAGCCAGGATGCAGCACATGATCAAATTGTGACAGCAGAGGCTTTCATCGTTTTATTTCATGGGAATCATTGCTAAACCAGCAAATGTTTCCCAGACAGGTGTCATAAAATGGCCAGTCCACCCAATGATGGAACATTCAGCTCTTAGTATAAGCTGGAAGACACAATCACCCTGTCACTTGATATAAAGTATCTCTAATATCTGTGTTATGGAGATTCCAGCTCCACCTGTCTGCAGCAGCCATTATGAAGAAGTCTGTCTTTACTTTGGCAAATGCAGTTAGAAGTCATTCACAAGGGTGACCACCCTTTTCAGAGCTTGGTTGAAAGGTGGCTTGGAAGAGATATATTGCCACCACACTGCCTGTTTTAAGTTTAAAATGTCTGCACCACCACACAGCAAACCCTTGTATTACACATGGTTTCGGGGTGGTTGCGGACCTCCCCTATTTACTTGAATGGGTTGTGTTTGGCAAAACACGTTAGAGGGTATAACTTTTACCGCTGCATGTGTACAAGCCTGAGTGGCTGCATGTTCTTCTATACAGTGAGGGAAATAATTATTTGATTCCCTGCAGATTTTGTAGGTTTGCCCACTTACAAAGAAATGAAGGGTCTATAATTTTTATCATAGGTGTTTTTTTAATGATAGAGACAGAAGATCAACCAAAAATCCAGGAAAAACACATAATACAAATGTTATAAATTGAGTTGCAGTTTAGTGAGTAGAATAAGTATTTGATCCTCAAGCAAAACACGACTTAGTACTTGGTGGAGAAACCCTTGTTGCCAAGCACAGCGGTAAAACGTTTCTTGTAGTTGGTTACCAGGTTTGCACACACCTCAGGAGGGATTTTGGTCCACTCTTCTTTACAGATATTCTCTAAATCCTTAAGAGCCCTTTCACAATGGGGCGGTTTGCAGGTGCTATTGCGCTAATACCCGAAAGTGCCGCTGCTTTCATTCCAGTGTGATAGCCCCGAGGGCTTTCACACTGGAGCGATGCTCTGGCAGGATGGTAAAAAAAGTCCTGCCAGCAGCATCTTCGGAGCGGTGAAGGAGCGGAGTGTATACCGCTCCTTCACCACTCCTGCCCATTGAAATCAATGGGACGGCGCGGCTATACCGCCGGCAAAGCGCCTCTGCAGAGGCGCTTTGCGGTGGTATTTAATCCTTTCTCGGCTGCTAGCGGGGGTAAACCGCTCCGCTAGCGGCCGAATACCGACGGTAAAACGCCGCTAATAATAGCGGCGTTTTACCGCCGACGCTGCCCCCGCCCCAGTGTGAAAGAGGTCAAAGGTTTCTTCGCCATTGCTAGGCAACTCGAAGTTTCAGCTCCCTCCATAAATTTTCTAGACTGACTAGGCTACTCCATGACCTTAACGTGCTTCTTCTTGAGCTACTCCATTATTGCCTTGGTGGTATGTTTTGGGTCATTGTCATGCTGCAAGACCCATCCACAACCCATCTTCTGTGTTCAGTGATTTTACAATACATGGCCCCATCCATTGGCCCCTCAATTCAGCCAAATTGGCCTGTACCTTTAGCAGAAAAACAGCCCCAAAGCATAATGTTTCCACCTCTGTGCTTGACTGTAGGGATGGTGTTCTTAGGCTCATAGTCAGCATTTTTCTTCCTCCAAACACGGTGAGTCAAGTTAATGCCAAAGAGCTCAATTTTGGTCTCATCTGACCACAGCATTTTGTCCCAATCCTTCTCCGAATCATTTAGATATTCATTGGCAAACTTCAGACGGGCCTGTACATGTGCTTTGTTGAGGAGAGGAACCTTGTGGATGCTAAAGGATTTCAATCCATGGCAGCGTATTGTGTTACCAATGGTTTGTTTGGTGACTGCAGTCCCAACTGCCTTGAGATCATTCACAAGCTCCTCCCGTGTAGATCTGAGCTGATCCCTCACTTTTCTCATGATCATCCTTACCCCATGAGGCGAAATCTTGCATCAGACTGAGGGCGATTGATGTTTTTTTGTATTTATTCCATTTGAGAAAAATCACTCCAACAGTTGTCGCCTTCTCACCAAGCTTCTTGCTGATAGTCTGGTAGCCCATTCCAGCCTTGTGCAGGTCTACAATCTTGTCCCTGACATCCTTTGACAGCTCTTTGGTCTTGCCCATGATGGTGAGGTTTGAATGGAAGAAAGAGATTCTGTGGACAGGTGTCATAAACACATAGCGAGTTGTTGTTAGAAGCGCCTTCCTAAATTGACAGGACTAATCTGTGTACCACATGAGCACATACTGTAGCCAGTTTGTGGGAGCCAGAATTATTGTTGGTTGGTAGGGCATCAAATACGTATTTTACTCACTGAACTGCAACTCAATTTATAACATTTGTATCGTGTTTTTTCTGGATTTTTGGTTGATATTCTGTCTCTATCATTTAAAATACACCTATGATAAAATTTATAGACCCTTCATTTCTTTGTAAGTGGGCAAACTTACAAAATCTGCAGGGGATCAAATAATTGTTTTCGCCACTGTAAGTGGGTGGTCAGAAGGTGGCAAAAGCATGGCTCAATTGCCTGTTAAGAGGAGTAGAACTTCATTGCTACAGAAGTAAAAAGAAGAGTCAAACTTTGGTGAGCTATTTATGGCAACCTTGCCATTGGAACGCCAGGAGATATACAGTATGTAGCCAGTGAATGATTCCATTGGTGCATACCATTCAAGTGGATGTGCAGGCACTTTGAAACCTCATTCCTCTCTCTCCCTCTCTAGAGAATATCCCAGATTGATATTTCCTTTACCTTGTTCCTGTAAAGAGAAACAGCTTTTATTACTCCATGTGACATCATCACCAGGTTTGTAAAATTCATACCCTAGCATATTTGACACCTTGGGGAGATCTTTTTTACACCCACCTGCTCTGTACAATAATAGTTTTAATAACAATATTGAAATTAACCACTTCTCGCCCAAGGCCGTCATATGATGTCCAGGACTTTGAGTGGAGATATCTGAATGATGCCTGCAGCTACAGTCTTCATTCAAATATCTTTTTTTTCTGCCGGTGATTCCCTGCACTGTGAAAACAATCATAGGGGCTGTTCAGCTCCCTAATTGTTTTTACAGGCAGCGGGAGGGCCCCAAAAAAGAGCGATCCAAAAAAAAAAAAATGAAAGGGAAAGTGTAAAAAAAAAGATTAAAAAAATACAAACAGTAAACATTGTGGTATCTGCTGACATTAGACATTAGTGGTCATTTTAGAAGTAACCACTTGCACTGGTGGTCAGAGTAGGTAAGAAATCACTTTGCCATTGCTCACTGCTCACGGAACCACTAACAACCTTGAAAGGGCTCCAAGTTGAAAAAAAGTTTTGATAGAGATTAACAGGCTGGCAGGATGCCAGCTCACTCCTGGTGGGGGGTAGGTTAGCAATGGAGAGAAAGTCAAAGAATAAAAGCTTCAGATGCAAACCTTGGGGATGAATTACTCCACTATATCTGCAGCTACAGGTTTTTAATGCTATTTAGTGCTTGTAAAAAGCTTGTTAAAGCCATTATGAACATTCCTACCTGCATCTTGTGTTTTTCACCTGCATAACATATGCATTGATTTTGTAGTTTCACGGTGATATTTGTTGGCCTGTACACAGAGCCCATAGTAAAATAAATCTTCCAGTTCTTTGTTCAGCAGTTTCTATATGTATTCAAACATAAGGCATGCAACTTAGCACTACACAGGTTAATGCCTGAGCTCTGCTGTGTGAAAACAGACACTTCCTATGAGGAAACTATATATCTTATAATCCTTGGGTCTCTCAGATGCTCTGCAGGTGAAGGCTGCATAGTATTTACGTCTGAAACAGAAACAAGCAGACAGAGCAATGAAGGGAAGTGATGTGTTTTGTCACATCAGCACTTCCACATTTGTGTTAAACGCAGAGGAAAGGGTAAGGCATGGATTGGATGCTGTAGAGATGTGTAAGACACATAAGAGAACTTTTATTTTCTGAGATATTCCTCGAGAATCACCCCCAGTTTAAAGTGTATTTCCACCTTTGTAGCCAAATTGGATAATATCTACTTTAAATTTGTTAAAGCATAACTCTAACATTTGTTGAGAAAAAAACATTTCCCTCTGGATGATCTATGTACATTGCAAGGATTATAAAAACCTTTGTTACAGATTCCTACCTTTTGTTATTCTGAAGAAATCCCTGTGTGTTTGTCTGTGCCTCTGTGCTGAGTAGGTCTAATGGGAGTGGTTTCATAATTATCCGTCAGCTGTGGCAGCTGCAGAGCACTAATGAGGAAAGCTGCTGGGCCTGCATCACTTTAGACATGTTCCAATTGGAAAAATCTCATCAAAAAATGAAATTTTTGTTGCCGGGGATGCCTGAAATCTGCCTTGTATCTTAGGCAGACTTTTAGGAAAATTGGTGAGCCAATCACACAAACAGGAAATTATGTTTCTGGGGAGTGGTCAGTACACATTCTGTGTACAGAACAACTCCATGTAGCCATATTGCATTGCATTTATAGAAAATTACAGTGGCTGCAGATTGAAAAAGAAAGGTAATTTTAAATAACATTCAATTACAATATGACTTGTATCACAATTGTACACGCTACATATTTTTTTCCTTTTTTTGCTATTTTTTTTTCCCCATGAAAGTGGAGTTGCCCTTTAAATTTCCCCATTTGCAAAGTAAAAATTGCAGCTTACTTTTTTTAAAAAGCTGTTGGCACCAGTGCCCCCTGGTGCCACAGGAAGGAGTGATGTTCTGTTCTTTTGGACTGGGCATGTGTATTTTGTACACAGTCACTGAGTTCATCAAACTCGACAGGAGAGAGTACACACTGCGCATATGTGACCCAAAGGAATGGGACAGTGTTCTCTCCCGTGACACTAGGGGGCGCTACTACATCACAGGCTGTAGAAGATTTTAAGACGGTTTCTTTGTAATTTCTCCTTGATGTAATTTGATGTATTCAACCAGATCCAACAGATCAGCAAGTAACCAATTTCCTACCTGAAAGATCCCGATTTGTGGCCATTTATGACCAATGTATGCCACTGTTGTTTCCTGGAATGTATGCCACATGGTTTCCTGGAATTAGGTACCACTAATTATAACAGAGAACACTAATTATTTCTTAAAATTGTGGAACAGCTTTACGTTTAAGTTTCCAGATCTTGATATTCATTTAAAAATGTTATTTTCAACACATATTCCATCAAGCTTCTGGCTGAAGGTAAGGGGGAATGACTGTAATCAAGTTTGTGACATGTTACTTTTCATCATATGAATATGGGCTTAGCTCTAATGAAATCAAATTACAGACTGATGACCTGATAATGTGAAATTACGCTATACTTCAATATCTTTACCATTATGAACATATGTGGTAATGGGTGCATAATACTTGAGAATATGTCAGCCAAACATTGCTAATGATAAAATTACACATAATGCAAACGTAATCACCTCTGTTGCCTCCTGCCTTCAATAACAAGCAAAATAAAAGCTTAAAAAAATTGATTAGATTTACCATTTAGTATACAAAAAAGTATTCTAAATAACTTAATGATGATCAGTGAAATGCATTAAAGGAGAACTGTATTGAGAAAAACACAAAGGCTGCTGCTCTTCCTTTCAAAATGCTAATTGCCTGGCGGTGTCTGGCTTCAATAGCTTAAGAGTAGAAAATAATAATATCAGAGTGCACTGAAATTAGGGCAGTAGATCTACAATCTATAGACCTATAAGCCCAATTTCAGCCAGAACCCTCATCTGACAACCGGGAAGTTGGGAGATTTCTGACACCACTCATATTGACAGTGAGTCAGGAGAAATCTCCCATATGAAACATACACAGCATTTTTTTTATTTGATTTCTTTATTTGTATCAAATCTACCTACATATAATACAGTTACAATAAAAACTGTAATTGCGGTACATAAAATCAAGGTAAACACAGTACCCTATTTAAGTAACTGAAACGCTGGAAATGCATCTATATTCTATTTACAATACTTATTATGACTAAATCACAATAATCTGACCACACCTTGTTCAGTTCCCAAAGACCAAAGCATGGTACTTTTAGGCCCCTTTCACACAAAAGGTCCAATTGGGCCTGCCTGTTAATTTTTCAGATGGACCCGATCGGACCTTCCATTCTCCTCAGACTTGTGTCCATTCACACCCACCTACCGCCAATCCGATCTGGAAAAAACAAATGGAAGGGGATCCATTCACCTTCATCTGGCCGGATTGGATCGGAGGGCAGTTGGGTGTAAACGGACACCCGGTCCATTTACATCCCACTGCCCACAGAGCAAAGTGGGCTGTGTCTGTGTCCACTCTGCATAAACTGAGCGGACATGGACCTGTCATCAGCCTGCTCTGCTTTGCTCAGCGGGGAATCAGCAGACAGATCCCTTGCAGAGCATACCGCAGTTAAAGTGGAGTTCCATCCAAGAATGGAACTTCCGCTTTAAGAGAAGGTGACCTCCTGACATGCCACATTTGGCATGTCATTTTTTGGGGGGGGGGGGGAGCATTCCAGCTCCCACTTCCTTCTGGCGCACCCCTCGGCGCCAGAAGGAAGATCACCCCCCCCCCCTCCCTCTAGGGCTAGGCAATCATCTGGGACACATCACAGGTCCCAGATGATTGCGCGGCTCGCGCATGCGCAGTGGGTGCCAGGCTGTGAAGCCACAGCCGGGCGCCCACAGTTACAATGCCGGGCTGACGAGCGGAGGGGGAGACGAGCGGGGCTTTGATCCCCCGCATCGCTGGACCCTGGGACAGGTAAATGTCTGATTATTATAATTCAGCAGCTGCAGTATTTGTAGCTGCTGACTTTTAATTTTTTTTAGTTAAGCGGAACTCCGCTTTAAGTGGAGTCCAGCTTATGTGAAAGGGGTTTTAGGGTTGTAACTTCTGCACTGCCCAGCCAATATTCACCCACTGGCCACTTTATTAGGTACACCTTGCTAGTACTGGGTTGAACCCACTTTTTCCTTCAGAACTGCCTTAATTATTTGTGAAATAGATTCAACAAGGTGTTGGAAACATTCCTCAGAGATTTTGGTCCATACTGTAATGATAGCATCATTCAGTTGCTGCAGATTTGTCGGCTGCACACAATGCCAATCTTGGATTGAGATCTGGTGACTGTGGAGGCCATTGGAGTACAGTGGTCTCATTGTCATGTTCAAGAAACCAGTTTGAGATGATTTGAGCTTTGTGACGGTGCATTATCCTGCTGGGAGTACAGTGACTTCAAAAAGTATTCATACCCCTTGAAATTTTTTCATGTTACAACCAAAAACATAAATGCATTTTATTGGGATTTTATGTGATAGACCAACACAAAGTGGTAGGAAAATGATAAATGATTTTCAGAATTTTTTACAAATAAATATGTGAAAAGTGTGGTGTGCATTTGTATTCAGCCCCCCTGAGTCAATAGCTTGTAGAACCAGCTTTCACTGCAATTACACCTGCAAGTCTTTTTAGGGAAGTCTCTACCAGCTTTGCATATCTAGAGAGTGACATTTTTGCCCATTCTTCTTTGCAAAATAACTCAGGCTCTGTCAGATTGGATGGAGAGCATCTGTGAACAGCAATTTTAAAGTCTTGCCACAGATTCTCAATTGGATTTAGGTCTGGACTTTGACTGGGCCATTTTAACACCTGAATATGCTTTGATCTAAACCATTCCATTATAGCTCTGGCTGTATGTTTAGGGTTGTTGTCCCGCTGGAAGGTGAACCTCCGCCCCAGTCTCAAGTCTTTTGCAGACTCTAATGCCCCGTACACACGGTCGGACTTTGTTCGGACATTCCGACAACAAAATCCTAGGATTTTTTCCGATGGATGTTGGCTCAAACTTGTCTTGCATACACACGGTCACACAAAGTTGTCGGAAAATCCGATCATTCTGAACGCGGTGACGTAAAACACGTACGTCGGGACTATAAACGGGGCAGTGCCCAATAGCTTTCATCTCTTTATTTATTCTGAGCATGCGTGGCACTTTGTCCGTCGGATTTGTGTACACACGATCGGAATTTCTGACAACGGATTTTGTTGTCGGAAAATTTTATATCCTGCTCTCAAACTTTGTGTGTCGGAAAATCCGATGGAAAATGTGTGATGGAGCCTACACACGGTCGGAATTTCCGACAACAAGGTCCTATCACACATTTTCCATCGGAGAATCCGACCGTGTGTACAGGGCATAACAGGTTTTCCTCTACGATTGCCCTGTATTTGGTTCCATCCATCTTCCCATCAACTCTTATCAGCTTCCCTGACCCTGCTGAAGAAAAGCATTCCTACAACATGATGCTGTCACCACCATGTTTCACAGTGGGGATAGTGTGTTCAGGGCGATGTGCAGTATTCGTTTTCCGCCACACATAGTGTTTTGCTTATAGACCAAAAAGTTCAATTTTGGTCTCATCTGACCAGAGCACCTTCTTCCAAATGTTTGCTGTGTCCCCCACATGGCTCCTTGCAAACTGCAACGGGACTTCTTATGGCTTTCTTTCAACAATGGCTTTCTTCTTGCCATTCCTCCGTAAAGGCCAGATTTTTGGAGTGCACGACTAATAGTTGTCCTGTGGACAGATTCTCCCACCTGAGCTGTGGATCTCTGCAGCTCCTCCAGAGTTACCATGGTCCTCTTGGCTGTTTTTCTGATTAATGCTCTCCTTGCCCGGCCTGTCAGTTTAGGTGGATGGCCAAGTCTTGGTAGGTTTGCAGTTGTGCCATACTCTTTCCATTTTCAGATGATGAATTGAAGTGTTCCATGAGATGTTCAAAGCTTGGGGTATTTTTTATAACCTAATCCTGCTTTAAACTTCTCTACAGCTTTATCCCTGACCTGTCTGGTGTATTCCTTGGCCTTCGTGTAGCTGTTTGTTCACTAAGGTTCTCAAACAAATCTTCACAGAACAGCTGTATTTATATTGAGATTAAATTACACACAGGTGGACTCTGTTTACTAATTCGGTGACTTCTGAAGGCAATTGGATCTACTAGATTTTAGTTAGAGGTATCAGAGTAAAGGGGGCTGAATACAAATGCACGCCATACTTTTCAGATATTTATTTATAAAAAATGTAGAAAAAACATTTATCATTTTCCTTCCACTTCACAATTAGGTGCCACTTTGTGTTGGTCTATCACATAAAATCTAAATAAAGTACATTTACGTTTTTGGTTGTAACATGACAAAATGTGGAAAATTTCAAGGGGTATGAATACTTTTTCAAGGCACTGTAGCTATGAGAAGATGGTTACACTGTAGTCATAAAGGGATGGACTTGGTCAGCAACAATACTCAGGTAGGCCGTTACATTTAAACAATGCTCAATTGGTACTAAGGGGCCCAAAGTGTGCCAAAAAAATATCCCCCACACCATTACACCACCAGCCTGAACCGTTGCTACAAGGCAGGATGGATCCATGCTTTCATGTTGTTTACGACAAATTCTGACCCTACCATCTGAATGTCGCAGCTGAAAGTGAGACTCATCAGTCCAGGCAACGTTTTTTCCAATCTTCTTTTGTCCAATTTTGGTGAGCCTGTGCGAATTGTAGCCTCAATTTCCTGTTCTTAGCTGACAGAAGTTGCACCTGGTGTGGCCTTCTGCTGCTGTAGTCCATCTGCTCAATATGTTGTGCATTCAGAGATGGTATTCTGCATACCTTGGTTGTAACGAGTAAATATTTGAGATACCGTTGCCTTTTTATCATCTCAAACCAGTCTGCCCATTCTCCTCTGACCTCTAACATCAACAAGGCATTTTCGTCCACACAACTGCCGCTCACTGGGTATTTTGTCTTTTTTGGACCATTCTCTGTAAACTCCAGAGATGGTTTTGCGTGAAAATCCCAGTAGATCAGCAGTTTTTGAATTACTCAGACCGGCCCGTCTGCCACCAACAACCATGCCACATTCAAAGTCATATAAATCCCCTTTCTTCCGCATACTGATGTTCAATTTGTGTTACCAAACAATGAATAGGTATACCTAATAAAGTGGCCGGTGAGTGTACATTGATTGCAAGCTTTATTTGTCTCAGCTCTTGGGTATGAGGTTGCCACAGGAGCTTGTCCAGGCACTGGCTAGAAGGTTGTCCATTGATTCTTTTTGGTGGAGCAAAGGGAGCCTCAGGGGCCTGAATATGATAGTCAGCCCTACATCCATGCTGTTTCCTTATTTTATATTCAGTAACTTTGTTAGTGTGATGGTAACAAATTCCAAATTAGCCAGGCATTATATTTGTATAATTTTGAGTGCACTTTCATACTGAATAATTAGATTTTATAGGGCAGAGATTATGTCATGTTTCTGCTCTACCTCCTCAAAAAATGACTGACAGCTTTATTTCACCTCGACCATCTCCCTTTGTACACTTTCCATAGATCGTGTTAGGTTTTTTTAACACCCTCATTCGTTTTAATATCACCCCTTTTTTTTCCATTTTAATAAACATTTCATGAATAGACATTGACTCCATTTTTTGTAATCCTAATGATTTCCTCTTATTAGAAGAGGGATTATTTGAGCCCTTTTGTAGTTCTGTCAGCTCTTTTCTTTTTAGGGGATGCTTGGTACATTAAACCAGAATTTAAGTAACAAACATAACCAAAATCCGTTCCTCCATCTGGGAACCACTTATAACTCATCCAAAGTGAAATTTTATTCTCTGATTTGTCCCTTAAATTATGTTTCCGACACAAAGCATTTTTAATTCAGTGCTACTAAACAAATGAATTCAATGTTCTCAAGTTACGTTTAAAACAAAATGCACATTTTTGTATGGTATACTCACTGGCACCATATTTTACATCAGGTTACAGAAGCTTTGTAAGGGTGCAACATAGTGGCTTATGGTCAGATCTTGGAAAGGACACTTTCTGCATTGAGTTTGAATGTCCCTGTGTTTGCCTGGGTTACCTCCTGGTATTCTGGTTTCCTCCCACACTCCAAAGATATGCTAGTAGGTAGGGTTGCCACCTGTTTGGGATTCACCCAGACAGTACAGGTCTTGAATCATGTGCCCAGGTTTTGTACTGCTTGTAACCCGGGCACATGATTCAGCCCAGAATAGGGACAGACCATTCAGGTGGGGGGGACCATCAGCACACCTGTCACTGTGAGACAGCAGCAGTGGCATTGCTTGTAAATAAGTACACTGTGCCTGCGGTATGTGCTGGAATCCAAAGCTCCTTACTCTCTCCCCCCCCCCTCCGGTCTCCTACACGGTCTCTGGTATCTCTGACTCAACCTAACCCCCCTCTAATCACCAGTGCGGTGTGCTGAGAGAATCAGGAGGCGGAGCTCACTGTAGCTCCTGTCGGGCTGGCCGCTGCTCACATTACATGCAGGGAGGAGATGAGCTGAGTTTTTTTTCTGAGAAAAGTCTCCTAGGAAGCTAGGAAGGAAAGCTGCAAAGTTTAGGAGTATTTGTTTTGCAGGTGATGCAGTAAAGGTTTAAGGTGACAGGAGAATCAGAGGAGATGCTCTAACGAGCAGGGCCCTCTGATCCCTACTGTATTGATTTGTATTGTAAGTGTACTGTCTGCTCTCATGTTGTAAAGCGCTACGCAAACTGTTGGCGCTATATAAATCCTGTATAATAATAATAGTGAGTGTATGGGGGGGGGGGGGGGGAGTGTGCAGCCTGATCACAGCTGACAGATATCTCCTAAGCAGCACACATGTCTATATATACAAACATCCCCCAATCACTCAGACTAGATAATGTGAAAGTAATGTATGACCATTCCTGTAACCCTGAGCTTATGTGGTGAGTGTACTGATTCTGATTGTACAGACTCAGAGCTTGGATAACACAGGGTTATATGAATGGTCATCAATTACCTTCATATCATCTGTACATACAGAGTACTGGGAGCTGGATATATACATGTACTTACAGCTTATAAGTGATTGTTTTCATTGAATAGTACTGCTGTATGATTTATTGCTGTATATATTAATAGATGAGCACAAGAGCTTTTTTTGATTATAGGCATCACCATCTGACCACTTCTCAGCCCCACTCCCCCCAGCTTACATCACCCCCAGACCACTTTATACACGCATCACCCAGAGCTGCTTCCTACCCCCAAGCTGAGGGACATCACCCCACAGACACTGCAAGAAATCCCTCCCCATACTGCTCCCATCATACCCTCCATACTCTTCTCCTGTACATACTGCCCCCATCATACCCTCCACACTCCTCTCCTGTACATACTGCCCCCATCATACCCTCCACACTCCTCTCCTGTATATACTGCCCCCATCATACCCTCCACACTCCTCTCCTGTACATACTGCCCCCATCATACCCTCCACACTCCTCTCCTGTACATACTGCCCCCATCATACCCTCCACACTCCTCTCCTGTATATACTGCCCCCATCATACCCTCCGCACTCCTCTCCTGTACATACTGCCCCCATCATACCCGCCACACTCCTCTCCTGTACATACTGCCCCCAACATACCCTCCACACTCCTCTCCTTTACATACTGCCCCCATCATGCACTCCTGTCCTCTACATACTGCCCCCATCATACCCTCCAAACTCCTCTCCTGTACATACTGCCCCCATCATACCCTCCACACTCCTCTCCTGTACATACTGCCCCCAACATACCCTCCACACTCCTCTCCTTTACATACTGCCCCCATCATGTACTCCTTTCCTGTACATACTGCCCCCATCATACCCTCCGCACTCCTCTCTTGTACTTACTGCCCCCATCATACCCTCCGCACTCCTCTCCAGTAACTATTGCCTCCATCATACCTTCTGCACTCCTCTCTTGTACATACTGTCTCCATCATACCTTCCACACTCCTCTCCTGTACATAATGCCCCCATCATACCCTCTACACTCCTCTCCTGTACATACTGCCCCCATCATGCACTCCTGTCCTGTACATTCTGCCCCCATCATACCCTCCACACTCCTCTCCTGTACATGCTGCCCCGTTATACCTTCCACAGAATCAGATGTAAAGGGGAACAAACCTTGTGCATTCAGATGTAAAGGGGAACTCTGCAGATTCAGATCTAAAGGGGAACTCTGTTGACTCTGATGTAAAGGGGACTCTTGTGATTAATTCCATATGATTAGAAATGTTATTTAATCACAAAAATATGTGTACCGTTTATATACTACATAACACAATTGCTGTGCATTGCTTTTTACAGAGGTAATGAATTTAATGTACTACAAAAAAAAAAAAAAAAAATTGGTGCGCGCTGCTTAAGCGTTCGGGTTTGGCTTGACGAAAAGGTGGCAACCCTACTAGTAGGTTCATTGTATGTATGTGAGGTAGGGACCTTGGGATGATCCTTGAGGGCAGGGGCTGATGTGAATATACAATATTTGTGATGCATGGCATAAATTGTCAGTGTAATATAAATGTGTGTAATAAATAGAGGTAACATCCATTCTTTTTCTTTATTTTGACAGAGCAGTCTTGCAGAGTGCAGGCGAAAGCCAGAGAGCAGAGGCTGGAGAGGTTTCTACCCAGCTGCACCCCTCCACCACAGCAATTGAGGTGGTTGCCTCTCTTGACTATTGGTTGGCCAGTCCCTGGTTCCAGACTTTTTATTTCTAATGTAAACACAATGCTCTTTGAAGGAGGAGCAGAGGAAGATGAAGGAACAGTTTCCTTGCTTCTGCTGTGAACTTTAATCAGTTGCTCCACAGTGGCTGCAGCTACACAGGTCAGAAGAGGCTTGTTTTAAAGGGAATTTATTCTAATACTCTTCTTTTTGGTTCCTCGTGGATAAGCTGTTTAGAATACACAGGATAATCATATAATAAAAAAACAAAAAACTTCCTACAGACTAATTAGCATTTTTCTTGTAGCATTCTGTTTATTTTACCATTTAGATCATTTCCTTTCCATCCTAAAATGTATACACTTTACTTTCTATTCAAGGAAATAAATAGCCGGGGTGGCAAGATGTAGGTGAAATTCAGTCCCTAATACAAAAGAGTGTACAAAAACAATTATTGCCCATGGGACTTTGGTTGAGTTGCACCACAAAGATTCATATCACATTGTGTAAAATATCACAACTTTTATTATTTATAAAGATTAAAAGATAAGATGCAAAGTGGAAATAGCCATATAATCAAAGGATATACGATATAAACATTAATGTTTATAAAACTTTCAGATACAAATCAGTTCAACAGTCAAGTACTGATATTGACCCCGATGCGTTTCATGAACAATGTTCACTTCTTCAGGAGGTGGTGAAATCCAAATTAATATCTGTGGAGAGACCATGTCATAAAAATCAATAGATTGAATAGATTTTGTAATATGAAGACATTCCCCAATCCTTATGAATAAAAAACAAAACAAAACAGGATACTCACACACCCAACAGCATCACAGAAACAAAAAATACCCCAAGAGAGGCAGGCGAATGTTGGGGCTATGTAAGACAAGTCTTGGCTGAAGGTAGGGTGGATCAACCGGAAGTAGCAGGTAAGGACGGCTCACAGAGACCAGGCTAGCATATATATTGTATTACTTTTATAACTTTTCACCATTCATTTCTTTTTCTTTTTTACTTGACGCAGATTGATTCTGTGGGGGTGGTCTATAAATTAGGTCTGCTTAACATAATTGTTCACTATTTTATTAATCTTTGTATACAGGCCTTGATTGATCTACACATACTGTATATGCTTGCTTGGTCTCTGTGAGCCGTCTTATATCTATTATTTCTATATCTAATTTTTATGTTCTTTTAAATTCTCTTTCCTCTGCACCTTCTTATTTTTTCATCTCTATGAGCCTCTTTGAAAGTGCCAGCAGGGTTTTGTGGTACTTTTAGGGTGACTTGTATCAGCTGTATTTTATATTTGCATAGCGCTACCCCTGTAGGAGCTGCTTGAGTATTATCCAGATAGTCCTTACTTCTTTACTGGCAGACAGGTACAAGGTATCTTCTGCAGCCGGGTACACAGACACACTTTTGCTCAATGTAGTCAAAGACCAGTCTAGGGGTGTTGTTTTGTTTTGTAGTTTTATTTTGTATGAACTTGAATAGGGTAGGGCAGGCATGTCCAAAGTCCGGCCCGCGGGCCATTTGCGGCCCGCGTTCCGGTTTGATGTGGCCCCCACTTGGAATTTACATATGCATCCATCTGTGGCCCCCCAAGCTCGAGCGTGTTATGTTTTTTTTGCTGTGAATATATCTTCTTTAGCTGAACAAATCCCTGAGCGCCGGGCTAATTGTTGATGAGCCGGGGGGGTGTGGCTGGGCGTGTTCAGAAGTCAATGTGCCCGAGCCGCTATGAAGCTGACAGCGCGCAGAGCCAATCACAAGCACTGTGACTATTCCCGATCTCTGCATCTGCAGTCCGCAGATCGGGGAAATGTCACAAGTGCCTGTGATTGGCGGTGGCGCTGTGCGCTGTCAGCTTTCTTCCTTGCAGGCTCGGGCACATCGACTTTTAACAATGAGCACGGCGCTCGGGGATTTGTTCAGCTAAAGAAGATGAGTATATTCACAGTAAAAAAAAATAACATGCTTGAGCTTGGGGGCCACAGATGGATATACTTGGGGGGGGCCACAGATGGATATACTTGGGGGCCACAGATGGATATACTTGGGGGGGCCACAGATGGATATACCTGGGGGGGCACAGATGGATATACTTAGGGGGGCACAGATGGATATACTTGGGGGGGCACAGATGGATATATATGTAAATTCCAAGTGGGGGCCACATCCTTTCAGTCAGTGAGAGGCACTGGTGGATTAGGCTGGCTAAAGAAAAGATTATTATTTAAAAAAATAATAAACGCTCAAGCTCATCCTTTACACCGAGAGGTGCTTGGGGATTGGTCAGAGACTAAAGAAGAGATATATATATAATTTTTTTTTTAAACATGACACGCCTGAGCTCATTGTTACCCTGAGAAGAGAAGATATATATATTATATATCATCATATATTGTCATCAATGTTACGACATGAATAGTATTCCATTTGCAATAAACTTTGCATAAAATATTTCATTTGCATTTAATTTTAAAAGTCAGGCAAAATGGTCGGCCCTCACGCATGTTCACTTCATGAAATCTGGCCCTCTTTGAAAAAAGTTTGGACACCCCTGGGGTAGGGGATTTGTAGTAGGATACTCCAGAACAAAACTTTGCACAGATTAAGGACTCTAGCTGATCTAGAATTGAGCAGTAGGTGAAGTCCCTTGCTGGGAGCAGATGGCTGACTTCTCCTGTTTAGCAGTGGAGAAATAAAATGCCAGGAGTGGCAGGCCTGCCTCACCCCTGGTTGGTGCACTCCACCATCCCAGAAAAATCCAGAGCTTACATATTCCCAAAATATATAGGCCAATCCCAGCATGCTTAGGGGCACCTCCCCTGTAATTGGCTGAGACTGCTACATACTCATGCTGCCCATTTTCCTAACTCCCACCCATGCTCCAGAAAGCTCTACTAGTTTCTAGAAGGCAGGAGGAGTCCAAGCAAACTCAACAGCACCGGAACACAGGAGCAGCCCTAACTAATAAATTGCAGTATTCTGTTAAGCAGACCTGCTGAAGATAGATTTGCCTCTAGCCGCACCGTTAGGCGGAAGAGCTAATTACACTAACTATTTACATCCTAGCACCTAAACTAGGAGGGTGCTACATTTGAATGATAAATTTGTTAATAACTGAGTTGTTCTTGACATATACCTATACAATATAATACCAGTGTGTTTGTTCCATGTGCATGTTATCCCACTACACTAATCAATGACTCTGACACCTTTTTGTACTACTCTAATAGCAAAACAATAAAAATTGATTATAAAAAAACATATTTGATGAGGCCACATAATGTTCAATATTACTGGAGATCTCTGCCCTGCAATGGCTACGTGACATGAGTTTATGGAACATACGCTGTGGAAAAAGAATACCTGTACACCAGAGCGCAAACTAGTCAAAATGAAGACATACGTATCTTAAGGGTTGGGCAGCCAAAATCATGAAATAATAAGAGCCTACCCCGCAAAAGATGTCTGTAAATGAGAAAATTGTGTATCCTTATCTGTGTGTTTAGAGTGGCAGCAAATCCTTGCTCAAAAGGAGCTTGAACATTTTTTTTTGTTAGGTCAAAAACTGAGCAGACTCAGACGCGCCAACATGTGTGATTTCCTGGCCTAATCCCTGTTGGCTCTTTAGGGCAACTGTAAAGAGAAAGGGTTGGTGCAAGAGCCCCTTATGCTCAGCCCATGAGGAACCTGGAGTTGGGCTTGCAAAAGAGCTCTGGTGGTTGATGCAAATAGCACAAGCAACCAGAATGTTGACCAATGATGACCATCATTTATGGCAAATTGGTCATAAAATAAATGACAAAGTATAGAATTACGAAAGAGTGAAGGCTAAAGAAAAATATTGTGGCAGTTCAACTCAACTCATACAAGTAAGAGCGGATGTGTCAATGACTCATGCTCGATGGATAGATGGATGTTCATTAAAGGCATAAACTAAAGATGATTCTATTTTACTATGTGCATCATATTGCTTAATAGCTAAATGTAAGTATTATTTAATGACATTTAGATTGAGAAAGTACTGAGTATCATTAACAATTACCATATTACTTTTTTTTTTAGATGCATTTTTCATCTTCTTTTGCATCTGAGTGCTTCTGATTTTTTGCAGCCAAGTCATTTGTCAGGGCAGTTATCTAAAAGTAGCAATGATACTTTACTTTATATACAATACTTTTATTTTTTACATATACATGTATTGTAAAGGAAATTGTGTAACAGAAAATCACATTTGCAGCATAAGCAATTAAAGATGGACTAAAATTCCCATTCTGGCTTCATCTATTTACTGATACTTAACACATGCAGGTTTATACTAGAAACTTTTTACTGGATAATAAGCCTTCAGCCACATCTGGTGTGGTATGGGATACCCTGAAGGCTTTCATTGGAGGTATGTGCATTAAAGAGATTGCTATGATTAAGACCAAGAGTAGACAATGGTCCAAGGATGCCAGTCTAGCTGTAGATAGAGCTGAAGAAACATTCCTGCAAGCCCCTACACCTGACCATGAGAGGCAGTGGATAGATGCACAAAAACTTTACCGTACTGTACATCAACAGCAAGCTGATAATAAGCGTTTTCTTACCTCTCAAACATATTTGGAAGAGGGTGAGAAAACTGGCCATATGCTGTCTATAATAGCCAGATCACAACAACCTTCCCAGGTCATACACAGATTAGCCATATCACCTACTCAAGTGGTTACAGACACCCCTTCCATATTGAAGGGGTTTTGTACCTTCTTCCAGGATATATATTCCTCAAAGGTGTCTTACTCTGAAGCTGAGTTGTCTGACTTCCTGGATAGCATTCAACTCCCGCAGCTCCAGGGGGAAGATAAAAAACAATTGAATGCACCTCTTACCCTTGAGGAGCTACAACTCGCACTTGCCACGTTTCCGAATTCTAAGGCCCCAGGAAACTATGGCTTACCAATTGAATTATACAAAAAATTTGGAGTAATACTCTTACCGGAGTTACTCCGTACGCTTACCGATGCTCACTCCCTAGATTCTTTGCCGAGTTCTATCTACAGATTTAAAATTACTTACAAAAGTCATTGCCATGAGACTCTCAAAGGTGGTGACTAAACTTGTACACACAGATCAATCCGGATTTATACCTAATCGATCTACGGCAAACGATCTTTGTCGCTGTAACCTAATAAAAATGATTTGGAATCCACAACTCTTGTATGCGCTTCACAATGCACCCATCTGGATCCCTATCCATGTGTTTAAAAAATGCAATACCATTTTTCGCACATTGATATGGAGAAAACAGGTTCCACATATTAAGTTGGAAACTCTGCAGGAAACAAAGGACTCGGGTGGCCTGGCAGTTCAGTTTCCAACCCATTTTACTATTTCATAGCAGCTCAATTGCAGCATCTAACAGGCTGGTTGTACCCCCGAGTTCTCTGATCCTATTAGGAACATTATGCGCACACAGCTGTCTGGTGATAGCCTTGTGGAATGCATAGAAGCAGGAGAGCTAGGGGCGTTACCGTCTTTCCCCATCCTGATACTCATAGACAAAGTATGGAATAAAGCCAAACAACATTTCCATTATGCACGCTACACCAACTGGTCGCGTATCTGGAAAAACGGAAACTACCCAGAACTAGGTAAATTACAGGGTTTCTCAGCCTGGTCTAGGAGTGAGGTTGTGCATATTCCACAGTTGTACCATGGAGGCCTCTTGCGAGACTTCCAACCACTGCACATGGAATTTAATCTGCCAAATACCTTATTCTTCCAATACCTGCAATTTAGGAACGCTCTATCGGCACAAGCTACAATCTCTACTTGGTAACTAACTAGGCCCACAATACAACTGGTTACATCATCATCCCGAAAGGGACAAATATCCTCCTTATATGGTTCTCTCATATGTCAAGTATCTAAAGCTATGTCACTAAACTGCAGAGCCGGCTGGGGGAAGATATAGAACATCTTTTGGATGAGGAATGGACCACCATACATGATAATGTACTAATGCCGCGTACACACTAGCGGAATTTCCGTCAGAAAAAGTCCAATGGGAGCTTTTCATCGTATATTCCGACCGTGTCTATGCCCCATCGGACGTTTTCCGTCAAAAATACAGACGGACTTAGAGAACATGCTCTATATTTTTCCGACGGAACTATTACTATTGGAAAAACCGCTCGTCTGTATGCTGTTCTGACGCATGCTCTGAAACAAGTACGAGACGGAAACGCTCGGTCTGGTAAAACTAGCGTTCGTAATGGAGATAGCACATTATTCACGCTGCAAATTCTGTTATCTTTTAATGCAGTGCATTCTTTTGTGCTTTATAGTGCTAGAAGAATGAAGTTGTTTTTCTACTGATATTCACACAGAGTTCTCACAAACTTACTTCTTTATTATTCCTTGTGATCTCATGAATAATCTTTGATTTTCCATAATAATGTTTTGAATTATTTTTTATAGTCATTTTTTTTTTTATTTCATCAAGATCTCCTTTTTATTAGATTATTGAAATTTTTTTTCTAGTGATCTCCATAATTTATTTGTTTTTTTGTGTGTCAACTTACCACAATAACATTATTATCTTGTATTTCTTAACCTCAGGGAGGTTATGTACCTGCCTACTCACAAACAAACTGTCCTATTTTTAGAAAAACACATAGGCAAGTATTTTCAAAAAATAAAATATCCATTTATTCTGAGTAACAAAATAAAGATGAAGGCAACACTGGAGAAACTGTTGGAATTTGCGAAGCCTTTTGGCCCCCAGGGTACGCATCAAGTCTGTGGAAAAAAAATTGTTAGCTTGAGGAGTCCATATAATTTGGAGCTCAATCTGGTCCAGGACTCCCAGCAGCAGATGACATATATGACATATATATAGATAGGAAGCATTTCCACATCATTCCACCACCCCATTCGGGGTCTTACTATTATAACTATAAGGGGTTTAATAGTATAGTGTTAATGGCGGTGGTGTCGGCACAATATTAGTTCCTCTATGTGGACGTGGGGAGGAATGGCCGGATGGAGGAGTCTTCGCCCAGATGGAGTTTTACCAACGTCTCCAGACTGGTGGCCTGGCATTGCCACCTGATGCGGACAATGTTGAAGGACTCCCATTCGTCTTTATTACTGATGAAGCATACATCAAAATTTTATAACGCACATGTGAATGTGCACAGAGTAAAAAGTTTGCTAATCAATAATGTGTGGCTTTTTTTAGTTTTTTGAAGTAATACCAGTTTTTTTTACGTAATTTTGTGTTTACAGTGACAATGGGGCTTATTTACTAAAGGAAAATCCACTTGGCACTACAAGTGCACTAGGAGAGCCTAGGAGACAGCTAAAAAGAAACACAAGCAATAAAGAAAATTCAAGTTTTTGTCAGATATTTTTTTTTTTATTAAAAAAATATTTACACATTGTCTGGCATAGTAATGGCCCCCCTACCCGTAAAATAATTTACATATTTCTGCTGAACTTCACAGGCGCTTTGGGGTGCCAAGCCAGGACGGCCAGCATCCAGGCCCGTCAGGGGATTCGCAGGAAGTCCGGCCTCAGGCCCAACTGAGGCAAGATAATTGTGGGTATTTTTCCTTAAAAAATTGTGCAATATGCAGTAGCATAAGATGATGTGGTTGATTTTGTAGTCCGCCATGTGTATTGCTGTCAGAAACAGGCGGAACCGGCTGGCCATTATCCTTAAGGCATTCTCAATTACTTTTCTGGCTCTATCCAGCCGGTAGTTAAAAACCCTCCCCTTCGGGGTGAGGGTCCTCTGGGGGAATGGCCTCATCAGGTGCTCACCCAGATCAAATGCTTCATCAGCAATAAAGACAAACGGGAGTCCTTCAACGTTGTCCGCATCAGGTGGCAATGCCAGGCCACCAGTCTGGAGACGTTGGTAAAACTCCGTCTGGGTGAAGACTCCTCCATCCGGCCATTCCTCCCCACGTCCACATAGAGGAACTCATATTGTGCCGACACCACCGTCATTAACACTATACTATTAAACCCCTTATAGAATGGGGTGGTGGCACGATGTGGATGTGCTTCCCATCTATAGCCCCTCCACAGTTGGGAAAGTCCCAACAGTCGGCAAAATGGGATGCCACAGTCTGCCATTCCTGTGGCATTGAAGGAAACTGTAGAGTCCAAACAGAAAAAAAAATATTAGTACTTTTGCACATAACATTGCAAGCAGATTAGACACAAACATTCTTGGCCAACATCAGTATAACATTTATTTTAAGGAGTATTTAAAGACAAAAATATAAGGTCCACTTATCAGATTCCTCACCCCCTCTGATGGCCCATTTTAAACATTTTATGGGTGGAGGGTTCGAGCTGAGTTTGGGACACAAAAAAAAAAGCCTATGGCACTCTGCCTGAATTCAAGGACAACAATAACATTTGTGCACATTTTAGGGGGTGTTTTGGGTAAAGCACTACAATAGGGCTGACAAAATACATTTTTAGCTGACTAGGCAATGTGTATATGGGCCCAGGATAGCATGCTGGGGAGGTTAGTGAAGGCAAATATGCATGTAGGCCAAAAAAGGAGCATTAAAAGATTACAGCATGCATGAGAACAAAGGAGACATTCACAGCATATTACAATCATGGTAATTATGGAATGATGAAAGAAATACAATACATTAGCAAACATTAAATACATAGATTGTGATGTTAAAGGAGAAAACTCTTCTGCAGGACCTGAATAATAGCAGAACAGGTCTCTGGAATAATGATCCCCAGTGCCTGGGGGGAGATGCCGGGTGAGAACTTGAGGTTCTGCAGGCTTCTCCCAGTCGCCAAGTACCGCAACGTGGCGACTAGCCTCTGCTCCGGAGTGATGGCTTGCCTCACGCAGGTATCCTGCCTGCTAAGAAAAGGGGTCAGCAAAGCCAACAGACGGTGAAAAACAGGGCCCGTCATCCTGAGAAAGTTCCTGAAATCATCAGGATTATTCTCCTGGATCTCACAAAGCAAAGGCATATAAGATAATTGGTCATGCTGGAGCAACCAATTCTTGATCCATGAACTCCTCCCCACCCTGTTCATGGACTGGGCTTGGGGCAAAGCAAGAACCCCAACACCAAGTCCCCACACAGCACAAACTCTACGATGAGTACGTACCCGTAACACGGCTGGTCATAACGAACTAACAGAATGCACTGAAGAACAGCAAGGCCTGTGAAGAGCGAGTTGAAAATCAGAAACGAGTGGACAAGAACACACTGAAAAACAGATGCGAACTGACTACACGCACTGAAAAACAGATACAAACCCACAAGCACAAACTGAAGAGCAGTAATGGACTGAAAAGCACGAAAGCTGAAAAGCACGAATCGTCTGTCACCAAACTTCAACTAATACGAGATAAGTACGAGATTAGCAGAAGGAGCCCAAAGAGTGGCGCATTGGCTATTGAACTTCCCTTTTCTAGTCCCGTTGTACGTCACCGCGTTCTTGACGGTTGGACTTTGGTGTGACTGTGTGTATGCAAGACAGCTTGAGCGGAATTCCATCGGAATTCCGTCGGAGAAACCTTCAGAGTTTATTCCGACAGCAAAACCGCTCGTGTGTACGCGGCATTAGAGTTTCACTCTCCTCATCTCAAAGACTTACCCAATTGTTTATTATCCACTGCACTTACTGTACACCCGAGAAATTACACAAGTGGCATAGAAGGGACGACCCGTTTTGTCCTCGTTGTCTGGTGGAAAAAGGCACACTTGTACACATGCTAATGCTCAAAATTGCAAAGATATTGGGCCACAGTGATGAGTACTATTAATAGAATATGGAACATTAAGCTTGAAGTTGACCCTAAACTCTGCCTAATCGGCTGGTTAAATGAGGAACAATTTACACCCCACACCTATATAGCCATTCTCAGGGTACTATTTGTAGCTAGAAAACTTATTGCCAGAAAATGGCTCTCGGTATCACCTCCTATACACGCAGAATGGATTACTGCTGTAAATGACTCTCTTATAAGGGAGCAACTGATGTACAAACATCGAGGTAGCCCAAGGAAGTTTGAAAACATCTGAGATGCTTGGCTAGAAGTTCCTGGCTTGGCTTCCTTACACCTGGTTCAAAATAAAATTCTAGGGGGTATGACAACAACATTGCCCACTCAATCATAGAAATTGTTATTCAGATGGATGGTGTGTGTAACCGAAGGGAAAGGTGCGGTGGCGCTCCATGTAGAAGATAAACTGAAGGGATATACGTAATATGGTGGTATCTGGATCTGCAGTGGTTGAATATATTGTTTTGTTTTACCCAACAGTTAATATATATAAATGCCGTGAACCAATCCCTGCTGTTTAGGGGTAAGTGGCACTCTAGCCCCACTCGTTGGCCCTGCTAACGATTGGGAGCGGAGCTGGGAGATAGGATATAATGAGGGCACACACAATATAAAATGACTTAAGAACTACGGAACCAGATATACTTTTTTTTTATAGACAATGCTTCTTTATTTTACATGTACTGTTGCATCTTATACGGTGTAAACACATACATTATGTAGCCAGCTGGCTACTAAAATGGATAAATCTGTGTCCTCTCAGTTATGAGATACGTTTGTTGTAAAATTAAAATGTTACTATTGTTTTCAATAAAAAGGATCTTAGAAAAAAAAAAGATGGACTAAAATTGTCAAAACCACCTTTTGTTTTTTTTTTTGTTTTTTTTAATAGAACTTCATTGAAAAAATGTAATCCCTTACATTTTCAATAACCGTAGTTCTCAGATAAGCAGTTCTATTTGTTCTGACCAAAAAAAGTTGGTAAAGAAGCTTGTCATACAAGTAAGATAAGAATAGATGTCTGCAACTGAACAGAGTGCAATTTTTGAGAAGAGAGAATAAAAGAGATTTTAATGATTTTAAAGTCTCATCTGCTGTACTCTTAGTTATTTCAACCATTTTAAAATTATGATTAATGAAAAAATTACTAGTGTGAAGTGTCTCATAACTTTTCATGTGTTAGTTCTACAAAAGATGTCTTAAACGTTAAAATTCAGTTCTTTACCAATGTATGAAGATTTGCAATCTTAAGCTTGTGAGCAGGTATTGAAAGGCCTCAAACTACAAACATAGCATGGAAAAATCTCAAAGGGGAAGCAATCTGCTAGTTGCTTTATTACCATACTGTACGTGCTTCTAATTTCTATTTTTCTACTCTACATTTTGATCACATGTTGGCCTTATAGTAACTTAAAGCTGCCCACATTGCAAAGGTTAAATGCTCATTTATGTCTAGGGGCCACAAAAATCTGTTTTACTTATTCAAACCTGCAAGCTACCTCATGCTATATAACTGATCCCTGAAGCCTCTTCTTCCCTGCACAATCTGGCGGTCGGGTTCCCCTGACATTATCAAGACTGATGCAGAACCCAAAGACCTTCTTTGGACTTGTGGACAATGAGGGACAATCCACTGCCAATATATAGGGGAACGCTATTTGGAGAATGAAGGATTGGGTAAGTATAACTGCTTTACCTAGTTCCCTAGACATAAAAAAGCATTTAACCCGTGCTGTGTGGGGAGGCCCCACTGCAAGGGGGCATATTTATTTTTTCCAGAACTGGGCTTTAAAGTGTTTGTAACCCCCCCCCCCAAAAAAAAAAAGATCCTGTTCCCATTAAAGCATACATAACAGCACAGTGCTTGTGCTGTGTAATCGGGCTCTTTCTATCACCCCAAAAACCTGCCTGGTTCTGCCCTCCCCCTTGTAAACTGACCACAGTTTATCATGGCTGCTGAGCCAGTTTAGATGCCTCCATCAGCCGCAGCTATCTGCAGCTCTCCTGTGTCCTCCTCTCCCCCATCATCTCCCCCCTCCCTGCCTGCCAGTTAGTCTATGCCACTATGCTCCCCACCCCTTCCCTTCCTACTGCTATAATGACTGTATTACAAACATACCGTCCCCTCTGTTAGCTAACATTATCTGTCCTAGTGTCTGTGCTGAAAAACAAAAATGCAGATTATACCTTACATCAGAGCATCTCCCGGCGCTCACGTGACTGCTCGGCTCTCTCTCCTCTTTCCTCCCCTCCTCCCCGGCTGACGTCAGCGGGAGTTCTTGCCCCTCCCGCTATAGCTGTCAGCCGTGGAGAGGAGAGAGCCGAGGAGTGACGTGAGCGCCGGAAGATGCTCTGCTATAAGGTATAATCTGCATTTTTTTTTTCAGCACAGACACTAGGAGAGATAATGATAGCTAACAGAATGGATGGTATGTTTGTATGCATGTAAAGGGTATGACAGTGAACAATATGTGCATGGAAGAGGAGAGTGAGGGGTATGACAGTGGGCAATGTGCAGGAGAGGAGGGCACGGGGTATGACAGTGGGCAGTGTGTGCAGGAAAGGAGGGCACTGGGTATGACAGTGGGCAGTATGTGCAGGAGAGGAGGGCATAGGGTATGACAGTGGGCAATATGTGCAGGAGAGGAGGGCACGGGGTATGACAGTGGGTAGTATATGCAGGAGAGGAGGGCACGGGGTATGACAGTGGGCAGTATGTGCAGGAGAGGAGGGCAAGGGGTATGACAGTGGGAAGTATGTGCAGGAGAGGAGGGCACAGGGTATAACAGTGGGAAGTATGTGCAGGAGATGAGTGTGAGGGGTATGACAGTAGGTAATATGTGCAGGAGAGCTATGCATGGGGTATAATAGCAACCAGTATGTAAAGAAGATTAGCATGAAGGGTATGACATAAGCCAGTACATGCAGGCTAGTAGTGCAGCTGGTATGGCAGTATGTGTTACAAAGAAGTTTAAAGGGTATAACAGAAGAGAGGTGTGGAGGCCATGACAGCCAGCAATATAGGAGAGGAGTGTAGGGTTTATGGCAGCAGGCCATATATTTTTCTTTTCCACCACTTCCACAATTGCTGTTTTATTTGTATTCATATTAGTAACTTGGAGTTCTTTTCAGTCTACCTGCTTGTGCATTTGAGTTGAGTTTAAATTCCTCATTAGGTTATACTGTATATAAATTGCCATTTGACACAGAACATTGTGTTCCATGTGTAGCTGTCCTTTAAAAAATATTGTGCATCCATAATAACATGATGCTTCCCTGCTGCATGCACAATTATACATCTGCAAGGGCACAGAAAACTGGAAGCATATGAAGGCAAAGATGAAGGACATGAAAGATAAGCTTTGTGCATAGCACAGCCATGGCTCTGTTTCACACAACATCTGGAAAGTAAAATTAGATTTGCTCTTCCAGTGCTAGACCTGTAAACTCCTCTTCCCTGCTTCCAGGCTTTCTTCAGGCAGTGTGTGCATGTTACAGAAACACTGTACAGATGGCAATACAGCAATATTCTATATAGCAGATCAGACAACACAAATCTATCTGTTTAATGGAGAATGGTAATAACATTACTCCATCTAATCATGAAACAGCACAGAAGCAGCTGCATGTCCCTGCCGGGAATGAGTGGCAATTAGATCCACTGTTTAATAAACTGAAAATTCTCAGATGTGAGCTATTCAATTAAATGAAATATAGACCCAAATTCTACCCAAAACTTAGTACAAGAACTGAATGGCAACTATGCATTATGTTCTTTGATAATTTGACTTTAAACATGTTCAGGGCAGGTTATCTAAATGTCCACAAGGAGGCATTGCTAGGAATATGAAAGGCCTAGGGCATCCCAGGGCATTTGAAGGACAAGCAGTGCCATAGTGTGCCATAGCAAAAAGATGGGTGTGGCGTCTCTGTGATGACATTGGGGGAGGTGTAAAGGGGCATACTTAAAGTGGATGTAAACCTGAATTTTTATATATATATATATATATATATATATATATATATATATATATATATATATATATATATATATATATCATACTGTAGAGTATAAGATTTTATATCATTTGAGCCCAGTCTTGCCACAAAGAGTTAATCCATCTCTGAGCAATCCTCTTTTATTGTTCAGTGAGAAAAATCTTGACAAACTGAGAAAAACTAAAACTTTGTCAAATACTCTCCCTTGCTGTGAGTGACAGCCTAAGACATGCATTATTTTTTAATTCCCTCCCCCACTCCTTTCTTCAGCAGCTCTGCAAGGATTGGCTGTTCCACGCCTCAGCATGATTTGGCATGCTGAAGTCATGTGGTTACTTTCCTGTCTTTTCACTGGATGTTAGAGATCATAGCAGAAGTTCAGCAGAAGTTCAGTGTTAGAAATACACAGGAGAAAATGCATATTGACAAGGAGTGTAGAGGTGGGCGGGGAGTCTACTGACATCACGACTCCACCCACCGAGCTCCAGACAACAGACCCACCCACAGAATAAGCAGTTTTTCGGGTCTCATAACAGACAGAGGGGAGACATTTGAAGGTAAAGATACATGCAGGAGGCATGTTTATCCTTATAGACAACCCCTATGGCAGTAGTTTAGAAAGGATGACATTGGGTTTACATCCACTTTAAATCAAAGATGCTTAAACAAAATATACCGCTCTGTGTAAAACTATAATTATACCTACGTTTTGATAACTGCATAAATATAATCATCCATTTGCCAATGAAAAAAAAAAAACAACAACAAAAAAATTCCAAGCCCGTGAGATGCTCCAACATCTGTGAAAACTGAACTGAATTAAGTCCACATAGAAAGTCTCTTAAATATCAAAGTTTGTTGTAGTGCTCTTCAAAAATACAGTATGTGAAATATTATTCCATAGATACCATAACTGTCTCCTGTGGACACACTCAACCGTTGGACCTTAAAATGATATAAGATTTGTAAAGCTGTAATTGGCAAAACAGGATCACTTCCACTGCTGATAGGATATACCCAGACAATATGGTGAAACATAGTACTCACTGTATTAAAACCAAACTCACATCTATATTGTAGAAGAAGTCCCAAAGAAGGAAAGACACTGACCGCTCACTCTGGTTGGTGTAGAAGATAAAAATCATTTATCCCGTGCTGTTACTGCTGGAGTGTGCTTTCCCACTGAAGTCCTGTGACACTGACTGCTCTCTATGCTTAGCCCTACATGTTTACATCACAGGTTGACTTCATTAGGGGTCTGCCCCCTTTGATGTTTAAGAGACTTTCTCTGTTGATTTAATTCAGTTCCGTTTTCATAGATGTTCTCACAGGATTGTAATATGTTTTTTTTTCAACGAAAGCCACCGGATTCTTGTCCTCTACCCGTTCAGGGATGCCCTCCGCCCACACGTTATTTCTGCAGAAGCGATTCTCCATGTCCTCCAGTCTGGCTGCGTTAGTAGAGGCCACAGATTGCACATATCTGACATCTCTCTGCAGGGGTTGCCGCTGATCTTCTAGGGTACTAAGGAGGTCTTCCAGGGCAGACGTGCATTGCCGCAATTTCTGCATATCATGCATTATTAGGGAAATCTCCACTTTCATGCCCTTTACTTCCCCAGTCAGATCTGCAATGGATGAACTGCAAGATGTAACCGCAGGTAAAATGTCCCTCAGCGTTGTTCAGGATCAGAGCTATCTTGTTGTGACACAATTGATATAATGGAAGCATGGGGCAGGGTACTCACAGTTAAGGAGGCTGAAGCGTCTGCCAGCAGATGCGGGATCCTATTCCTGCCTCCATAAACGCCTCATCAGGGTCAGGCATCTGGGGTGGCGGAGGATCCTTGAGGACATTGTTCCTGGCAAAGAGGCGCTGAGCTGCCTCCTTCACCGTGTGGGGCGGTAGACCGCCATCATGGCTGGGGTTGTCAGGAGGTGCTCGGAGTCCCAACCCGCATTTAGACATGGTGGATCAAGAAATATCCCCAGCCAGAGATTGCAGGAGGACAGTGGCAGCCGATGCAACGTGTCCCGGGTGTCAGCAAGAAAGGATGGCGGTGCTATCAGGATGATAGTGTAGGATTCCCAGTGGAGCTAGCTGAGACACATATTACTCCATGCCGTGCATGCCCACGCACTATCCCAACTTCAATTATATCCAATCACTCACCTTGCTGACTTTCATCCAGATTTGGTAATACCTTCGACCTATATCAAGAATCATTCTCAACTGACTTAAGACTAACAACACCACAGTGGGGGCAGATTGTTCAGGACACGTTGGTTTAGAGGTGACTTCACCTTCCTTCTTTACCTGAACCTGAAACAGAATCGTAGTAGTAGTAGTGTAGCACCATCTAAGTAAGTACGTGCTAGAGGTAGGATTCTTTGTTAGTATAGGTACATTTAAGCAGGCCTGGCTGATTGCTAGGCCTGTTTGTTTTCATTCTGGGCTGGGAGTGGCTCAGGGTAGCAACTGGTGACTCGCAAACTTAACTGAGACCTCTCTCTTGTTTCCAGAGTTTGCTGGAAAGTTCTGGAAAGAGAGGAGGAGAGGAGAGGTGGAGCTGCCTGGCGTGTTTTAGGGAGCTCTGATCGATCCCCAACCTGGATTGGCAGGGGGCAGGCCCCCTCAAATACCTAGGGTCAGCCCAGCTGGGGAGGGTTTGTCGGCCGGAAGAGCTGGAATGAGAGAGTGTGGAGGCTGTCAGGGCCTTTGAGGGAGCGCCCCAGTCTGTGGGGTGACCTTGGACCTGGGCTTGGGTGCAGTCAGGACCTACTTCAAGAACACGTGAAGAGGTCCTTGACCGGAGGCACATGAGAGAGAAAAGAGAGGACAATGGGAGAGAGAGCACTACTAAGAGATTCTGTGGAGGACAACCGGTCACAGCCAAGAGGGATGGTGAGTGAGGCACAGTCAGGAGGACTGGGGGCATGCAGTCTGAGATGAGTGCATAACCAGAAGAGTGGACTGTGGTGAAAGGGGCAGTGGAGAGAGGTAGCTGCAGCCCGAGGGCTGGCAGGGCCTGAAGAGGGGTTACTGGGCTTAGTAGCAATGTGTAGGACAGCTAGCACCAGAGACTTTCTATTTTGCTACATTATAGGGGCCCACAGTCCCTGCCTGCAAAGGGCAATTGCTAAAGGCCTGGCTGAACCAGTGTCAAGCCTAACCACTTTATGCTAGCTGTGCCTGAAGATTAGAGAGGAAGCGATGTGCTGGAGGAAAAAGACCTGAAGATTAGAGAGGTAGTGATGTGCAGGAGGAAAAAGACCTGAAGATTAGAGAGGTAGTGATGTGCAGGAGGAAAAATGGAGAGTGTATACTGGACTGTATATAGTTGTCCAAAGCAAGTTATACCAATTTTACTGGGCATCACATATTTCCCTTACCCCATCCAAGGTCAATCCCCTCAATAAAACAAAAAAAAACCAAAGCATGTGGACTGTTCTATGTCTCTGAGTGTCTGAGAGGTGAATGCCAGGGTGACAGACAATCCAACATTTCAGCAGCCCCTACGGGGGTACTGCTACAGTTGTATATTTAGTAATTTGTCACTAGGTGATGTTAATATAAAGTTTGCTTAACACATGTGTTGTAGTATAAAATTGTTTATTATCATTTGTAGAATACTTTCAAATCTATACACATGCAGTTACAGTATGTTCGTTTACAATGTACATCACTGAATGTAATTTCACTTGTGTTAACTTTTTATTCATATTAAACAGACCATGTCAGGTCTTTAAAGTAAAATATAAAACCATCAGTTCTCCATACTCACCTATCAGTATTGTAACGTACCTGTCCAGTGGCCCATCATTTCTCATACCTACCCTCGGTTACAGTGCTGCAGCCTCTGAAAGACTTTTATTGCACTGACACTTTCAGGCCTGTGCCTCCCCACCATGTGACATTGTTTCTTTCTTCAACCCCCATGCTACTGCTGAGTTTTGAAGTGATATAGGGGTTGAAGGCAGGAACAACAGCACAAAGTGTGAGACAGAGGCATCTGACAATTTCTAAAACTATTGAATTCCAAATTAGGTTTTTGGAGGCTGCAGCGTGGAATAGAGAGAAGGGAGAAGACATGATAGGGTCTCTTGAATACACCTAAATACTTACCTCATTAAATGTTCCACTGAGTAAAAATGTTGCTTTGGCAAACCTGTACTTATTGGTGAGGATTGCTTTGACATCTGCCATTCCAAAGATTGGAGACGATGTGCAGGTTTTGGCCATTTCCAAGTCTGCCCCACTCCACTCAAACTTAAACAACAAAGAAGTTTTAGCACAGTCAACTACTGATGATTGGTAAACCGAAAGAACAGGTTCCTGATGACATAATCTTTTTTGCAGCCAATCAAATTGCCACATGATCGGGAACCCCCCTTCCAGGCTTGGACATTAAAGCGGAGGTCCACTCACCGCTGCAAAAATTAAAAGAGCATTACTCAGAGAAGCAGCCAAGAGGCCCATGGAAATCCATTGCTGAAAGAAAGCCATAAGAAGTCCCATTTGCAGTTTACGAGAAGCCACATGAGAGACACAGCAAATATGTGGAAGAAGGTGCTCTGGTCAGATGAGACCAAAATTTAACTTTTTGGCCTAAAAGCAAAATGCTATGTGTGGCGGAAAACTAACACTGCACATCACCCTGAATACACCATCCCCACCGTGAAACCTGGTGGTGTCAGCATCATGTTGTGGGGATGCTTTTCTTCAGCAGGGACAGGGAAGCTGGTCAGAGTTGATGGGGAGATGGATGGAGCCAAATACAGGGCAATCTTAGAGGAAAACCTGTTAGAGTCTGCAAAAGCCTTGAGACTGGGGCAGAGGTTTACCTTCCAGCAGAACAACAACCCTAAACTTTCAGCCAGAGCTACAATGGAATGGTTTAGATCAAAGCATATTCATGTGCTAGAATGGCCTAGTCAAAGTCCAGACCTAAATCCAATTGAGAATCTGTAATAAGCCTTGAAAATTGCTGTTCACAGACACTCTCCATCCAATCTGACAGAGCTTGAGCTATTTTGTAAAGAAGAATGGGCAAAAATGTCACTCTCTAGATGTGCAAAGCTGGTAGAGACATCCACAAAAAGACTTGCAGCTGTAATTGCAGCCAAAGGTGGTTCTACAAAGTATTGAGATAAGGGGGTTGAATACAAATACACACCACACTTTTCACATATTTATTTGTAAAGAATTTAAAAAACTATTTATCATTTTCCTTCCACTTCACAATTATGTGCCACTTTGTGTTGGTCTATCACATAAAATCCCAGTAAAATACATTTATGTTTTTGGTTGTAACATGACAAAATGTGGAAAATGTCAAGGGGTATGAATACTTTTTCAAAGCACTGTACACATATATACAGACACATACACACAAACACATACAGTATATACAGACACACACACATACACATATATACAGACACACTCACACCACTGCTTGACTGCACATTTCATCTCTCTATGTATACAAATGGATCTCTGCAGTCTCCTCCTATCTCCACACTCAACCAGCTCCCTCCAGCTCTGGAGCTCTCCTTGGCTCTCCTATGACTCATCCCTCCTCCACTCTCCTGCCCCCCCCCCCCCCCCTGCTGGCAAACTCTCACGAGCGTGAGAGAGAGAGCTGTGCATGATGTCATTAGCCTAGGCTAATTACCAGATAAGAAAGAGGAAGTGGGCTGTATAACGTATTTACTGGCAGAAAAAACATGTTTTACTATCCAAAGTTGAAACAATAAGGGCAGAAGATTTAATTGATGGAAAACTAAAAAAAAATAATTCAAGGGCCGCTTTAAAGCCCACCTATAAGGGCCACAATGGTAAAGGATTAAAGGGAAAGGGGGGTGTATTTTTAAGTGTATAGTACTTCCAGCAGAAATGTATTTTTTATTTTTGCATAGAGTTGTGAAGGATTAGGATCTGTCAAGTTTTTATTGTTATCTAAGGCACTAAAACATAATAGGGATCTAATCCTTTATAACTCTATCCAAAACTAAATAAACATGTATTAAGTATTTGCCCAGTGTTACACTGTAAGATATATATTTAATATATATAGTGGCAAGCAAAAGTATTTGCAAAAAAAGGGAAGGGTCCCCCAGGGGTGGGGTTTTCTAGGCAGCAAAAAATTGTAAAGGTAGCTCAAATTTTTCAACTTTCTTACATGGCATTGATAAAGCACTGAGGAATTCTTTACCAGTTCACCCCTGCAGTGAACTTTTCCTCACATACCGCAGGTAACCCCATTTACATTATCTTATTGTTTTCCTTGCAATTATCTGCACTTCATTTTCCTCTAAACTTCTTACACTTTTTTTTTACACTTTTTCTTTCACTCATCTGCACCTCACTTTCATCATGTTTTTCCTTCCCCTTTTTTTTACCACCTTGCATTCTTTTCATCACTCTAATTTCATTTTTTCTTATATAATAATAGTCGATTTTTAGTTTTCACTTTTTCACATGGCACTCTTCCACCAATCACGCTATCCCCTTTTCTCCCTTTCTCATCTTTCACTCTTACCACCCACTTTCCACATGCATTTTTCTATTCACATTTTCTCACTTTTCTTGTTTTTCCTTCTCACTTCACCTCCAACCTTTTTAAACCTGCTTTTTCCCCCCCATTTTCCCCTTGTTCACAGTCCCCCCCCCCCTTTTTTTTATCTCACTTTCATGCTCATTCACCCTCACATTGTTTTTGCACCTTGTTGTGTTTTGTTTTGATTTCTATTTCATATCTCACTTTCATGCTCATTCACCTTCACATTGTTTTTGATTTTTATATATAAAAAAATTCCGCGCTAGAAACACATATAAATGAGCAGCAGTAAACAGTGCGACAACACCAATCAGAATAAAGAAAAATGATAAACTGCGCTAAACAAAAAATATTAGGTAAGGTGGAAGTGTTGCCTACCACCAGCAAATATTGATAGAATTATGAGAAGCAATAATAAACACAGAAAAAGTCCAAATCTTCAAAGATAGTAGGATGTTCAGCTTAATTGTAGGTAACAGTCCAAAATAAGCTATGATTGCCCTTACCAGAACTTCAGTGATAATGAGCGGATGGCATAAAACCCTGCCAGGGCCTTAGGGATAATAAACCAGTCAGCACCTTCCGTTTTCAGATTAAAGTCCCCTCAATGGATGCAGGAGAAGAAACAAACAGAAAAAAACTGGCCATAGTGTAGTATATCAGATGCTTAGCATGGACAAACAAACATACCAAACACCCTGGTGAGCACACAGGAACAACCAAAAAAAAAAAAAAAAGGGGAGGGAAGTGAAAAAAAACCCCACCACTGTGGCTGTAGATTGTGCTTACCGACTCACGGTGATAAGCAGGCTCTATGTCAAACTAGGAGCTGATCAGTAGTTGACAAGGAACACTTTGATTCGTCCACATTAGCCCGAAGTCCATACCATCAGTATACAACCTGGCAGTCAGGTATCCAAATTGTGATCTCAGCAATATCGCTTTGCAAAGCGTCTGCATTTACTTTCTCACTCTAATTCAAGTAGTTCCACTTCAATAACCTCTAGCACACCTTTGGCGATATTGATGAGATCACAATTTGGATACCTGACTGCCAGGTTGTATACTGATGGTATGGACTTCGGGCTAATGTGGACGAATCAAAGTGTTCCTTGTCAACTACTGATCAGCTCCTAGTTTGACATAGAGCATGCTTATCACCGTGAGTCGGTAAGCACAATCTACAGCCACGGTGGTGGGGGTTTTTTTCACTTCCCTCCCCTTTTTTTTTTTTTTTTTTTTGTTGTTCCTGTGTGCTCACCAGGGTGTTTGGTATGTTTGTTTGTCCATGCTAAGCATCTGATATACTACACTATGGCCAGTTTTTTTCTGTTTGTTTCTTCTCCTGCATCCATTGAGGGGACTTTAATCTGAAAACGGAAGGTGCTGACTGGTTTATTATCCCTAAGGCCCTGGCAGGGTTTTATGCCATCCGCTCATTATCACTGAAGTTCTGGTAAGGGCAATCATAGCTTATTTTGGACTGTTACCTACAATTAAGCTGAACATCCTACTATCTTTGAAGATTTGGACTTTTTCTGTTTTGATTTTTATATTTTTACTTTTATTACACATTTTTATTTTCACTTTGTATGATGGTATTATCCCAACCCCCTTTCACAGATGAATTTTTTAAATTTTTTGTGTCTGCTACCAAACTAAATAGTATATTTTGTCGGATATACACCGCAAGCAATGACCTCCCCTGGTAATTGGGAATTTATAGTTCCCACTAATTCTTTTAATTATTCAAACACTTACCTCTAACTACAATCCTACTACCCATATGGGGACTAGTATGTTGTAACTCATGTTGCTGTTCCTTAATGACCTATTGTAGGTGCTGGTTTCCTGCTCCCGTGCCCTGCCTCGGTGTGGGGGTCTACTTCGATAATGTGACTTCTTGTAAGACATACCTCCTGGAGTGTCTAAAGATTGAGCTCGCTGTGTGGGATAAGGTGGAAAGGTTTTTAGAGGATCTCTGGTCAGGAGAACTTCCACAATACGTCGCCACTGGTAACTATGTATTAAAATTGTGTTGCTAATATCATTATGTTTTTAGCTACAAAGCACAACCAATGAATGTAAATTTTTTTCACAATAGACCAAACCTCTGAGGAAGACCCTTTTGGGTTGAAATGCGTCAGAATTCATGCACAACCAGCATTAACCACATTGAATGTTGTGTATTACCGTGTCTGCATTTACTTTATTGAATTTTTATCTCCAATACCAGAGCTCACATTTTAACTTTAATGTCATTTTGATATGATTGTCACTAATAAAGCTATAAATTTGGACTCTATATGTGTTACCTTTACAATTTTTTGCTGCCTAGAAAACCCCACCCCTGGGGGTCCATTCCCTTTTTTTGTAGTGACTATTTGGGGTGTGCAGCATGTTTCTTTGCTCCTATATGTGTTTTCCATATACAGCAAAAGTATTTGAACCCTCTGCAAAAGTAAGTGAACCCCTTGGGACTTATGCCCGTACACACAATCGAATTTTCCGACAACAAATGTTGGATGTGAGCTTGTTGTCGGAAAGTTCAACCGTGTGTATGCTCCATCGAACATTTGCTTTCGGAATTTCCACTCACAAATGTTTGAGAGCAGGTTCTCCAATTTTCCGCCAACAAAACTTGTGCACACAATCGCAATCGTGTGCACACAAGTCCGTCACGCAAAAGTTCACACATGCTCTGAATCAAGCAGAAGGAGCCGCACTGGCTATTGAACTTCCTTTTTCTTGGCTCATCGTATGTCTTGTACGTCACTGCGTTCTCACGTTCAGAATTTGTGTGTGTATGCAAGACAAGTTTGAGCCAACATCCTTCGGGGAAAAAAAGCACGGTCGAAAAATCTGAGTGTGTGTATGGGGCATTACTGGTTTTCTGCAGCAATTTGCCATATAAATGTGATCTGATCCTCATCTAAGTCACAACAATAGACAAGCAGAATGTGCTTAAGCTGATAATACACAAACAATTTGAATTTCTTGTGTTTTTATTGAACATGCCCATTAAACATTCACAGTGCTGCAGGAAAAAGTAAGTGAACCCATTGCCTTAATAGCTAGTCAAACCTCCTTTGGCAGCAATGATGACTTCAAGTAAGCCCTTTCGGTAACTCTTGATCAGACCTGCACAACGCTCAGGAGGAATTTTACAAAACTGCTTCAGTTCAGACACATTACGCAGGATGTGGGAACCTTGCAAGAAGATCTAAACAAAATAATGGGGTGGGCAACTAAATGGCAAATGAGGTTTAATGTTGAAAAATGTAAGATAATGCATTTGGGTTCTAAAAATATGAAGGGGATCTACTCACTAGGGGGAGAACCTCTGGAGGAATCAAGGATGAAAAAGGACCTGAGAGTCTTAGTAGATAACAGGCTCAGCAATGACATGCAATGCCAATGCTTGCAGCAAAGCCATCAGAATACCTGCATACATTAAAAAGGGGATTCACTCCAGAGATAAAACGATAATTCTCCCACTCTACAAGACTCTGGTCCAGCTTCACTTGGAGTATGCTGTCCAGTTTTGGACACCAGTCCTCAAGAGGGATGTGCTAGAACTAGAGAGGGTCCAGACAAGGGCAATAAAGCTAATAAAGGGACTGGAGGATCTCAGCTACGAGGAAAGACTGCAAGCACTGAACTTATTCTCTCTGGAGAAGATACGCTTGAGAGGGGCTATGATTTCAATGTACAAATACCGTACTGGTGACCCCACAATAGAGATAACACTTTTCCGTGTAAGGAAATTTAAAAAGACACGCGGCCATTCAGTAAAATTAGAAGAGAAGCGGTTTGACCTTAAATTGAGTAGAGGGTTCTTTACTGTAAGAGCGGTAAGGATGTGGAATTCTCTTTCACAAGCAGTGGCTTCAGCGGGGAGCATCGATAATTTAAAAAACCTATTAGATAAGCATCTAAAGGACCGCAACATACAGGGATATACAATGTAATATTAGCATAAATGCACACACACAGGTTGGACTTGATGGACTTGTGTCTTTTTCCAACCTTACCAACTATGTAACATTTGTAGGATGTCTGGTGAGAACGGCTCTCATGAGGTCATTCCACAGCATTTCAATGGGGTTAAGGTCTGGGCTCTGACTGGGCCACTCCAAAAGGCAAATTTTCTTTTTCTGAAGCCAGTCTGTGGTGGAACTACTGCAATTCTTAGGGTCACTGTCCTGCTGCATCACCCAACTTCTACTGAGCATCAGCTGATGGACACCCACCCTGACTTTATCCTGTAGGCTACCGTATTTATTAGCATAAAACACTCGCTGGCGTATAACACGCACCCCATGTTTAGGAGGGAATTTTTGAGGAAAAAACTTTTAGGAGGGAAGTTTAAGGAAAAAAACTTACATTTAAATGCCCATCAATGCAGCCTTATCAGTGTTCATCTGCAGCCTTCCCCAGTGTCTTTGCAGCCCTGTGTCATTATTGCAGCCTTCCCACTGTCTTTGGAGCCATGTGACATTATTGCAGCCTTCCCTGTGTCTTTGCAGCCCTGTGTCATTATTGCAGCCTGTGTCATTGCAGCCTTCCCTGTGTCTTTGCAGCTTTGTGTCTTTTAAAATTGGTGCTGATTGGAGGAGAGGAACGAGCGCCGCCGAGATACACAAAGCCGAGCGTACTTCGGCTAGACTCGGCTCTGCTCACAGTCAGGGGCGGGACTGCGAGAGGAGCCGAGTCCAGCTGAAGTACACTCGGCTTTGTGTATGTTGGTGACGCTCGCTTCTCTCCTCTCGCAATCAGTGGAGATGGGCGGGACTGCGAGAGGAGCCGAGTCCAGCCGAAGTACACTCGGCTTTGTGTATGTCGGCTCCGCTCGCTCCTCTCCTCACAATCAGCGGAGATTGGCGGGGATCAGCGTATAACGCTCACCCACGATTTTTCCCTGATTTTAAGGGAAAGAAAGTGCGTGTTATACACCGATAAATACGGTATTTGATAAACTTGGGAATTCATTTTCCCCTCAATGATGGCAAGTGGTCTAGGCCCTGAGGCATCAAAGCAACCCTAAATCATGATGGGATGATGTTTTGATGTTGGTAAGCTGTGCCCTTTTTATATAGTACTGAATATTCTTCCTTAACAATTCAACTTTTGTTTCATTGTTCCACAACACATTTTCCTAGTAGCATTGTGGTTTGCCAAGGTGCTGCTCTTTGGCAAACTTCAGTTATTTGTCTATATATAAACCTCCTTTCATAGGACTAATTTCCCCCTCCCCCCCACCAGCACCAATCTTAGTCCCCCTCCCCCCCCCGGTCAGTCTGTCCCCCTGTATAGACAACTATAGAGAAATAGGATTGAACAATCTTCATCTGCAATATCATCGGGCATTTATCAAAGCATTTTAACATGTTTACAAGTTTTACCTTCTGACCTTTTTGTGTTGTGGAGATCATTCAGTGGATGTGCATTAAAGTCTTCTATTATATTCCACAGCAGATAATCAGATGATGAGTGTTTTGTTGGAGCAAGCAGAAAAAAAGATGGCCATGCTTTTATCATCAGCATTCTGTTGCTCTTGATTTTATATGATTGAAGTTTTCATTGTCATTGAAGGACATTTTACTAGCCGTTAACTGACAGACGATGACAGGCTGCTGTCCAAAGCGGAAACACTGGAGTGCTACTGTGAGCAGTGTGACCAAAAGGACATCATATTCTATTGATTTATCCACCATATCTTTGTCTATCTAGCACATGATGCACAGGGCTAATGTATGAGCATATCAGAACCACACTGAGATGGTTTTTAGCAGGGAAATTATAGCAGCGTGTCATATAATAATTGTTGCTGTGATTACACTGCATCGTTCACAATAGTAAAAGTTCATAGCTGGCGCACAGTGCATGTTGATGTCACCAATCCAGCTCCATCCGACGTGCTTCCCTGTAATAGGTGTCTTCTGGGAAAGGAGCCTTCTCCTGTAATTTTATTTCTTTTTAACTCACTGTTAACTCTTCTGTTTAACTCACACCGATTACAGTGTCCCTAATCATCGCCACACCAGTTATGGTGTACCTGATCACCGTCACACCAGTTATGGTGTACCTGATCACCCATTCACCAGTCCCAGTGACCTTGATTAACGCCACACAACTCATATTGTCCCTAATCAATGCCACCCACAGCATCACTTATCACTGCTGCATCACTGACAATGTCCGTAATCACTGCTACACCAGTCATATTGTCCCCGATCATTGCCCCACCAGTCATATTATCCCTGATCACTGCCTCACCAGTTACAGTGTTCCTGATCACTGCTACATCAGTCCCAGTGTCCCTGATCCCTCCCAAACTAGTCCCAGTATCCCTGTTCACCGCCTCACCACTCATATTGTTCCTGATCACCAACACACCAGTTAAAGTGTCCCTGATCACCACCACACCACTCATATATTTCCCCTGATCACCGCCACACCAGTTACAGTGTCCATGGTCACTGCCACACCAGTTACAGTGTCTGTGATCACCTCCACACCTGGACATGTGTTTATTGACCACATTTCTGCCTGCTGCCTTTAACCGATCCTTTGCCTGCTTGCTGATCATGTCTCTGCTTGCGCCTGAACAAACCCATCTGCACATCCCGCTGACTATGATCTTGTGAGACACATAATTGGTTAGACAATTATGTGAGATGCATAATTGACAAAATTGGTTGATTCATGTGATGCACAAAATACAATGTTGGGTACATAATCAGTCCAGACACTGAGAAAGTCTTGCACATGTGGTATCATCATACTAAGGAGGAGTAGCAGAATGTGTTTTGGGGTGTAATGTGTAATGTGTCAGAAATATCTTATTAAATTGACAACTTTGTGTACAAAAAAATGTATTTTCATTTTCTTTCCACATTTCCAAAAACTTTTGTCATAAAATTAGTCTTCAAAAGTCTTAAAAATACCTTGGGGTATTTACTCTCCAATATATAGACATTTTATGGGTGTTTCCACTCTCCTGGTGCTCCAGGACCTCCAAAAATTTGACAGGTAGTCAAGAAATTAGATGTATAATTTATGCCCCTAGAAAGCCTGAAGGTGCCTCTTGGATTTTGGGCCCCTCAGTGTGGATAGGCTGTAAAAAAGTCCCATGCATGTGGTATCGCCAAACTCAGGAGGAGTAGCAGAATGTGTTTTGGTAGTATATTTCTAAGTATACCTATGATGTGTGTTAGAAATGTCTCAATAATTGACAATGTTGCATTAAAAAAAATACACTTTCATTTTCTTTCCTGCATTTTTCAAAAACCTGTGGCAAAAAAATTACATTTTCAAAAAACTCACTATGCCTTTCAGAAAATACCTTGGAGTGTCTGCTTTCCAAAATTTGGCCATTTCATGGGTGTTTTCACTGTTCTGGTGCTCCAGGGCTTCCACAAATGTAATAGGTAGTCAGGAAATTAAACGCAGTGCCATATCGCAAAAAAGGGCCTGGTCATTAAGGGGGTAAATCCTTCTGGGGCTGAAGAGGTTAATGGAGTGGGCTACAGCATGGCAAATTGAGTTTAACATTGAAAAATTTAAGGTAATGTACTTGGGTGGTAAAAATATAAATGCAAGTTACTCATTAGGGGGAGAAGCCCTAGGGGATTCCAGGATGGAGAAGGATCTAGGGTCCTAGTTGAAGACAGACTGAGCAATAGCATGCAATGTCAAACTGCAGCTACCAAAGCCAGCTGAATATTAGCATGCGTTAAAAAGGGAATTTACTCCAGAAATAAAATGATTATTCTGCCACTTTATAAATCTCTGGTTCAGCCTCATCTGGAGTATTCTGTCCAGTTCTGGTCACCAGTCTTCAGAAAGGACATGCTGGAGTTGGAGAGAGTCCAGAGAAGTGCAACTAAATTAATATGAGGGCTGGAGGACCTCAATTATGAGGAACGACTACACGCCAAATTCATTCTCCCTGGAGAAGAGACTCTTGAGAGGAGATATGCTAGCAGTATACAAATATCTCAACGGTGATTCCAACAAAAGTAAGAAGCTTTTCAGTCCCAGGGAGTGTAATAAGACATGGGGCCACACGATGAGACTGGAAGAGAAGTGATTTAACCTTAAACTGTGTAGGGGGTTTTTCACTGTCAGGGAGGTAAGGATGTCAAACTTTCTTCCACAATCGGTGGAGTCAGCAAAAAGTATGGATAGTTTTAAAGAGGAAGTAAACCCTGATGGGTTTTACTTCCTCTTTGTTCCCCTGCAAAGTAAAAGCATAATGGGCTAGTATGCATCGCATACTAGCCCATTATGTGCCACTTACCTGCAAGCAAAGCCCGCGCTGTCCCCGCTGCAGGCCGCATTGATCTTCACCCCTCTTCCTTCCAGGGCCGCAGACTCCGGCTCTGCGCGTTGGAGTCATCAATCACGGCACTTGCGAGTGAAGGAACGGCACAAAGGGCTATTTCTTCACAGCGCATGCGCCAGTTACATCATCGGCGCAGTGTACAGCAAGTATCTCATAAACGGCGCACATTTAGGACATATTTTCACAACCTATAGGTAAAAGTCACAATCAGAGGTTTACAACCACTTTAAAAGACTCTTGAATGGGCATAGCGAAAACAATATACAGGGATGAAATACATTTTAGGTGGTTATGGATTCCCTCTATTTATATCATATATGTATTAACTTGTATATTCCTATAATTAGCTAGACTATTAAAGCTCTGATAATGTTACTGGTGATAGTACAATGATATAAGGTTAGCTATGAAAATAAACACACTGCTTGGTAAAACAACGTCCTATTTATTTCCCAAAAAAATAGGAAATGCTAACATAAAGCCACTAAAGGAAAATATTATAGAGCATATAACAAAAGAACATCAATAATACTTTACTATAGATATTGTCTCGTCAGCTGGGCTCAAAATGGCAAGAGAGAGATTTTTCCACTCTAGCCTCCTGTCCAATGGAATATCGCCAAGAGGCAGTCCTTCTAATATCTGCTCATCCTCCAGAAGTCATGCTGTAATGTCACTAGGAGCAGCATTTGTCCATGTATCGCTATGTGACCTGGGTCATCTTCAGTGACAGCTGGCCCTTTGATCTTCTGTAGCTATACTCATCAATCATCTTGGCAGCAGTTGTTCTCTTTGAACTTGTTTGCAGATGTTTTAATCAAGCATTTCAATCTTATCACACCAGGTGGTCAGGAGCCAAGCTCTACCCCCTGCCAGGGGCATGATTCAACACCCTGCTGGGTCAACTTTCAACTTAAAGTAAAACTCCAGAAATATGATATTAAACCATGTTGCCTTCCAACAGGGGATATGGGAAAATATTTTTCTACACACACACGCACACACACGCACGCACACACACGTTGAACTGGATGGACTGTTGTCTTTATTCAATCTTACCAATGATGTAACTATGTAGTACATCAGGACAGATCAATTTTCAAATATATATACCTTAGTTGTAGATTCTATAGCTTTCATACAGACTAAACATTATACACTGGTTTTTGTTATTTTAACCAAAGAAATGTAGCAGAATATATTTTGATCTACATTTATGAAACAGAAACTAAGAAAACCTTTTTTTTTTAATTTTCAATATTTTTTCGCATATATATAGGAAAAAAAACAGTGGTGATTAAATACCACTAAAAGAAAGCTGTATCTGTCTCCAAAAAAATTGTAACAATTTTATTGGGGTACAGTGTTGCATGACTGAGTAATTGGCATTCAAAATAAGACAGTGCTAAAAGCTGACATTTTGCTGGCGTGGAGGGAGTGAAAGTGTCCAGACTTGAGGTTGTTAAAGAAGAACTTCATTACCATAGTGCTAATACTTAGCAAACAGAGACAAATGAGGCAATGAATACTTTGATCAGAAGTATGTAATCTGCAAATATAGTGTATATAGTACAGGTGTATGTAATGTACAAAATAGTGTATAGTGCAGGTGTATGTAATGTACAAAATAGTGTATAGTGCAGGTGTATGTAATGTACAATATAGTGTATATCAGGGGTAAGCAACCTTTTGAGTACTGTGTACCGAAAAATATTTTCAAAGAAATTGAGAGTGCCGATTTTATACCAAAAAAAAATGTCAACTTCACACTCTCAATCGCAAAAAGGATTTTTTATAAAGTAAATGCTGTAAACTACTTGAGTAGTAGTGAGAAATTAACATCCTGCACTCACGCCTCAGATCAGCCCCAATTCCTGCAACTGCACACTTCAGATCAGCCCCAATTTATGCACCTTCACACCTCAGATGACTGCCCCCCTGCAAATCTGTTTCACCACTGTACCCCCCTGCACATCTGCCCCACCACTGTACCATCCTGTACATCTGCCCCACCTCTGTAACTCCTGCTCGTCTGTCCCACCACTGTATACCCCTGCTCATCTGTCCCACCACTGTAGCCCCCTGCTCATCTGTCCCACCACTGTAGCCCCCTGCTCTTCTGTCCCACCACTGTAACCCCTGCTCATCTACCCCACCAGCGTACCACTCTGCTCTTCTGTCCCACCACTGTAACCCCTGCTCATCTGCTTCACCAATGTTCCCCCTTTATCATCTGCCCCACCACTGTACCTCCCTGCACGTCTGCTCCACCGCCATACCCCCATGCTCTTCTATCTCACCACTGAACCATCTTCTCATCTGTCCTAACACTGAACTTATCTGCTCATCTGCCCCATCACTGTAAACCCCTTTCTCATCTGCCCCACCAATGTACCTCCTGCATATCTGCCCCCACACTGTACCTCCTGCACATCTGTCCCACCAATGTACCTCCTTTCTTCTCTGCCCCGCCACTGTACCCCCCTGTACATCTGCCCCACCTCTGTACCCCCTGCTCTTCTGCCCAACCACTGTAACCCCCTGCTCATCTGTCCCACCAAATCACCTCCTTTCACATGTGCCCCACCACTGTACCTTCCTGCTCTTCTGTCCCAAAGCTAAACCCCTTCTCATCTGGCCCAACACTGAACCCCCCCGCTCATCATCCCACCACTGAACACCCTTCTCATCTGTCCAAACACTGAACCCCCCTGCTCATCCGTCCCACCACTGTAACCCCCTGCTCATCTGCACCATCACTGTATCCCCCTGCTTTTCTGTCCCACCACTGCACCTCCTTCTGATCCCTCCCACTACTGTTCCTCCTGCACATTTGCCCCACCATTGTGCCCTCTTGCTCTTCTGTCCCACCACTGTAACCCTGCTGCTCATTTGCTCCATCAATGTACCCCTTTTCTCATCTGCCCCACCACTGTACCTCCCTGCACATCTGCTCCACCGACGTATCCCTTATGCTCTTCTGTCTCACTACTGAATCACCTTCTCATCTGTCCTAACACTGAACCCATCTGCTCATCTGCCCCACCACTGTAACCCGCTTTCTCATCTGCCCCATGAATGTACCTTCTGCACATCTGTCTCACCTCTGTACCCCCTGCTCTTCTGCCCCACCTCTGTTCCTCCTACTCATCTATCCCACCAATACACCTCCTTTCACATCTGCCCCACTGCTCTACCCCCCCTGCTTTTCTGTCCCACCACTGAACCCCCTTCTCATCTGCCCCAACACTGAACCCACCAGCTCATGTGTCACACCATTGTAACCTCCTTCTCATTTGGCCCAACATTTAACCCCCCTGCTCATCTGCCCCATCACTGTACCCCCCTGCTCTTCTGTCCCACTGCTGAAGCCCCTTCTCATCTCTTCCACCATTGTACCTCTCTGCACATCTGCCCCACCACTGTAGCCCCCGCTTTTCTGTCCCACCTCTGAACCCCTTCTGCTCATTTTCCCCACTGCTGTACCCTCCTGCTCATCTGCTCCACTGCTGTACCCTCTTCTCAAATATGATATGCGTAATATGCAGAGTGGTAAAAGGAAGCAGAGATGAGACACATCTACCTGTCCTGGCACACTCATCCCCGCTGATCCACCCCTCGTATCCAGCCCACGTACTTGTATGTGATGTATGTGATGTCACATACAAGCATTTGGAATGGATCCGCAATGATGAGCTCAGGTCAGGGGTATTTTGTGAAAGCAGAGGGCCTGTGAAAAAGTGTGGCACTCTGCGCCACAGGAAAAGTTGGATGTGATTTTCATTGCGCTGAATACTGGCTCTGGCTTAAAGGGACACAGAGTGCAGGGTTCAGTAGTAAGTGACACGAAGGTTCAGGAATAATTTCAATAAAATTCCCAGAAGCTCAACAGTAATTCCACAAACTGTTACCTGATTGTGGTTTTCTCAATCACAGTGAAATTCCTGCTTTCTGAGATTGGTAGTGACAACCAAGCGAGTCATCTTCCTCCAGATGGTGGGCGGGGCTAGCAGGACTGTGATTGGCTTTAGCAGTGGCCAATGACAGTCTTCCTCCCCCTGGAAACAGGGACCGCCCCCCCTAGCAGAACTGCACCCAATCTCTTCCCCATCACAAGAGCTGATGATCGCAGCTACAAGTGGAATGCATTAGTGTCTCACTGACACTTCCCTGTGCTGCTCTGCTGATAGGGAGGGAGTTGAGTGCCGGCAAAAGAGGCTTTGAGTGGGACTTTGGGATTGCCTACCCCTGGTGTATATAGTGCAGTTGTATGTAATGTACAATATAGTGTATATAGTGCAGAGAATGTACCATATAGTGTATATCGAGCGGGACTCTTATAGAGCCGAGTTCCACCCAAAAGTGGAACCTCCGCTTATCTGCTTCCTCCCCCCCTCCGGTCCCACATTTGGCACCTTTCAAGGGGGAGGGAGTACCTGTTTTTGACAGGTACCCTTCCCCACTTCTGGGAAACTGCGCCGCGGCACCATCCCTCTGAAGTTCAGCCCCCCTCCTCCTTCATCCACCGCCGGGCCAGTTAGAAAGTGCAGCACGCTTTGTCCATGCGCAGTAGGGAACCAGCTGTGAAGCTGAAAGGCTTCACTGCCGGTTTCCCTTACCATGAATGGTGGCGGCAGCACCTGAGAGCCGATACGGAAATCGGCTGGGGTGCCAATATTGCGAGAACCCTGGACAGGTAAGTATCCTAATATTAACTTCTTGCCATAGGTGTGCGCACAGGGTGTGCCAGGTGTGCCTGGACACACCCTAATCACCCTGTGTGGTGCAGATTCTCCCTGTTTAAACCCCTGATATGAATAAAAATAAAATAATAATACTAATAAAACCTACTGACACCATCCACTGCCTTACCGACATCAATCTCTGCCTTACTGGCATCCGCCACTGCTCTACTGACACCGTCATTATGTATACACATGCACACCTATATGTATTTGAGCTTTGAGGTGCACATCCTAATGCAATAGGCTGTGCACACCTATGCTTCTTGCCACCCACGCTATAGCTGAAAGATGGCTACAGCATGGGCCTTAATTGATCAATATATGGTGCCTGATTTGCTTCTTTAGCTAGCTAACGGTGGGGCCTTAGCTGTATGGTGCTGCACTTGTTACTGTCCCTTGAAGACTGCATGCAGTGAACTATTTTTGAGCTGTTAGGCAAGAAGACAGTCTTTGGTTACATTGTATCATGGACTGTTGGAACACAAGCACAATTGAATCCACTCACCAGTCTTGGTACACCACAAACCTTGTCATAAACACTTAGTGGTCTGCTGTGCTCCAGAATCAAAACCTCAGTAAGGGCTTGTTCACATTTGACTAAATTTCTAATGCTTAACAAACACCCCTATAGTGTTAGTATGGGCGTTAGACTTGCATAATGAGCTTTAGTATGGGCGTTAAACTGGCATTTTACAAGCCTTAATGACAAATTAAAATGCTTCCCAAACACCCTATGGGCAGTTTTAAGGCGTTTGATAAAACCGCTCCACAAATGCCTATTCCATTACAGGAAATAAACTAATCTTAACGCCCGCAACCGCACCGCAACTGCCTGCCAGAGCGTTTGCGAAGAGTTACCATAGACTTGAATGGGAGGCGATTAAAGGCTTCAAACATCCCCTGACTCAACATGAGGCTTCAATTTTAAAGCGACATGGCGCTAATGCTTCATGTTTTGACAGCACTGTGTGCTGTCCATTGTATCATTTGCATAGACGTTTGAGGGGAGCGTTTTTAACACCTCTCAAATGCCTGCTTTTAATGCCAGTGTAAACTTAGCCTAACTCAGTCCTCATGATCAGGGCCTCTAGGCTCAGCTCTGGCACTCACACAGGCAGCAGATCTACATTGCTCCAGTGCCCAGCAGCAGGAAGCACTTATGAATCAGTCCTTAAGGGCTCATTTACACTTGCTTCAGCTTCAATACACATTAAAGCGCCTACCACTTCAACATGCTTTTATGATGTGTTTTTGATGCTTCAGTGGTGCTTTAATGAAGCTTTAGTGATACTTTGTTGAGGCTTCAATGATGCTTCGGTGATGCTCTTTTGAAGCTTTATTGAAGATTGGCAGGTGCACTGTGTGTGTGTGGATATCTCATACCTGCAATTTCTCCAAAACAAAGCAAAAGCTGAATTAAAGCCTCTCAAAAACTTTAGGTGCTTCAAGCGAGCTTTGCCATAGACTTCTATGGAGGCTTTGAAGACACTTTGAAGCACCATTAAAGCTACGTGGGGTATAATTTTTGAAGCGAAGCCGAAAGAAAACAGGACTGTAAGCTTAGCATTTTATTTAGTGACGGGCTTTGACTGGCGTTCAGAGAGCTTTAACAAAGCCTGTCCAAAGCCATGTTTTGAAGCAAGTGTAAACTAACCCTAACACCCCGGCCTTCACCAGCCTCTCTCCCAGTGTGAACATGCACAGCAACAGGTCCGCACACTCTGGTTTCCCCATACCGTCTGCCCAGACCTCTAGCTCAAAGCCCTGGAAAACTCTGCTCTCTCTTCCTCTGTTTGCAAGACTTTTCTTGTGCTGTAGTCCCAAGTCTTATTCGTCTCCATAGTGCAGTGGTTCTCAACTTGGGGGTCGAATGACGATTTGCCAGGGGTCACCGAATCCTGGGCTGTTCCTGAAGCCCAAACCGCTCTCCCAGCCTTTTCACAGCCACCCAGCTGGGCTGTTCCTGGAGCCCGCGACCGCCCACTCAGCTTGTTCGCAGCCACCCATTCAGTTCATGGCATGGCTGGGGGCAGAGACTAGAGGTCAGCTGACTGGTGAGGAATGTGAAGTGGGAGGGGCTGGAGGAGACCCTATCTCCTGATTTCGGCATAGGTGTCACTGCTGCGGGACACAACAAAGTCAGAGACACAGTGAGTAACACTACCTGGGATTAGAGTTGCCATCAAAAGTCCCCACTACAGTTCTCAGATCAGCAGATGACCTTGATCAAGAGCACCTAAATTGGCTGATCAGAACTTCCCCCAGCACTGCCATGGATCCCACCCCCTACCAGCACTGCCACTCATCCCAACACCCTGCCAGCACTGCCACTCATCCCATTCCCCCCACCAGGGAGTAAGAGAAAGAAAATAAAAATAGAGAATACATGGAAGGGAGAGGAAAAGGGGGGGAGGGGACACAAGGGAAAAGGGAGAGAAAGAATAAGAGAAATAACAAGTAAGACGGCAAGAGAGAGGGGTGGGGGAAAAAAAAACAAGAAATTAGGATAGAGAGAGATAAAACTGAAAGAAAGGAGAACAAAGAGAAAGAGTGGTACATCCTAAAATGTACCATAAGGGGTTTTATTACTGTACGAGTGGAAGGGACTCAGGGAGCGCAAAATGTCTGCGTGTTAGGGGCACAGATTACTTGTCTTGCCTTGGGTGCTGACAACCCACACTACGAAAATAATTTTACTGTTGGGGGTTTACTTGGGAAATGTTATCAAGGGGTCATGGCACTACTAAGGTTGAGAAACACTGCCATAGTGCATTCACAGCTCCCAGTGTTCATTGCATGAACCATCATCCAGGAAGGAGGGGAGGATCACCTGCATCAGCAAGTCTGCTTAAGGCCAGTAGCGGCCCGTCCATTAGGGGCACCTGGGCACGCCCCCTCTATCCACGCCACCCCCTATATGAATAATGGATAGATTTATGCATAGCATATATCTATCCACGGCCGCCGCGGCCATCCCCTATTCATGCGTCCGGCCCCTTTCAGGATACCGGGCGCCTGAATTACAGCGGCGGGATGTTTTTTTTAAGCACCTGATTAGAGCAATAGGCACTAATAGGCTTCAAAATAGGGTGGGCTCGGAGCTCAGAGCATTGTGCCATGAGCTCACCCAGGTGTTACAACATCAAATGAATATTTGCGGTTGTAACACTGATCCTCAATCCTGCCAATCAGAAGCAGGTCCGAGACCTGTTTTCTGATTGACCGAAAAGAGAAGACTCCCAATTGGCTGCAGGAGGGAGGAAACGCAAGCTGCTGATGCCCGTGGAGAGCAGAGGAAGGAAAATCTGTTCCCGCCGCCGCTGAGCAAGGGAAACCGCCAGTGAAGTGCTGCATAGATGGGGCAAGTGCACCAGACGCGCCCGCTGACCGACCGACCAACATGGTACAGTTTGCCCCCCCAAAAAGAAATTACTACCGGCCGCCGCTGCTTAAGGCCCCTTTCACACAAAGCGTTTGATCAGGTTTGCCATTCACCTCTATGGACCAGCCATTTACACCCGCCTACCTCCGATCCAAAAGTCAGGTGTAAATGGACAGAGAAGTCTGCTTACTCCCGGCAGCACATAGGGCAGAGCGGGCACAGTCTGTGTCCACTCTGCAGAGTCTGGTTTGGAGCGCTGCATGCTGGGTGCCTTCTGGCGCTTGGCTGCTTTTGGTTTGCAGTGTTAGGGAAAGATACCTGACAAGAAGGGAAAGTGCAGCTTTCCCCCTTACAGGGCATCTCTATCTGCCAGCTTATTGGAGTTTGCCTCCAACAGCCAGCTGAAAAATTGCAGAGACTTTTGAGTACTCAGGGTAATGCAGAGATATGGATCCCCCCTCTAAAGGAAGCGCTCCTCATGCATTTGGATGTTTGTAAGCGTATACCTCCCTGTCTGATAAACTGTGTAAGCTGTCTTATGCCATTTTTGTAATCTACCATATTTCATTAGTAATTAATTTGCAATGACACCGTAACCCTAATGGGTAGGCACCTTACCATGTAAAAGGTTATATAGAATGTTATAAGTAGGTTATGTAAGATATGTTAACCACTCTGGGTTGGCATTACAGCCCAATGAATACTTCCATGATGATGGCCCACAGATGGCACTGTAACCCTAATGGGTTGGCACTTTGCAATGAAAATGATGACTTGAAACAGTATAGGTTGGTTATATTGGATCATTCTGGGTATTGCTGTCTAATGGCCCCCCATAAATTCAGACCATGGGGCACTGCAATTTTAATGGGTAGGCATCTTACTATGGCATAATATGAATGTAGAATGGCACATAAATCATTCTGATCTGGTATTACTACCTTATCACTAGCCTTGCCTCCCTACAATGGAAGAGAATGATATCAAATCCTATCTATAAGTAGGTTATGTAGGATGACACATAAATCATTCTGATCTGGTATTACTACCTTATCACTAGCCTTGCCTCCCTACAATGCAGGGGCGTAACTACCACCATAGCGACCCATGCGGACGCTATGGGGCCCACAGCCGAGTGGGGCCCAGTGAGGATAAGAGCACCGCCGCCACAGTCTCCCAGCCAGGGGAAGAGAGAGGAAAGGAAGAGGCGAGCTGTCCGTATCAGCAGAGAGCTGAATTGCCCGATGTAAGAGCTTTCATTAGAACTTCCAGTGCTCCCAGGGCTCACGTCACATAGCTCCACCTTTTGGCCCGGTGCCTTTGATAGACAGAACGCTGATCCAATGCGGGACATGTGATGTCATCAAAGGCGTCGGGCCAAGAGGTGGGGCTATGTGACGATGAGCCCCGGGAAGACAGGAAATTCAAATGAAAGCTATTACAGCGGGCAATCCCGCTCTCTGCTGATCCGGGTGGCTTGCCTCTTCCCCTGCATAAGTGGGGCTGTATGGGGCACAGGCAGACCAGGCTGTATTGGGCACAGGTCACGCTGTATGGGGCACAGGTCACGCTGTATTGGGCACAGGTCACGCTGTATTGGGCACAGGTCATGCTGCATTGGGCACAGGTCACGCTGTATGTGGCACAGGTCACGCTGCATTGACACTATGGCAGCTGTGGGGGGGGGGCTGTTTGCAGGGGGGCCCCATACAACATTTTGCTATGGGGCCCTGCTATTTCTAGTTACGCCCCTGCTACAATGGAAGAGAATGATATGAAATCCTATCTATAAGTAGGTTATGTAGGATGACACATAAATCACTCTGTGTTGGCATTGCTGCCCAGTTCCCTCATTGAGGCCAGACCATGAATGGGCGCTTTAACTTAAAAGATGCCTTATTATGGAAGCATAGGAATGAAGATTAAGTAGGATAGCACATATAGAGTATAATTCTGGGTTAGCATTACAGCCAAATAATCCCTACCCCCAAGATGCCAGACCTGAGGTGGCATTGTTACCCTAATGGGTAGGCTTCTTTTAATGTAAAAGATGATATGACATGTTACAGTATATGTAGGTTAGGTAGAATGACACATAAATCACTCTGGCTGAGTATTGCTGTCTTAAGCCCCCTATAATGCTAGACCATGGGGGGGGGGATTGCACTGTAACTAGAATACAGAATACCTTAATAATCCCAAAGAGAAATTGGGAAATTGTTAATGGATAATAGGCTCCTTACCATTGAAGAAATAAGCGTATAACGTACATTTCGTCTGAGCTGATCCCCTTGACAATGTCTGTTTAGACGAAACGTACATTAGGGTGGAGCAGAGCTTGTGCTGACGTCACCACCCTTTGCTGGAGCTGGCACTAGCTGCATTTTCTTATGCAATGTACGATTACAAGATAGCATTTTGTAAGTATATGTTTAACCTTTATTTAATAAAATTTGAAACAGTAATACACCATTGGAGGTTTCTCTTCTTGATTAAGCCACCGTAGAGGAACAGGAGGACTATACAGTCTAATCCCTATGTGAAGTGCCGTTTAATGTCCCTTGATCGGATGACCCGTTGTTTCACATCTTCATGCTATGTCAGACCTCCTACAATTTGGGATCTGTCTTTCTGATAAGGAGCTGGCTGGACACAGGTGGTGGGCACACTGATCACAATTTGTTGTAGTCACATTAGTGAATGATGGACACTATTTTGTGAGCACTGTGGATTGGATCCATTAAGGTGGTCTCATAATTTGATTTGTGTATTTCAATTTATTGTTTCACAACACTGGACTTCACAGCTTCATGCAATTTTTATGAATACAATGTATGTTTATTTATGTTTTATTCACACAGCACAACTATGTTTGTAGAAGGTTATGTAGAACAAATCACTCTGGGTTGGCACTGATGCCTAATGCTCCAATGATACCAGGCTGTGGATGGGCACTTTAACTTAGTGTGTGGATGTCTTATTATGGAACCATAGGAACATAGGTTATGTAGGAAAGTACATACATAATTCTGGGTTGGCATTACAGCCTAATGCCCCCCAACTAACAAGATGCCAGACCAGAGGTGACATTGTAACCCTAATGGGTTGGCACTTTACCATGGAAATAGTTGTATACAACAGTATATCTAGATTATGTAGGATGGCACATAAATCATTGTGAGTTGGCATTACAGCTTAATGCCCCCTACGATGCCAGACCATGAGGACAGTGTTACATTAATGGGTAGACCCCTTACTGTGGAATAATAGGAATGTAGATTATGTTGGATGACGCATACATTGCTCTAGGTTGTTATTAATGACCTCCTCCCCCAAAGATGCCAGACCAGAGGTGGCACTGTAATTCTAATGGGTAGGCACATCATCATGGAAGATATTACATGGAATGCTATAAGTTGGTTATGTAAGATGGTATTTTAACCACTCTGGGTTAGCATTACTGCCCAATAAATACTCCCATGATGCTGGACCACAGGTGGCACTGTAACCCTAATGTGTTGGCATTGCTGTTCAGTGCCCTCCATGATGCCATATCATGAATAGTCACTTTAACATGAAAGGATAGATGCCTTATTATGGAATCATAGGAATATAGATCATAGGATGGTACATACATCATTCTGGGATGGCATTACAGTCTAATGACCCCGACCCATGATGCCATACCAGAGGTGGCACTGTAATGGGTAGACTCCTCACCACGAAAGAGATAACATAGGTAGGTTATGTAGGATAACTCATAAATCATTCTGAGGAAGTATTGCTGTCTAATGCCCCCTATAATGTTAGACCATGGAGGACACCATACTGTAGGGATCTTACTATGGCATAATAGGAATGTAGATTATGTAGGATGGCACATAAATCATTGTTAGCTGGTGCCAAACCGGGAGGGGGGGGGGTTAGATGCTTTATTATGGAACAATAGGATTGCACGTTATATAGGATGGCACTTACATCATTCTGGGATGGCATTGCAGCCCAATGACCCCATACTCCCATGATGCCAGACCAGAGGTGGCGCTGTAACCATAATAGGTTGGCACTTTACTGTGGAAGTGATGATTTGAAGCAGTATAAACAGGTTATGTAAGGTGGCACATAAATCACTCTGGGTTGGCATTGCTGCCTAATGCCCCCTATAATGCCAAACCATGGATGGGCACTGTACCATGAAAGAGTAGATGTCTTATTATGGAATCATAAGAATGTAGATTATGGGATGGCAGATCCATCATTCTGGGTTGGCATTACAGCCTAATGCCCCCTACTCCCAGGATGGCAGACCAGAGGGGGCGCTGTAACCCTGCCTGGCAGTGGATCTTATCATAGAAGAGCTCGGACATGCTGTATGTAGACTATATCGGACGGTATAGATATCACTACATCCTAATCACCCCCTCTCCTCCCATGATATCAGAGTGGAGGTGGGCCGGTACCCATGTTGGGTAGTATATCTATGGAGATGATATGGTATACAGGAGGATGACCCCTCAGTCCGAGTATTGCCCCCCCTCCTCCTCCCGGTGAATGGTCTCCTCCATTCATCAGCACCGGAGGAAGGACAGCGCCATGCCGGAGGAGTCCCATTCATCTCCTCCAGGGGGCGGGCTCCGCTCCATGTGACCAGCCAGGGAGAGGCGTGTCCTCAGGGTGGGCGGGGTCGGTGCTGGTCGCTGTCCTGGGTGTTGAAGCTGATCGGGAATAGTAGGGATCGTTCATTGCCCATCCCCCCTGACACTTCTCCGGTCTTTCCCTCGTCCTTCTCCCGCACTCATGGACTGCTAGACCGATGGATTAACCATGCCGGGCTCTCCGAACATCGCTCTCCTCCTCCTTCTCCTCTCCGCCGCTTCCCATCATCAGGCTGCCAGTACGGACACCAGATTCGGTGAGTGCTCTGTGATGGGGGGACCTCTGCCCCCAACCGGGGTCACATTGTGGGAGGAGCTCCAGGGAGGAGGACATGGAGGGGCTACAATGTCACACTTCCTGTACAGGGGACACTCAGCACACACAATGCACTCTTACTGACTGCTATCAGAGCTCACCATGGGGCCACTGCATCCCACCATGGGGCCACTACACCCACCATGGGGCCACTACATCCCATATACCACCTACACCCCACCATAGGGCCACTACACCCACCATGGGGCCACTACACCCACCATGGGGCCACTACATCCCACCATGGGGCCACTACATCCCACCATGGGGCCACTACATCCCACCATGGGGCCACTACACTCACCATGGGGCCACTGCATCCCGCCATGGGGCCACTACACTCACCATGGGGCCACTGCATCCCACCATGGGGCCACTACACCCACCATGGGGCCACTGCATCCCACCACGAGGCCACTACACCCACCATGGGGCCACTACATCCCATATACCACCTACACCCCACCATAGGGCCACTACACCCACCATGGGGCCACTACACCCACCATGGGGCCACTACATCCCACCATGGGGCCACTACATCCCACCATGGGGCCACTACACCCACCATGGGGCCACTGCATCCCACCATGGGGTCACTACATCCCATATACCACCTACACCCCACCATGGGGCCACTACATCCACCATGGGGCCACTACACCCACCATGGGGCCACTACACTCACCATGGGGCCACTACACCCCACCATGGGGCCACTACATCCCATATACCACCTACACCCCACCATGGGGCCACTACACCCCACCATGGGGCCACTACACCCACCATGGGGCCACTACATCCACCATGGGGCCACTACATCCCATATACCACCTACACCCCACCATGGGGCCACTACATCCCATATACCACCTACACCCCAGCATGGGGCCACTACACCCACCATGGGGCCACTACATCCCATATACCAGCTACACCCCACCATGGGGCCATTGTTATACTATCAATAGTAATATATTATATTATTATAATGTTATTATAATTACCATTATTATCATCAAAATTATATATAATTATTATTTTTATTATAATTAATACAAATAACTTTTTATATTATTTCTATTATATTATAATGTTGTTATTATTATTATTGTGATTATTTTTTTGTATTAGTAATATCAGCATCAATATCAAATCATTGGTATACTTCGGTCTTTATAACAGTTTTAACATGAAAGAACTACTAATATTAGTGTTCTAGAGGACAGTTATTACTAATTTTATTGGTATTATTATTATCAGTTTTAATATTTATATTATTATTATTATTATTATTATATATCGAAGGGTCACATAGACAAACACACCATGCGCTGCTTTGAACTTGACCGTTCCTGAGTGCATCTCCCCCTTGGTATAGATAGGTCTTTATTAACTGTTTCCATATGAAGGAACCCTTAAAGTGATTTTAAAGTATTTCTTTTTGTACCAAATGACAACCCACATCCACATTTTCTTTTCTGCTTAATGGACAGCATGAGGAGAAAGCTCAGAGTAAAAAAAATGGTGAAAACTTCAGCAAGGGCATGGAAGTTCTACTATTAGCCAACTAATGTAAAAAGATACTTTATTACCACTTTAAATCTTATCTCAGGGCTGCTCGCACACTGCAAGGGTTACATGCTCATTTAGGTTGGGGGGGGGGGTTGGGGGGGTTGCGGGGGGGCCACTCTCCTCTACCCCCTACACTCCAGGAGTGGGTGGTTCCTCGGTGTCCTCACTTCCAGTGCATGTCTATGGACTCTACATTATTTTTGATGATGTCAGGGGATCTGCAACCAGCAGAGCCTAGAGGGGAAGAGGTTGTGGTGACTGGTCTTACAGCCTGGGGGCGGGGGCCTGTTGGAAGCGGAGGATCAGGTAAAGTCAGGAAAAGTAAAAAGAACTTTTTGCAGCCCCCTAGGTCTTAAAAAAGCACTCCAAGGGAGCATTTTACTTTCCCCGGAATCAGCTTTAAAATAACTTTCCAGTTTCAGGGAACCTCTGAGAATAGTTGCTAAAATATCTAAAATTCACTGTACTTGGTGGTCATTAAGAAGAATGTTCCTTACCTTGATGGTCAGTGGGAAGAATGTCCCATACCTTGATGGTCAGAGGGAAGAATGCTCCCTATATTGGTGGTCAGTGGGAAGAATGCCCCCCTTACAGATCACTAAAACAATCATTAGTGTCAGTGGTTTCTTATATGAGAAGTAAAAGTTGCCCATTGCTCAAGGAACTCCTAATTAGCTCTGGAGGAACCCTAGGATCCAGCCAAATCCTTATTGAGAAAGGCTAATATAGATAATATAGCACTAAATGGCAGGCAATAGGGTTGTTCAGTTGAGTATATCAAGATTCCAAACCAATATAGTGCTGATGTATCAAATAGGATCTACAGGGAATATTGAGACAAATGCATAGCACAAAGAAAAAAAAATTGAATTAAAGAATAGTTGCCTATAGCTGCTATAGAACCCTCTTTAACATGTTAGGCAGACACGTCAGTCCCCGTGAAGGAAGTACTAATATTAACTGTTTTTACAGAAATTACACAAGTTCCATACTTGAAAGTTGCTGCTTGAATGTTAACTAGAACAGTGTTTCTCAACTCCAGTCCTCAAGGCACACCAACAGGTCATGTTTTCAGGATTTCCCTCACATGAAATGGCTGTGGTAATTACTAAGGCAGTGAAACTGATCAAATCACCTGTGCAAAATAGTGGAAATCCTGAAAACATGACCTGTTGGTGCGCCTTGAGGACTGGAGTTGAGAAACACTGAACTAGAACTTCAAATTACAAAATCCTTACTTTAAAGGACTGGACAAATCCCAGGAACCAGGTAGCCAATGTTTCTTAAAAATTACAGCTGGCACCTAACCTTTGAGGTTTTCTCCAGTTGTGAAAAGAGCGTATCCTACATAAAATATGTCCACAACTGGTGTAAAGTGCCTGGACTGAGTTAGATCCTTACCAGGGCAATATTTAAATGGATTCTATGTATTCCACTGTGCAAATGCATGCTGGCGCATTAGCTCAGTGGGCTTCACAGAGGCAGGAAATATTACATACATTATAACTCTTACTATATAAAACATCTGTAGGTCTAACATACAAATATCTATGAGCTGCTTTCAATTGAACTGTGTAGGCCCTTTGTGTAGCGCTCACCAAAAGTATACACACCTGTCAGTGTATCTCAGTCATTCCTAACCAGGGTTCAGTGAAAGCCTAGGAGTCCTGCAGAGGTTTTTAGGTATCCCTTGAACTGTGGCTGATTGACCTCGAATCTTATGGTGTCTCTATTTGGGTCCAACACCAAATGGCAAATCCAACAGCATGGTATCAGAGATCTTTTTTGCTGTCTGCAAGGGTGGTTTTTCTTCCCACTGACCACCAATGTAAGGTACATTCTTCCCACTGACCACCAATGTAAGAGGGGATTCTTCCTGCTGACCACCAATGTAGAAGGACCACCAGTGTAAGGTACATTCTTCCCACTGACCACCAATGTAAGAGGGGATTCTTCCTGCTGACCACCAATGTAGAAGGACATTCTTCCCACTGATTGCCAAAGTAAGGGACATTCTTCCCACTAACCACCAATGTAAGAGGCATTCTTCCCACTGACCATCAATTTAAGGAACAGTCTGCACACTAACCACAAACTGAAGGGTAATTTTTCCCACTGATCCCCAATGTAAGAGGGGCTTCTTCCCACTGACCACCAATGCAAAAAACATTCTTCCCACTGACCACTAATATAAGGAGTATCCTTCCCACTGATTACCAATGTAAGGGACAGTCTTCCCACTGACCAACAATGCAAGGAGCATTCTTCCCATTGACCACCAATGTAAAGGGGCATTTTTCGTGCTGACCACCAATGCAAGGAACATTCTTCGCATTGACCACCAACGTAAGGGTAGTTTTGCCCACTGACCTCAAATTTAAGAGTCATTCTTCCCACTGATCACCAATGCAGGGGGAAAGGCATTCTTCCCACTGACCACCAAAATAAAGGGCACTTGCCCACTGATCACCAATAAACTGGTTTTAGCATGGGGTTTTTTGAGACCTGGAACATTCTTGCCACTCACTTCATATATAGAGGGCATTCCTCTCACTGACCACCAATATAAGGGGCATTGTTCCTGCTGATTACCAACATTAGGAACATTCTTCCCGCTGACCACCAATGTAAGGAACATTCTTCGCTCTAGCCACTAAAATAAGGGTCAATTTTCCCACTGACCACAAATATAAGGAGCATTCTTCTCACTGATTACCAATGTAAGAGGCATTCTTCCCACTGACCACCAACGTAAGAGGCATTCTTCCCACTGACCACAAATATAAGGAGCATTCTTCTCACTGATTACCAATGTAAGAGGCATTCTTCCCACTGACCACCAACGTAAGAGGAATTCTTCCCACTGACCACCAATATAAAGCACATTCTTCGCACTGACCACCAATGTAAGGGTCATTTTTCCCACCTACCACAAATATAAGGGTCATTCTTCCCACTGGCCATAAATATAAGAAGCGTTATTTTCACTTACCACCAATGTAAGGGGGCATTTTTTGCACTGACCACCAATGTAAGGGGCATTCTTCCTGCTGACCACCAATGCAAGGAATGTTCTTTGCATTGACCACCAACGAAAGAATCGTTTTTCTCACTGACCACAAATATATGAGCTATTCTTCCCATTGATCATCAATGCAGGGGGAAATGCATGCTTCTCACTGACCGCCAATATAAGGGGCACTTGCCCACTGATCACCAATAAACTGGTTTTAGCAGGGGTGTCCTGAGACCTGGAAATTCCAGTGTGGTAAAAGGTTGATAAAGGCTGGTGTAGATAGAGGCTTCAAGCCAATGCTTAAGGCAAGGCAATAAGGCTAATAAGTAAGGCAGAAAAGAAAACAAACATATATAGTGCTGATGCATCCCACAGCTTCTATATATTGAAAGTGTATCTAAACCTGCAGCTTATCAGTAATTAGTTGTAGTGGCTGCATTTGTTTCTTTTATCAGGTTAAGTACATTTTCTGCAAGCACAAAAAATGGCCTATTGATCCTTACAGAAATCCAGGGTCCATGTAACTTCCTATGTATTTAAAGCGGAGCCTCAGGCTCCTTAAGAAAAAAATAAAAGTCAGCAGCTACAAATACTGTAGCTGCTTACTTTTAATATCAAGACACTTACCTGTCTACGAATCCAGCAGTGTCTTCACCCCAGCCAATTTTTCAATCAGCTGCCACCATATCCACTAAGGGAAACCGGCAGTGAAGCCTTGTGGCTTCACAGCTGGTTACCCACTGCGCCTGCACAAGCAGCACTTGTAAATGGCCTGGTGGTGGGGGAAGGAGGAGGGGGCACAGGGAGATCAGCCAGAAGTGGGAGCCAGTACTTGTTAAAACTAGGTACCCGCACCCCTACGAAAGGTGCCAAATGTGGCAGTGGAGGGGGGGAGGAGGCAAACAAGTGGTGCCTCCCCTCCCCTACACTGCAAAGGTTAAAGAGGAACTGCAGTCTGCTCACATAATTTGTAATAAAAACATTTTCGACATATCTGAAGCTTCCCTCCAACCACTTTGCATATTATTTTATATATACTGTGATTCTGTACTTGCCAAATATGCTGCAGAAATCTCCCTCCACTGAGTCTGGCTGCATTCATTTTAACTGTGGGCAGCTGAAGCTGCTGCCTGTTCACTTCCTGGATTTACACAGACACACAGAGGCACACCTCCAGCTCTGCAGCCCTGCAGCTTTCATTGACCCTCTTATGACTCACCCCCCCTCCCTTCCTGGCAAACTCTCACGAGAGTGAGAGAGAGAGAGAGCTGTGCATGATGTCAAAAGGCTAGGCTTTTTACCAGACGAGAAACAGGACGTGGGCTGTATAAGATATTTACTGGCAGAATTTTTTTTTTTTTTACTATCCAGAGTTAAAACAACAAGGGCAGAAGATTTAATAGACAGAATGTTAAAAAAATGACTGAAGGTCTGCTTTAAATGCTGGTTTAGACTAGGGGTGCCCTATGCCTTGGTACGGCAGGCTCCAGTGCTCTAGGCTGAGGGTGGGCTGTTCTATGAACTACAAGACAACATCCCTTTATGTAATGGACATGAAGGGAGAAGGCAGTGTTTGTTGTCCAAATCAGAAAATAAGCCTAGTGTGACAGTGTTGCCCCTCAGTAGATACAAAGTAGTGAGTGAGTATTGCCACTTTAGGACAAGAAGTGTGTTACTGGCAGGATCACCAGGTAAAAACAAGACCTAACAAAAAAAAAAAAAACGAATGCAGCCACCACATCTATGAACTGCTAAGCTGCAATATACATTTTTGGAGGGTTTAGATACTCTTTGGGCCGCATGAAATTCTGCGTTCAGGCCGCACATTACTGAAAGCATATGATTCTAAATACGAGGACTTTTTAGTACAGCGTGCAGCCTCTGAGTATTTCAGCATGTCATCATTTTTGTGGATAGGGGATATTACTGCTCTAACTGAATTAGTGAAGAAAAATGAACAGCTGCTACATAAGAATGTGACAAAAATGCAATGCAAAAGATCAGTGAAAAATGTCTCGCTAAAAATATAAAACAATAAACATTGAACATTATATCAAGTTTCGTGTGTAAATAATAAAAACTTTGTTATAAAAATCAATCTCAAATATAATGAATATAAAACAGAACATGTATATAATGAGTAGAAACACAGGTGAGAAAGTCCCAAAGGTGAAACAATCCTATGGTAAACATATATGGGGTCCACCATGAAAAGTTGTTGCTCAGAAGTTGGGTACAAAGGCCTCAGCAGGCATGTAGAGCATCAGGGATGGTGTGTCCTATTATACACTTACCGGAAATAGTGGACTTGAATGTCAGCGACAACGAGTCAATCAAGCGAGGATAGCCCGATCAGCAAATTTCCAAAACGATCCAGGGAATCCAAAGAGCACCAAGAACGAATCCAGGGAATCGTGCAGGTAACCGTGAGGCTGGAACTCAGATGTTAAGCAGCCAGACTGGAAAGCCAAAAACTGATTACGAGATCACATTGTTGACTTATCAAAAAGTTCACATTCTTCACTTCTCTCAAAAGTGACACCAAGGTCCTTCTACTGGGTAGGAACTAGCTGCTACCACTTTTGAGAGAAGTGAAGAATGTGAACTTTTTGATAAGTCAACAATGTGATCTCGTAATCAGTTTTTGGCTTTCCAGTCTGGCTGCTTAACATTTGAGTTCCAGCCTCACGGTTACCTGCACGATTCCCTGGATTAGTTCTTGGAGCTCTTTGGATTCCCTGGATCGTTTTGGAAACCTGCTGATTGGGCTATCCTCGCTTTATTGACTCGTCGCTGACATTTGAGTCCACTATTTCTGGTAAGAGTGTATACCCCCTTATCTCGGGTGGAGGACACACTATCCCTGATGCTCTACATGCCTGCTGAGGCCTTTGTACCCCACTTCTGAGCAACAACTTTTTGTGGTGGACTCCATATATGTTTACCATAGGATTGTTTCACCTTTGGGACTTTTTCACCTGTGTTTCTACTCATTATATAAATGTTCTGTTTTATATTTATTATATTTGAGATTGATTTTTATCACAAAGTGTTTATTATCTAGACACAATACTTGATATATTGTTAAATGTTTATTGTTTTAGATTTTTAGCGCTGCATTTTTTCACTGATCTTTTGTCATAGTTTTTGACAGACTGCTGGCAGTGGGACTGGATGCCACACCTGTGCCTCCCAGGTGCCTGAAATCACCAGTATTTGACGCTGACAGGCCAAAGTAGTCTGGTCAAAATTAAATTAATTTGATCCACTTTTGGGCAAGTTCAAGCAAATAGTAATTCAGCTACTTTGGAAATCTTGTGAATCATTGAAAGCCAGTTTTCTGAGTATGTTAGAAGTAAATAGGTCAGTGTTCCCTAAATGGGGGTACTGCCATGATTTTTCCGAAAATGTCTGTCAAGAGGTTCTGCAGTACCTAGGATCAGCCGTTCTTCGATGGTCAGGGGTTTCTCCTTAACCATCAATGAACAGTGGCCCAGTTTGTTACTTTCCTCCAGAATGCTTTCTGTCACTGCCTCCTGTGTTTTCTACAGCAGCTCTCTGCTCTACTTGAGAAATGATCCCTCGGAGATTCTAATTTTAAACGTGAAAAGAACTGCGCAGTGTCAGTGCTAACGATTTGGTGACAGAGTGGTGATGTTAATGGAGACACACATATCCAGGCTTATTTTCATGTTAATCAGATTCCATAAATTGGATTTAAAGCTATGTTTATGTTGTAAGGCTACCAGCCAGGAGTAAGAAGGGATTAGTTGTATGTGATATCATTATTTGCCATGGTAAGAGTCAGTAGCATTTCCTATTATCTACTATATGATGGTGTTTATTAAAGGGGTTGAGTAACATTCATATGTTTTAAGGGGTAACCTACATGTAATGCACAATACTGAATTCATGTCTCTGCTGTCATTATAAATTTTCTATATGTTATGGTGGTGCTAGAATTTATTGTGTATTGTGTTTATTGGCTGACATTTTGCAAAGAGAAGTCTGTATCTTACGAGCTTGCTTTGTCAGGTATATTAAAAACAGTTAAAAATATAAATATATAATATATAATATAAAAATATATTTGCATTAACTCAGTGGAAGTAGCCATTTTTATAGAAAGGAAGAGTGTTTATAATGATGGAGACACTTATCAGACTATGAGACTCTAGAGTTTGGATCCCTAATAAGACGTTTTTCTTGAAATGTCAGTGGTTTTTAAAGAATTGATTGTCTCAATATGGGAATAGTCTGTAGCATGGCAGCCGCTCCTCTGCATGGATGACATCCGCACTTAAAATTATAGTCGAAAAATGTGTTGATTTCCTGAGCAGTAAATAACTTGCCCTCCCGTCACTTTAGTTTACGTGACAATGCCATTCTAAGTATGGTGGATGATTGGGAGATCAAGGGGGGGTGCTAGAATGGGAAGGTTGGCAGTATTAAAACTAAATTTTCAAATGGTATTGGGTATGTATGTGTATGGCTTAGGGTAAAATTTGGCATTGCTGTAGTATATATAGTAGGGATCGACCAATATAGTTTTTTCAGGGCCGATACTGATTATTTGGCTGCCTTTCAGACCGATAGCCGATATCAGGTGCCGATATTCTGTAGATTTAAACTTTTTATTTTTACACTGTCCTTTTAAAAAAAAACTTAATCACTGTTATTGCTGTCACAAGGAATGTAAGCATCCCTTGTGACAATAATAGGTAGCACAGGTACTCTATAAGACCTCAGACCCCTCTTCTGCACTTGAAAGTATTCAAAACGTCAAGATCAGCGTTTTTGAATACTTTCTATTTTTTAAAACTGGTGCTTTTAGGATGCCAATAATCCAGAAGTGATGTCATGACATCGCTTCCGGGTTAATAAATCCGAGACACGAACAAGCTGATCTGCTTTGTTCGGGTCTTTGGCCAGCCGGCAGATGTGCCAGCTGGTCACTCGGGCCTCCTGGTGGGACAGGAGACCCAGCGGAGCGGTGGAATGTAGCCGGAGGGGGGATGTCCCCTCCCGCTTTTGTAATAACAGCCGAGCGGCTGCTGAGCCAATCCTCCCCACACAAGACCGGTCTCTGTGGCTCCTACATGCCCGAGGATTGTTTTTGACTTCCTCATGTCTGCTGTGGAAATGAGGGCGTTGGGAACAGTCCACCACTGGATTGTGGGGGAGCGCTGTTTGCAGGTGGAGTGGAGGTTCAGGGGAGTATACAGCTTTCTTAGTTCCCCTTGACAAAACGAACAGTTTACCTGTGCAGTGCGGGCACAGCCCCACTGCATGGAAAAATGTTTTTTTTTGCCCGGAGTTGGGCTTTAAATATAGAAAAAACACCCAACCCTGATTCACTTCAACATGCGAAAAAAAGCATTTTTTAGTTATAATTGACCATGACACTTGATTTTTACAAGCAGCAAAAAGGCCTGAATTGGCCTACTGGAACAAAGCTAAAGCCCTCAACATTGTTCAAAATGTCCAGTGGCACAACAGTTTAATAGTAGTTTGTGAGCCTATCCTAAATGTACAGGTATGTGTTTGGTAGACATTGGATAGTGTCAGAGGAGTATGCGAGCTCTTGAATAGACAACAAATAAGAAGAGACAAGGTAAGTTTTATCTTACAATAAAAATTAGACTGTATTATCTGAGAGACTATAGACAGATATTGTTCAGTGGCTTGACAGTATATAAGCAGCTTGGTTGGGCTGCAGAATAAAATGAAGAGATAAGGCAGTTTTTTTTTTTTTTATAGAAATTAGAGTATATTATTTGAGAACCAAAAGCCAAAAATATTGTACACTAACTGCACAGTGCAGCTAAAGATGGCAGTATTGTTTTCTCCATTACAGAACAAGTCCAGTTGAATGTGACTATTATTAAGATATGACATGGCCTTTAAAACAAACCTGTAGTTTCTCCAAGAACTAAACACTGGCTCATAAACCCTAAAACTGGCACCGCCAGGGGCCTGCACACACATTTGGTTTATTTTCAGTGTGCGGGGCACAAAAATCAGGGCTTGGATCTCTGTCCCACTCTGTTCCACTCTTCAAGCCTTCCTACTGGCAAGAAAAGCTGTCCATTATGCTTATTTGCCAATAGGGAGGTGTGGGGAGAAAAAGGGATGATGCAGAATGTGATCATTCACTCTCTGTTTATAATTTGCATAGTAAAATACATGTTTAGCTTACCCTTTTATCAGAGGTATTTACAGTACGTATATAGCACCAACAATTTACATACTGTACATTTACTTTCCCTGCCCTCAATGAGCTTACAATCTAAGGTCTACTTCACATATGTATTCTAGGGCTTAGATTGGAACCAGTTAACTTAACAGCATGGAGTGTGGGAGAAAGCCTATGCAAGCACAGGGAGAATATGCAAACTCAAAGTAGGTAGTGTCCTGGTTTGATTCAAACCAAGGAGGACCCTAGTACTACAAGGCAGGAGCGCTAACCACTAAGCCACTGTGCTATCTTTATGAAACCAGTAGGAGAAGTAGGCTTTGTAAATAGCAATATCTGCATTGCCGTTTGCTTGTCTGCAAACTCAAGAGGTTTTCAAATTTGGTTGAAAAAGCAATTTATATGCAGTAACACATAGCAATTGATCAGGTATCAACTTTGATTAACCGCAATACATTTAACTGAAATACATTTACATCTAGGCTACTTGGTTATTTAAATACTTCAGTTTTCACTGCTTTGTGGATCAATTGACCTCAAGAATATTTCAAAATCTTTAGTGAGTAGAATTTCTGTATTTCACAGTAAATATGCTGTCCTTGCCCCAGTGATTCTCTATCCCTACCATCAGTCCTTATCTTTTGTTAGGTAACCTTGTTTATTTCCTACAGTCTACTAGCTTTGCTAAACTGACACACTACTTTGTTATATAATAGAGATTTTTTTTTATTTTTTTATATGGAACAAAACTTTGAATACTTCAATGGAATGTCTATTTTATTGAATATTTTTATTGCTTTTCACAAGGTAAATGCAACAAGTTACTAAGGTCTCAAAGTATAAGGTTATTGTGTACATATTGAAACATTTTAGACTTATAGTTACTTATAGTAGTAAACATAAAGAAGGAAACCAACAGTTATCATAAATTGGATAAGGGTACAAACAATGAATATCAATAAGAATGACGTGTAGAGTAGGGGGAACTGGGTTATTACTTTTTAAGACAGAGTACAAGAACTGGTACTTTTTTCAAGAACTCGCTGGTACCGATACTTTTTTTTAATGTCATGTGACAGTGGCACTAATATGCTAATGGGCACTGATGAGATGTGGACTGTGTCAGTAGATTTTTCTTTTCAATTTTTTTTGTACTATTTTACTTTTTACAATTATTTTTTATTATTATTTTTTTTACTATATATATATATATATATATATATATATATATATATATATATATTTTTTTTTTTTTACAATGCTTTCTTTTTTTTGGGGGGGGGGGGGGTGAGGGGGGGGAGTGGACGGTGTCAGTGTTTTTTTTTGTTTTTTTATTATATTTACAATTTTACCTTTAAATATTTATTTATTACAATGTTTCCTTTTTTTATTATTTTTTTTAATCAACCCTGTTGGGGGGGGGGGCTTTGGTGAGATGTCAGGGGTCTAAACACCCTGACATCTCCCCTTTGAGACAGGGAAAGGGACTGAGGACACAGATTCCCCAGTCCCTTTCTCAGCAGCCTCAGCTACACTGAAGATGAATGGAAAGGAGACAGCAGCTCCTCTCCATTCATAAACTGAGGCATCGTAAACACAGTTTACGATGCTCAGTTGTGAATGTACAGTCAGTAATCACTGACTCTGTCCATTCTGGATAGGAAGGAGCCAGTAAATGACATATATACCAGCTCCTTCCTCCGCTCTCCATCCTGACAGATCTGGGACAGGGGAGGGCAGAGGAACACAGAGGGTGACCGGAAGAGGACGCAGGGGAATCGGAGGAGCAAACGGAGGAGCAAAGGGAGGAGCCCGGCAGGAACCCGGAGGAGCACAGGGAGGAGCACACGAAAGAGGACACGGGGGGAACTGGAGGAGCACAGGGAGGAGAACACGGGAGGAACCAGAGGAGCACAGGGAGGAGGACACGGGGGAACCAGAGGAGCACAGGGAGGAGCACACAGAGGAAGACATGGGAGGAATTGGAGGAGGTCACAAAGGGGGACCAGACTGGAGCACACGGAAAGCACAGAGGAGCACATGGAGGGGGACCAGAGGAGGGAACAGAGGACAGTCAGGGACGATTGGTGCGGCGGTGGGAGGAGTTATAATCACCGATCTCCCTGTGTGGCTTTTAACCACTTCAATACGGGGCACTTATACAACTTGCTGCCCAGACCAATTTTCAGCTTTCAGTGCTGTCGCAGTTTGAATGACAATTGCGCGGTCATGCTACACTGTACCCTAACTACATTTTTATAATTTTGTTCCCACAAATAGAGCTTTCTTTTGGTGGTATTTGATCACCTCTGTGGTTTTTATTTTTTGCTAAACAAATAAAAAAAGACCGAAAATTTTGAAAAAAATAGAAGTTTTGCTTTTGTTTCTGTTAAAAATTTTTGTAAATAAGTAAGTTTTCTCTTTCACTGATGGGCACTGATAAGGCAGCACTGACAGGCACTGATAAGGCGGCACCGATGAGGTGGCACCAATGAGCGGGCACTGACGGGCACTGACGATGGGCACTGATACGAGGCACTGGTAGGCGGCACTGATGGGTGGCACTGATGGGCATTGATAGGCGGCACTGATGGGCACTCATGGGTGGCACTGGTGGGCACTGATGGGCACTGATAGGCGACACTGATGGGCACTGAAAGGCTGCAAAGATGGGTTCTTATGGGTGGCACTGATGGGGACTGATAGGTGGCACTGCTGGGCACTGATGGGCACTGATAGGCGGCACTGCTGGGCACTAATGGGCACTGATATGTGGCACTGATGGGCACTGATACGCGGCACTGATAGGCATCCCTGGTGGCACTGGCAGTGGTAGGCATTGTGAGTGGGCACTGATTGGCAGCTGCCTGGGCATTGATTGGCAGCTGCCTGGGCACAGATTAGTATTTCCCTGGTGGTCTAGGGGCATACCTGGTGGTCCAGTGTGGATGGCTTCCCTGGTGGTCCTGGGCGGCTTCCCTGGTGGTCCTGAGTGTGATTCGAGGGGGGGCTGTGCTGATAAACAATCAGTACAGACCCCCCCCTGTCAGGAGAGCAGCCGATCGGCTCTTCTCTACTCGGGTCTGTCAGACGCGAGTGAGGATAAGCCGATCACCGGCTCTTCCTATTTACATCATGATCAGCCGTGATTGGACACGGCTGATCATGTGGTAAAGAGTCTCCGTCAGAGACTCTTTACCTAGATCGGTGTTGCAGGGTGTCAGACTGATACCCCGCAACAACGATCGCCGCGATGCGGGGTATTGCGCAGCGGCTCAATATCCTGCAGACGTCATATGACGCCCAGTCAAGATATTGAAACCACTTTGCCGCCATCATTCTGCTATATGGCGGGCGGCAAGTGGTTAATAAAGAAAGGAGAAGCGACTGTCAGATGCTTTATTGAAAGCCACACAGGGAGATCGGTGATTGTAACTCCTCCATCGCCGCACCAATCATCCTTGAATGTCAAGGTATCGGGTCAAGCATCAGAGCATTTGCACAAGTACTCGGCACCGACATTGATACTGGTATTGGTATCGGTGCAACCGTAGTTAAACTAGTAAATATTAGGAGCAGGAGTTCCAATATAATCATGGTTAAATGGGTTTGAGAGCCCTCTCTCTCTCTTTATATATATATATATATATATATATATATATATATATATATATATATATATATAAATAAAAATGGGATAACAGGGGGAGTAGACAGGGGGGACATAGGAAGGGGGGGGTGTAGGGTGTAGGAGAGGAAAGAGTAAGAAAGAGAGGAGAACTCAGCTATAGGGAGAAGAGGGGGCAGGGAATGGGATAGGGGAAAAGAACAGGGGGGCTAGAACAAAAAAATTTAATCATGTGGACACACCCTCCCCTATAGTTCCAGAAGGTCTTGGTAAAGCCACTAGTGATAAATTGAAAACTCCAGGGTTGCCAGACAAGCAGATATTTGTTCATTTTGCCTCTCAGTTTTCTTCAATTTTCCTATATAGCAAACCTGCGTTGATTCTCTTTAGTTTCAGCTAAGGAGAGGGTAGATGATTTCCAGGCTTTCACAGTTGTTTGGCTGACTGTCACATAGAGGTATATAGAGGAGGAGTATGAAGCTCTTTTTTGGAAGACCTGGGGGTCTAAGATTCATTAGAGAGATTGGGGAGTCTAAGAGCTCAGAGATCAACTAGGATACTTTTAAACAGAAATGTCATATTATAGGACATGTCCACTGAATGTCAAAAAAGGTTCCTACCTGGCCGCACACTTGAAACATAGTGGTTGATAGCCAGGAACCCAGTGGGCAATCCTGGAGGGCACCAATTATCAACATATCTAAACTTTGTAGTTTGTTTCTACTGCCAATACATTATGAGAACATGATTTGGTTGTTTCCCAGATCTGGGACCAATTTTGTGCATGCAAGTCTAGGCCTAGATCTTGGGTCCATTTCTCTGCATATGAAGGGAGTTGTTACGAGGGAGGGGATAGAAGTAAAAATTAATGTTGGGAGATCATCCCTGACGCATGCAGGTCAGAGTTGTATGTACGTTCAAAGAAGGTGAGTGCCACACAATCTTCCAGTTTGCGGACACTCGTTTGCAAAAAAAGATTTTTTTTTAAAGTGTTTGTAAAGCTTTGTTTTTTTTTGTTATTTTAAAATAACAAACATGTTATACTTACCTCCTCTGTGCAAGGATTTTGCACAGAGTGGCCCCCAAGCCTCCTTTTCTGGGGTCCCCCGGCGGCACTCCTGGCTCCTCCTCCTCATCGAGTGCCCCCACGGAGAGCTGCATTCCATGGGGGCACTCATGTGGGCGTGCTTCAGAGTCCTGCTTCTGTGTCCATCGACACAGACAGCAGGACTTGGCCCCGCTCCCGTGTCACTGGATTTGATTGACAGCAGCTGGAGCCAGTGGCTCCTGCTGCTATCAGTCTATCCAACGAGGACCCGAGACAGCGGCTGGAGCGAGGGGGGTCTGGGGGGGGGGGTGTGCTGCATTTCAGAAGGTTTTTCATCTTAATGCATACAATGCATTAAGGTGAAAAAACATGAGGGTTTACAACCCCTTTAAGGTAGTGAAAGTCTTGGCTGCTAGGGAGGTCTTTTTCTTGTAAGAGTTTGACTCCAAACTCTTGGAAGAGTTTGACTCCATATTTCATTAGAAGAGATAAGTGTCATACTTGAGTGAGGCCTTTAAAGGACCACTCTTTGAAGGACATGTGATTGAAACCCTGGTGGAAAAGTAGGATTGGGGATAAATGACATAAGAAGTTTGGATATTTGCTGAGTATTTCACCGCATCCCAGATCTGCAGTGTAGGCAATGTCTGTTCTAAACTGGAAGGCCTGCTTAGTTCTTTTTCTTGTAGCAGTGGGTCATCTACTCATATATATGCCATAAAGGGCAACACCAACCAGAAAGCACTTTTTCAAGTAACAGTAACTGCTTATGGTCAAAAGTTAAAATCATTATATACATTTCCACATTTCATTTCAATTATTTCTAGTCTATCCTATTAATCTGACAGATCTTGAAATTTGTAAACTTGTGAACATCCCTACACATTTACAGTGTACACTATGACCAGTGAGTAGGCACCAATGTGTCATAGAATTCACAGAACCTGCCTCAGGAGTTTCAGGAGGCAGAGTTAGTACAACAATCACTGCTTGTAGGCAAAAAGGTACCATGGGATATGTAGTCTTTAGAAATTGAAAGTAAACAGCAGAGGAAAAGCTGCAAAGCATGCAGGGAATCCAGGAAGTTGTATAAAGAGATGGCCAGCAGACAGACAACACTCACAACCTGAAACATCTACAATCTTAATGTTTTAAAATGAAAGTGTATGCTGTGACCATAGATCTCTAGGTTTTTAGCCACTATTTGATTCAATGCCATGTAGAGGCTTTATACTTGGGTGAACTGTTTCATTCTTTGATCCTGTTATTATTGTTCAAGAAGTCTCAAGCCTACCTTTTGAAACACACCATAATAAACCTGCGATCAGGCTATGGACATTCTGGTGTTCACAGTACATATTTCTAACAACCAGTAAAAGAGATTTAAATCAAGCCCTCGGTGACCCTGAAGTTGCAGGTATTGTGGATAAATTCATCTGCAGGGCTCACAGCTTGTATGATAAAGTCACTTGAGTTGACTCACCCTGCTCCCCAGTCCAGCCTTCCAGCCTTTTAATCTCTTTTGTAAACACAGAGCAGGAAGATGAGGGCAGGGTGAGCTGAGTTGATGAGTGAATCACTTGAGCAACTTCCGTGCCTTTGTTTTTAACTTAGAGGATAAACTTCTCAACCGTGCTCACAGCTACAGAAGTGAAGCATTGTACAATAAATATTTTTCATTAAAATTGTGCCAAACACATATATATTTTTCCAAACCCTGGCAATGACTGCAGGTTCCTGAGTAAAGCTTCCCTGAGCTTCCTGTCAGTATAGCACGGTCCGTATATCAAGTCGCAATAGACTGCTGTCCCTCTGTTGGTGTATACTCTGCAGTCTCCACAAGATTGCAGAGTATACACTCCAGGAGTGGAATGTGGTAGCCAGGGTGACCAGGCAGTGTCAGGACAGGAAGCAACACATGTGGATCGATGGAGCACAAGTGAGGACAGGAAGTGATGAAACAGGATGTGATGTCAGGGGGGTGCCAACATGTTTCAAAGCCAATGCCTTTTTTCAAGCTAGCTGGATACCACACTCCAATCCCTGTAGCAGCAGCTCCATCTTGGGATACTGGATGCCTCCTCCTTGCCAGTGCACCATTGACTGTAATGCATGGGATCATCTGCACACTGTGAGTTGTCAGTAATTGTGTGCCGTATCCCTCTCTGCACCTTTCTGCACTTAGATTGATGCCCTCTTGCTGTCTCTTAGCCACGGCAGGTGCCATCCAGACCATACCCAGTGTATCCTTTGTAACGGTTTCCTTGGTGTCTTCCCCAGTTGTGGAACCATGATAAGCACAGTTTGTCTTTCTTTTTGTGAGTTGCTAATTGTCTTCCTTTAAAGTGGTAGTAAAGTCTTTTCTGCTACTTTTACCTACAGGTAAGCTCATAATAAAGCTTTCAAGAAAGGGGGATAAAAGGGGGAAGGGGACAGGAGTGAGTGAGTACGGATGGTCTGATCAGTTAATTACTGATCAGGTCTTAACCATGCACCTGTAGGGTGTAATTGCTGTAACCAATTAACTGGCATATATGAATGGGGTAGGGAGAGGGGAAGGGGGAAGGGGGTCAACCGTATAGAATTACCGGTGGGAAAGGTGGTTACCTTAGCAATTAATGGTCAGTACGTACAGAGGTAGTATTAAAGGTAACAGTTTATTATATCATAATAAAACACCTAGGTGAGGTAAACATACAGACATGCAGTTATTGCACTATGGGATGCATAACATATCCAATCAGGGTGGCATAAAAATGGACATATGATCACAACATTCAAGACACACACAGAACATGTAACGGCATAGACACTGTCCGGACTGGTTATATGCTGCTCGGTGGCCACACGGTCAAATTAGATATTGGCATATGTGGGTGTTACCCGGTGATAGATTAAATTAAATAGGATGTGCTGCCGGGAAGCATATAAGTGGAGCGGGGGGAGGGGGAGAAAAAAGGGGGACCCGGGATATGAAGATGTATGCAGAAGGAGGGCTGGACTGGGCTTGACAGTTCAGGATACCTGAGAAATTGTGGACAGGCTTGATGTTGAATAACAGTGAATCTGTAGAGCTAAGTACTGTTAAATTCACTCATGCAATGTGAGCGATGGTGGTAGTCAAATTAAATGGTGGGACTGATAATATACAGTGTTCAACAGGTTTCAAACTGTTCATAAAGTGCAGTTAGTGGCAGTGTACAGCGATCCATTAAACATGTAATAAATAGGACTTAAGTTTAGCACACAGCTGTGTGGTGTCCTTCACTGATAATCAGTTGCTGGTACTCGTACCTTCACCTCCGCGAGGGTTCCTGGAGGTTGTTCAGCAGACCGTGCCGGGGGTGGCTTGCCAGGTCCGGAAGGTTGTTGAGCCGGTATTGCCGCTGCAGCCGTGAGCCACCTTGATGGTATCCGACCAGGTACTGTGGAGGGAGAAAGCCCTTGCTGTATCCTAATGGCTTGGACGTCGAGAGGTGCCGTCAGCTAGTTTAGTGGGCTAAGTGATGCCTCGCTGCGGTGCTGTGCAGCTCGCCTATCTCCGTCCGCTGGGTAGACAGCGCTATGCCGATGTTGACGTCATCATCGGCATAGCGCTGTCTACCCAGCGGACGGAGATAGGCGAGCTGCACAGCACCGCAGCGAGGCATCACTTAGCCCACTAAACTAGCTGACGGCACCTCTAGACGTCCAAGCCATTAGGATACAGCAAGGGCTTTCTCCCTCCACAGTACCTGGTCGGATACCATCAAGGAGGCTCACGGCTGCAGCGGCAATACCGGCTCAACAACCTTCCGGACCTGGCAAGCCACCCCCGGCACGGTCTGCTGAACAACCTCCAGGAACCCTCGCGGAGGTGAAGGTAGGAGTACCAGCAACTGATTATCAGTGAAGGACACCACACAGCTGTGTGCTAAACTTAAGTCCTATTTATTACATGTTTAATGGAACGCTGTACACTGCCACTAACTGCACTTTATGAACAGTTTGAAACCTGTTGAACACTGTATATTATCAGTCCCACCATTTAATTTGACTACCACCATCGCTCACATTGCATGAGTGAATTTAACAGTACTTAGCTCTACAGATTCACTGTTATCCAACATCAAGCCTGTCCACAATTTCTCAGGTATCCTGAACTGTCAAGCCCAGTCCAGCCCTCCTTCTGCATACATCTTCATATCCCGGGTCCCCCTTTTTTCTCCCCCTCCCCCCCGCTCCACTTATATGCTTCCTGGCAGCACATCCTATTTAATTTAATCTATCACCGGGTAACACCCACATATGCCAATATCTAATTTGACCGTGTGGCCACCGAGCAGCATATAACCAGTCCGGACAGTGTCTATGCTGTTACATGTTCTGTGTGTGTCTTGAATGTTGTGATCATATGTCCATTTTTATGCCACCCTGATTGGATATGTTATGCATCCCATAGTGCAATAACTGCATGTCTGTATGTTTACCTCACCTAGGTGTTTTATTATGATATAATAAACTGTTACCTTTAATACTACCTCTGTACGTACTGACCATTAATTGCTAAGGTAACCACCTTTCCCACCGGTAATTCTATACCGTTGACCCCCTTCCCCCTTCCCCTCTCCCTACCCCATTCATATATGTCATAATAAAGCTTACCTGTAGGTAAAATTAACATCTCCTAAACGTGCCGGGGTATGTGCCGAAAACCATGATCTCTGTGAGCATGCGCAGGAATGACCTTATTGCGGCTTGGCCAGTCAGGCAGCTAGAGCCTGCAAACCAGGAAGGAAGACCAGGTGAAGATGGAAACCCTGTCAGCGGTGACAATGCGCCCCTTGAGGGCTTCGTCTTAAGTTAAGTCTCTCATAATGTGCTAGTATGCGATGCATACTAACACATTATGACATTGTCGTGTGGGGTGAATTTTTTATTTATTTTTTAACAAGCTTTACTAGCGTTTTAATAAATGTTTACACACCCACTACGCTTAGTCTGCACACTTGGCTCTTTTTGTCTGTTTGCCGCCTAGAGATCTCTTCAGTCTCTCAGAAGTGCTGCGTTAAGTGTGCTGGATTGGATTTGTCAGCGGTTCATATAGCCATAGGATTTATCCTGAGGATTTGGATCAGACTATACTTTCCATCAAAGTAGTTTGTCTCAGCACAGGCTGCACCCATCACGCCGTATTGACAATTTTTATCCTAAGGATTCACGACTGTGTGTTTGCATGAACGCAATGGTGGCTCAATAGAACCCTTTAAGGATCCACCCTGAAAGGAAGAGCTTAACTCAGGCCAAGTGGTCCATCGGAATTTAGAGGGGATCACTACAATAATGAAAAGGCGGTATATAAAGTAATTTATCACATCAACAGTAGGAATTGAGAAAATAAAGTTAAAGCTTTACTAACACTTTAATATTTACCTAACACAATATAAATACATTTGAAAATAGCATTTTTTAGTGCAGAGTGCATAGTTCAGGTGTGTACAGAGTGCAGGGTGTAGGGGTCCTCTGGGCACAGTGTGCAACCCCAACTCCAACCCCTTACTCCATAACTTTCTCGCATTACTACTCTATCCTACCTGGCCCAACTCTAATACCCCCCCTTGTTTGGCGGCTCTGCCCCTCCTTGCAGGGAAATCATTCTTTCCCTCTCTTTCTGGAAATCTGTCCCCATCGTGCCCCCTCACGAGGGATCTGTTACATCCGAAAGCTGTCCCTTGTAAACACAGACGGCTTCTGTGTTTACAAGTGACAGCAGGGAACGGGAGCGGAGGGCGAAAGCTGGAGGTGGCGGAATGGAGTACCTCAACGTTCTGTCTGCAAAACTGGGTGCAAGGGCCACATGACAAGGCCTTGGGGGCTGGATTGGGCCGCGGGCCTTGTGTTTGACATATGTGGCTTAGTGAATGAGGGGAGGTTGTGCTGACTATAATCATCTAATCACATGCAAGCAAAAATCTATTACTTTCTATTTTCTTTGGACATGTTTGGGTATACTTTGCAAAGTGAATTTGAACTTAGTTTCACCTCATTCACTTAGAGAAGTAGGCATTCGCTTTGAGGCCTCATGCACACGGGAGCCATATAAAGTAAAATCTGGGTGTATTCCCCGCCCGGGAGTCACAGGTACTACTTACAGCCACATATAGAAATCAATGGCTGTACATGGTTGTATGCAGGTATATGCTGGTACTTGTGTAAACACATACAGTCCAATCCAGAAAGGATGGGGGGGGGATCTGGCTGTGTGCTCATTGCTGCCTGTAATTGTGTGTGTGCTCGTTATACTCTCCATATTCTTGGATTTGGTCAGCTGCTGTCACTATGGAAATGTCTGAATGGAGAGATGCTTTGTCTGTCCAAAGCTAATTAAATGTAGCAGAAACCCCTAAGCAGGTGGGAAAGAAGGAGGAAGGTAATGACACGCATTATGTAAACTGATTAGAAGTCGTGATGTTTTTCTTTTCTGACGCTAATGCGTGACTTTATTGATATGTAGAGAGCTTTCCAAAACTAAGTTCTCAGGTTTTCAAACACTGCAAAATCAGGAGATTGGATTATGATGAGATCTTGTGTGCTGCTATATTCATTATTTGCTTCTGTCAATGTGTATATCAGGTTTAGACCATCTGGCAGATATCCAGACAGTTAATTGGCTCTCATGGCACCTTGATGGGGGCAGGTATAATGACAGGAGGGGGGTCTAGCTATAATTTTTTACCACATTTACAAATATATAATAGTGCTCTGAGTACTTAAAGAGGAACTTTTGTTAAAATCTAAATAACATATGAATTTGAAAGGAACATGCTCTACTAATTCCCGAGGACACGGCCAGAGGAATCATAGCGCATGACGGAGAGCAGGTACTTTACAAGACCCCTACAGTGACCATCAACATACTGGAGTTTTAACACACAGACTGCTGGAAAGGTAAGTATAGAGTATCTTCTTCTACAGGTTAGGCTAACTTTTTTTTTTTTTTTTTTTAATCAACAAAAAGATTTTTATTGATGAGAACATAAGGCCCTACAAGGTATAATTGCACAGGTATGCAATCAATGCATGGCAGTGTTTGGTACATACTAAGCAATCTATAGTAATTTAAAAATGCATATCCATCTTGTCACTACCATATCATAGAAGTCATTGTATGATACCCAGCACTCTCTCAGCACCCGTAACCAAAGGGGGTGCAACAACCAGAAAGAACGGTGAAAAGAAAAAAGAGAACAGAACATAAGATAAAATAAAACAACTCTCCAGTCTCACTGGTAATGTGTGTGTGTCCAAGCTAACATTGGGCTAACTTTAGTGTAGTGACGGGTTTACTTCAAAGTACACCTGTTCTAATAAAATTATGGAGGTTCCCATTGCTGGCCTCCTTCAAAGATAATTGCCTATCTTTGGCTGGCTACATAATTTCTAAGTCACAGAAGCATGAGGGAGATGAAAATCAGAGAGATCTCAAGATTAGTTATTTCTGCAGTTGTTCCAGACCGATGTCTTGAATTACTGAAACCATTGAATTTGCACGCCAGCCAGAAAACTTGCATTTTCAGAAGGAAGTGTTAGCAGTGGCAGCCTATATCTTTTCCTCATGAGACTTTGTCACTTTGCCCATTCCAACCCAGTCTGCTTCCTGAAGTTCCATTGCAAAATACCCATTAAATCCAGGTATGGGAGAACCTGTGACTTCCCAGGATACAGTGCTCAAGCCTGATTTGCCAGTTGACAGGCTCAAACACTGTCACCTGATAAGGTGACCCTTTTCATCAACCCTTTGTAAGCCCTGACTCCAAATAACACAGAGCTTCCACAAGGTTGACTCCCAGCTCCAATGGAGGAATGAAGCAGGAAGGAAGTGCAGCGAAATTAATATAAGTGGATCAGGAAGTGGATTGTTCAGAGACTCTATTACTTTTCCCTGAAAGATCAAAGGGACAAATGGCTTCTTAAAGCGGAGTTCTAGCCTTTTGTTTTTTTTAAATCACCCCTGTGATAGTCACCAATTATGGATTACAAATCAGCATATGCTACATCTGGCAAGGTTTTGTTTGTTAGTAAAAGTATTGGTACTCACTGCACCCTCCTGATCCAGCAAGTGTCCATCCTGAGTGTGGGCATCTGAAGTCCGCTAGGAGTCTCTTCCGGGATAAGGTGCTGCTGGATACCCAGCGAGCACCTTCTGATCTCACACATGTGTAGTGGGAACTTATCACAGCTCACTATGTGTAAAGCAGGTTGCCGTAGCAATGGCGCCTAGCATCGCATCATTTCCGGTTTAGAAATAACGTGACGCTAGCAGCGGAGGATGCCCATTGACTCCTGGGATTGATTAAACTGGTATCCCAGGAGCCAATGCGAAAAAGGATATGACATACCTCGCCGCAGCTAGGATGGACGGAAGTGGAGCGTTTTCAACAGAAAAAAGGTACTATATATTTAAAAAAAAAGACACTATCCAAAAAGGAATGGCAGAGTGATCACATGCAGATGTGCATGCAAATTAGGGTGGAACTCTGCAGCACTGAAAATAATCACTTAGCCCCACTGTATGTGGTGGAGCTCAACTTAGACAGCAAGGTGCAAGTTTGTGGTAGGACCATATTTCCCAATCCACATATAGAGAAAATAACATCTAAAAACAAAGAAGAAACGTACATCTGAGTGTACACCACTAGTTGCAAAAGTCTTGGCACCTACAAGTTCTTCAATTAAATTGCATTGGTGAGTCCTTTTAAACGATGGATATTTACCTTTTGCAAGCAGCGGTGCACAGTTAGATTCATCTTCCTTCAGGTTTTGGGCTCATTCACACCATGTCCATTGAACTATGCAGATCAATAAAGGCTCAACTCAAGGTTACAGTTTGCATTCTTTTCTCAGAGCAATGCATCCACTTTAGCATGTCGCAACTAGCTGTTATTTTGTGACAACTTCAATATAGTTAAATAAATTTAAACAGATGTGTTGTAACAGCATATCGTACTGCCCCTCGCTGCCTCTACCCAACATGCACCTCCATGCTGGCTGGTATGAACTAGCCCTCCAGTTGCATTTGCCTTCTTCCCCAATGTGCATAGCAGTGCAGGTAGCCCTTACGCATACTACTGCTCCTAAATGTAAGTTTAGGAGCTTTTGCCATTTTTTTGCCAAAGCCCCTGAACTCAATTCGGTAAAAGCCTATGGAGTCGATTTCCGAAAGGGAAAAATACTGTGCACTTTGCAAAGTGTAGTTGCCTTCTGCAAGTGTAGTTGCCCCAAAGCTTAGTAAATGAGGTAAGGCTTTGCTACAAAGTTTACACAATCACATGCAAGGAACATAAAAAAACAGCATTTTTGCTTGCACAATTTTGGATGATGGAAGTCAGCAGAGTTTCTGCTCATTTACTAATCTCTGGAGCAACTACACCTGCAAAGTGCACAGTCTGTTTCCCTTTAGTAAATCAACCCTTATATGTCCACATATGTACACATAGGGGTTGATTTACTAAAGGCAAAAGACTGTGCCCTTTGCAAAGTGCAGTTTAACTCTAAAAGTGCAGTTGCTCCAGAGCTTAGTAAATGAGCAGAAGCTCTGCTGACTTCCATCATCCAATCATGTACAAGAAAAAATGCTGTTTTTTTCTTTTCCTTGCACGTGATTGGGTACTCTTTGCAAACCTTATTTACTAAGCTCTGGAGCTACTGCACTTCTAGAGTGAAACTGCACTTTGCAAAGGGCATAGTCTTTTTGCCTTTAGCAAATCAACCCCTATGTGTACATGGCCATATAAGGGTTGATTTACTAAAGGGAAAAAGACTGTGCACTTTGCAGGTGTAGTTGCTCCAGAGCTTAGTAAATAAGCAGAAACTCTGCTGACTCCATTTGCAAAGTGCACAGTCTATTCAGAATTTAGGGACAGTTAAACGTTCCTCTCCTGAATACAGAAGAATCACGTTCAGGAGAGGAACGTTTTGGCAAAAAACGCAAATGTGACAAAAACGTTTTTCTGCCGCCAGGAAAAATACGTTTAGGGGTGGCCAGTGTACATGTAGCCTTATAAAAGTTCTGTTCAACCAAATTGACGACTCAACAAAAACATATTTCTTTTGGCATTAAAGAAATGAGTCTGTGAATTGCAGTTGTGTATTTTTATTTATGGCACAACAGATGCTTTTTAGATTTCTCTTTAGAGACTGACTTGTGCATGCTGAGTACATGGTTGTGCATTAAACTCCTCTCTAATATGGAGACGGCGTCTAAATATAGCACAGCTGATAAGCAGCTCATGCAACAAAAGGTTGCCTTATCTTTTTTCCCAGGAGTTTGCCATGGAAAGTGAACAGACAAACATGTGACAGACGGACCTAGAATGGGATTCCATCTAGCAGCGGTCTTGAAATACAGAGCTGTGTAAATATTGGTGCCAGGTACACAGTAAATATGTTGTCTATTGATTTTCAAACTGCTGTTCGAACGGCCGCTATAAAAAAACGTCATTAGTGATGGTTATAAAAGGGCACAGTCATTTTAATACTGCGGCAATATTGGTGTCTAGGCAAAACAAAACCCCAATGCAAAAGGTGTCATTTTATTTTTAACCCATTATTGGCTGTCACATAAATGTTCTATTTTCTACTTCAAATACCATATGATCCTGTCAGTTTTACTGTGTAAAAGTACCGTAATTCCCTATTTAAGGGTGAAAAAGCTGTATGCAGGCTTTTGAAATTCAGACAGTGTTGTCACTACTTGCTTTGCCTTGCCATAGCAGGACTACAAGCCTGCATTGGTAGGGTAATGAGGCAGTCCCTCCTGAACCGGCTGGGTTCAGGAGGGACCCCCCAGTGTTGCAGGACTGGAGGAGAAGGCTGGTCCTGCACACCAGGTAGGTAGGGAGTAACAGGGAACATCACTCACAATTTCTACTTGGAAGATGACAGCAGAGGTACCAGTGTGGATCTCTGCCCATAGCCCATCCAAATATGACCAGTAAAAGGCTCATAGCAGTCATATGGCCGCTAATAAAATAATAAAAAGTGTATTTTAATTGGCTCTTTTTGCACAAAAAATATAGTTATCTATAAGACCCCTTTCACACTGAGGCATTTTTGCACTAAAAATAGCGCCTGTAAAGCGCCTGTAAACTGCCTCTTCTGCAGCCCCAGTTTAAAAGCCCGAGTGCTTTCACACTGGAGCGGTGCGCTTGCAGGACATGAAAAAAAGTCCCCCCAAGCAGCATCTTTTGGGCGGTAGGGGGATCGGTGCATACACCACTCCTCCACCGCCCCTGTCCATTGAAATGAATGGGCGCCACTTTCAAAGCACCTTGAAAGCACTTTGAAAGCAGCACTGAGCGGGAGCATTAAACCCCTTTTTAAAGCGAATTTCCGCCTTCAAAAAAAAAAAAAAATTAAAGTCAGCAGCTACAAATACTGCAGCTGCTGACTTTTAAAATAAGGACACTTACCTGTCCAGGACACCCCCGGCGCCGGCATCTTAAGTAAGGAAATCAGGAAGTGAAGCCTTGTGGCTTCACAGCCTGTTTACCTACAGCGTGAGTCGCGCTGCGCGTTCTGACTGGTCCCTGCTGTCTTCTGGGACCTGTGTGTCTTCTGGGACCTGTGTGTCTTCCAGAAGACAGCGGGGGGGGTCGGAGGAGGGGTCAGACATGGCGTAGATTGCCGCGGATACTGTGGCGATCTTTTATCATAAGTGGAAGCAAATACCTGTATTAGACAGGTATCTGCTTCCCCCTGAAAGGTGCCAAATGTGACACCGGAGGGGGGGAGGAACCGGGTAAGGGGAAGTTCCCTTTCTGGGCGGAACTCCGCTTTAATCCCCTCTGGGGGATTAAAAGCACCGCACTAGTGGCGCCTAAGCGCCGCTATAACAGCGGTAAAGCACCACAAAAACTAGCTTTACCGCTAACGCGTGCACTACCCCAGTGTGAAAGGGGTTTTAATATAATCATGTATTTTGATGGTACTGGGGCTGTTTTTTTTGTACAGTTGACAACTGCATTTACTTCTAGGCAGTGGTGTAGTTTGGTTTTGTGCTGCCCTAAGCAAGGCTAAAATCAAGCGCCCCCCCCCCCCCCCCATCTAAACTCGTTCCACCTTTTCCTTCTGAAGTGGCTATTCAGGGTCTCTGGTGGCTAAGTGGGGTCTCTGATTGCTATGAGGGGTTTCTGGTGGTGTTGGTGTCACCCGGTGCGGTGACACCGGGTGACTTCCAGGAATAGGAAGGATAATCATATCCTATCCTCTATCTGTTATAGAGGGAGCGATTCCATAGGGACAGATAGCATGGCAGCCAATCAGCTTCTAACTTCAGCTTGTTCAATGAAGCTTTGATATAAAAAAAAACCTGGAAGCTGATTGGTTTCTATGCAGAGCTGCACCAGATTTTGCACTCTACATTTTTAATAAATCAACCCCATTGTATACCTACTGCTCTGTGCAGCCCTAATTCTCCTTTTCTGGGGTCCCCTAGCTCTTTTCTCTGTGCCGCTCAGCGGCTTGCTATGGGGGCACTCGTGCGGGCTTGATCCTGTGCCAAGCGGTGCGCGTCTATTCAGACACGCAGTGCAGGTCAGCACCTCCCCTGCTCTCTTCTGACTGGTTTTAGCAGATAGCAGCAAAAGCCAATGGCTCCTGCTGTACCCAAACAAGCCTGTGGGAGAAGTGAGAAGAGCTGCTGAAGAGTGGTGCAGATGCTCCTAAGAAGTGTGTCTTGCCTCAGGACTACGAATGAATCGGCACAACGGGAGCCGATCAGCGGTGTACCGCGTACTCGATGGCTGCCTGATCGTTTGTTACAGAGGCAGAATGGCAGTCTGCCTATGTAAACAAGGCCGCCGTTCTGTCAGTAGGGAAGGCATGGATCCTGTGCTCCTGCAAAGCAGGGACAGGGATCCATGTCTTCTCAAAGTAAAAGCACCTCACTCACAGTACACAAACAATGGCTAAGCACACAGTTAACCATTTGATCGCCCCTGATGTTAACCCCTTCTTTGCCAGTGTCATTAGTACATTCACAGTGCATATTTTTAGCACTGATCACTGTATTAGTGTCACTGGTTCCCAAAAAAGTGTCAGACGTGCCAGTCATATTTGTCCACTGCAATATCACAGTCCCGCTATAAGTCGCTGATCGCCGCCTTTACTAGTAAAATAAAAATAAATACAAATTCCTTAAAACCATCCCATAGTTTGTAGACACTTTAGTGCAAACCAATCAATATACACTTACTGGGATTTTTTTTAACCAAAAATATGTAGCAGAATACACATTGACCTAAATTGATGAAGAAATTCAATGTTTTACAGTTTTTTATTGGGTATGTTTTATAGCAGTAAAAAATATTGTTTTTCTTTCCAAAATTTTTGGCCTTTTTTTGTTTATAGCGCAATAAAAAAAAAAAGAGGAGATCAAATACCACCAAAAGAAAGCTCTATTTGTGGGGAAAAAGGACATCAATCTTATTTGGGTACAGCATCGCACGACTGCACAGTTGTCAGTATTGCAAGTAACACAGTGCCGTAAGGCGTTAAATCTTCCGAAGCTGAAGTGGTTAATGGTGGTATTTCTTGATGAATATGTGAAGTATCGCAAATAAGAACTTTCTAAGTTTGTTGCACCTGTCAGAATTACTATGAAACTATCGCACTCCTTTTACGGCTTTCAGCAAATGTTCCATGTACAGTCATAACGCCAGAATTGTGCCACAAGGCCTTTGTCGGATCACACCCATGGTGTTTATGGATTTGCAGTGAAAGGTGAATGCTGTATATTCACATTAAATACAATTATACAGATGTCCATTGTTACCCTGCAAAGCCAGGCCACTTTTACAGTGAAGGACTCCTTGGATGCTGCTGCTGATGGCTTCACTTCAGAGCTTCAAAGCTTTAAAGCTTCTGTATACTTAAGGTTTCACAGTATACGGCCTTATGTGTATTAAATGTATGACAGGACAGCAGAAGGAAGAGATTGCTTTTGATTATTATGCAGAGCACATATGCTGTTCAGATGGGAAATATTAACAGACGCAGAAGGAAGATGAATGTCTCTTGCTCTATTTTACGTCTTTAGCAGGGTTAACGACAGAGCAATAAAGACTGCTTCCCTTTGTTACAACTACTCAATAGCACGCATAAATTATTTGTGACGTGCTGGAAAATCTTTCTGACCAATCACTTTGTGTTCCTTGTCTGTATGGAGAGGAAAAAAAGGGGAATCCATTCATAATTTGTTTTAGTAGAGGTTGAGCCTGAAACATGGGGCAGAGCGCTCCCATTGTTCTTTGTGTGCCTGCATTGTTAAGGTGTTATTTTGTGAACTTGTACAGTGCTAGGGTTAAAAGCTCAGTAGGTCAAAACCCTAATCCTGTCTATAGATGGATTAAATCTCAGCCGTTCAGTAGGGACCAGTTGAGATTCGAACCATCAATGGGCAGGCTGGTTCAGTACAACAGCCTGTTGGATTTTCTGCATGCGATTATTATTGGTGGCTTTAGCCACCATCAGCAATCATTGTGTTCTGCTGGCAGGGAAGGCTCCCTGCCAGCAGAATACAACAGTACTGCAGAAGTGATACCGCCATCAACACTGTGTTGATGGGAAAATCGAGCAGTTTTCTTTCCTGCAACTGCTGCAACATCATCCATGCCTTGGCTAAGACCTTTTTCACACGTGTGGGCAGGGGGCAGAAAAGACAGGTGATTAAGAAAGGAGGGAGGCGCACCTAAGTGTAGTATGTTAACAAATTTGTTTAATGCACAAGGTGCAGTGGATCCAAACTGCCAGGCATGGAGGGAAGGACAGGAAACTAGGCCTAGATCCCTGTCCTTCCCTCCATGCCTGGCAGCTTGGATCCCCTGCACTCCCTGTTTGGATTCAGCATCCTGTTCAGCAGTAGACACTGCCAGGGCGGACGGCCCGCTCTACTGATCCCCAGGACAGGGAGCAAGGGATATTACTCAGCACACTTTTTCCCCTTATCTGAAAGATTGTGAACAGGCCTGACCTGGCCTATACTAGGAGACCATTCTCTGATCAAGCAAGTTTCTACTACCAGCTTGTACAATTTATTCAACTAAAAGTAATGATGTGTCTTTGTTAACTGTTCATGTATGTTTTAATTATAATCACATGTGTGATTGATTTTTATCATATTATTCAATAAATGTACATTTTAATACACTTTGTAGTGCTGTTGCCATTCAAAGTCCCACCTAGGGGGTTCTCCTTGTTATCAATATATATAGGGATGTGGCAACTCACTAATTTGCTCTGGTTTGGTGAAATCACTCTTCTAGCTTTCTAACACCATCTGGGATACACCGGACAGCGGGCACTCCTTGAGAAGGACGTTTTTTTTACAGATATGCTTATGATTTCTTCAATCCTGTAAGTGCAATACCTTGTGCATTAAACTCATTTTTTAACCTTCTACACTTAGGTGCACCTCCCTCCTTTCCTCCTTTCATATTTCTCACAGGGAGTTTATGGATACGCTCTGGGAATGGCTGGTACCTGAACTTTCTTTTGTGCCATAGTTGTCATGGACAATATTACCTACAACAAGGACCATTACAATCATCAATGTTGATCAAACTATGCAGACTCATCACTGTTATGCGCTGGGTGGTTTTATCTTTTCAAGACAGGTGGTTAAGCCAGGGCTTGACAAATCCCAGGTGCCAGGTCGCCATGGCAACTAGAAATTTATTGCATCCTGGCGCCTGGGCTTTTGTCAGCCGTCTGCCTCCTATTTGCTGACCGTGCTATAGCTGAAAGACGGCTACAGTGCGATCATCCAATTCTGGGAGGGCGTCTAATGACATCCTCCCAGAACCCCGCCCTCTCCTCCCCAAGCGCATCAGGCGCTCTGTGATCGCTAACTTTTTTAGCTGGCTCTTCAAAGCAAATTTGTCAAGCCCTGGGTTAAGCCATTCTTTTAGCCCCCCCCCCCCCCCGACTGCCCATCCAAAACCAAACATACTGTACATGCATAGTGGTCCATACACATGCTGCAGCCATTTTAAAAGCAGCTTGTTGACTTAACAGGTTGTAGTGCATGTCAAACTCGCCCACTCAAGTCAAAAGGGGTGCACTACAACCATGAGCCAAACACATTTGAAAACTAAACACTAAAGCACTGTGTTTCAGTAGGCAAATGCTGTTTATACCTTCTTTTAAAATCCTTATTCTTTTTGTCACTTCCTGTCTACATGTACTTGCTCCAGGGTCAGCTGCATATCATTGCTGTAGACCAGCATCCTGATAGTTACAAAGTTCGATTGGCTTATAGGGTGACAAAGCAAACTGAGGGAGACAGATACAGAGCATTGTTACTCCATAACAGGAAGTACCTGAAAAGGGACTTTCGTGGCGTGATTACAGTGTTGTTTTCTGAAAGCTACAAAAAAGTAAACTCTTCAAATTGCATTGTTAACATGTTGAAGGTTTTACAGTCCTAGATTTTAGCAATAAGGTTGCATTTAAAAGTGAAACTGTGCGTAGACTAGAATTATTGAAATATTTACTTCTTCTTAAAGCGGAACTTCACCCTTTTCCCTCTTTACGTGCTCCCACTTCTGGTCGAATCGACACGCCGATCCACCGGAAGACCTCCTCCCCTCCCCCGCCCGCAACTTTTTGGGACACAACGCAGGTCCCAGAAGATTGCGGGACCATTCAGAAACCACAGCATGGCTCACAGTGGGCAGCTGGCTGTAAAGTCGCAATGAATCACAGCCAGCTACCCACAGTAAACAAGCTGGCACTGGCAACCCGAAGACTGGCAAAGAATCGGTTTGGGTGAGGACAGTGCTGGATCCTTGGACAGGTAAGCCGGTGTAGTCATGACGGGTGGTGCTGAGAAGGTCTGCGAGAGCTCTATGAACAGCTATCCATAGGCCCGCCCTCCTTTACGTGGACCAGGAAGTGACGTGTGTGATGTCACTTTTTGGTCCGGCGCTGTCAGTCACCAGGATTGGTGCCTAGTGAAGCAACTGATGGAACACGATCTGTGTTCCATCAGCTGCAGTGAAGTACAGAGGATTAGACCCCGGATGTCTCATAAAGAGAACCTTTCACCTATATGCTGTCACATAGGGGGCTATTGTTCCCCTTTGAGATAGTATAAAGTCATGTGTAAAATTCATAAATACGTAAATAAATAGATAGCTAGTAAACATTCAAAAAGACATATAAAAAGAAAACATTTTTTTAGAGCCCCACCCCCACATACACACGAAAATGCATGTATTGGGGCACCTACGAATGGAAATGGTGATTGCACTAAACGTTATATATCACTGCACCAGAGTGAGATCAATAATTTTAGAACCAGAGCTCCTGGGTAATGCCAAACTGATGACCTGTAGAGGCTTTAAAAGCATCTCCTATGGAAAATATAGCGTATCAAAAGATTTTTCACTTTTTCATAGGCACACACAATTTTTATGCTTGACATATTGGGTATCTATTTACTTGGTGCAACTTCATTTTTTATACTTTACCAAAAAACTGGGTCATTTATTGTGTTTGTGTGCCCTAAAATTTACTTTAGTGTATTTTATGCTGAAATTTTGCTTTTCATGAACAGTTGTGCTGTTATATGAAAAAGTGCAACTGCCAACATTTTATTCTCTATGGTGTTTGTTTTCAGATAATATGTAATGTTTGGTTGTTTTAAGTAATCTTTAGACCTAAAATTATTTTTTTACTCATGTAAACAAAAAATGTAAATATAAAATTGAAAAAACGGCTCTGGGACTAAAGTGGTTAAACAAGCTCTCATTCTCCTCTTTACCTGCATATGAAGTAGAGAACCTAATCCTTAAGGATAAACACAGAGACCCATTAAGGTTTTAATTAATTTCTAAGGGCCAGTTTAACAAAATTTTGTTGCAATATAATTATGTGCGTAGGTGTAGTGCAGTCCTATTCATTTGAATGGCACACCAAAGCAAAAGGCCAACAAGGTAGTGCATTTCTTGTCCATTGTCCTACTCGGTGATTGCTCTTGAACTCAATTTACAGATGTTTCCTTTCTCTAGGGGTTGACAAATTAGTCAGTAATTATGAGTAAAGTAGCAGAAAAGTGTTTTCTCTGGCATTGGGACTGTATTATAATGGTGCATCTATGTACAGCTGTATCTTCTAGGCTTTGTATTCAAAATGTCGCACAAAGTAGTTGTTTATTAGGCTCATAATTCATGCATTTCATTTTAGGCAAGCTGAAAAGGGTCCTTTCCTTATCAGTATGAATATACTATATGTATAAATATGGGGCAGAGGCCAAACGAGGCATTCTTTCAGCAATAAAGCATCATGATGCAGTTATATTACCCATGAAATACCGTCAGCTGTTTTCACTGTTTTCTGTTTTGCATTCTATTTCCCTTCTGCTGGATTTTGCAGGTATTCCGGTAGCACATAAACCACAAAAAAAGGTTTGCCAGTCACAGCTTCCCGCTCTTCTCCTCCGTCACTCATTGCAGACGTGGGAGGGGCCAGGCGTGGCTGAGAACCAGAGCCAGCCATGCATGCCCACTTCTTGCCCTGTTGCTGAAAGGTGGAGCCAGCTGTCCTTCCTGTACTTGGCATGGCTCTACCCTATCAGCTGTGGGATAGCCCACTATAAGCTTACTCTGGTTCACAGAAGAACAAAGGTAAATGTACTTGTGTGATCCAGAAGTATAGCCAAAAAAAGTTATTGCCATACTTTTAAAGGAAGAGATATGCCAGGCACCATGTGACCATTTTATAGCTCACTTTATTTGTAATGGTCATAGTGGGCTTTTTATAATATAAGGCTCCCCCACTCCTCCAATCCAAGTCAAAAAGGACCCCAACACTTGACTAAATTACAGCTATGAGGCTCATACCAGACAGTAGAAAGACCACAAGGCGAATATCATTGTGCAACAAATGTATTTAAATAAATAAGGGCAGATAAAACTGTGTAGTTACCCTCACATAATACTGTGCCTCCTGGCACACAGTATATCTAGAGTAAAAAGGTTTCTGAGCCGCCACTGTTCTGTGTAACCCGAACCAACCAGAACCAATATTCATCTTTTTCTCGGTCTGTTTCCTTTTTTAATTCTGGGGCCACCTTTGGGACTATGAATGTGGACTTTTAGACTTTAGGTCTGCTTCAAATTGAATAGTTTAATTATTGTCATTGATATGTTACCTTTACTATATGTCTTAGTGATCCCATCCATCACTCCACTTGACACTGTAACCTTGATACATGTCTTGTTTTATACAATCCTGTCTTCACAAGGATATTGATCTGTAGTTTTAAGCTTGTACATGGCTACCTAAGACCTGAAGGTTTATCCATGTATCAATTCATCAGAAATGTTTGGAACTTAGAATAACAGTTCATTGTGTTTTATTTAATTATTATATTTACATTACTCCCAATGCTGTCTTAGCAGTCTTTCTCTCGGTTTTTGTAGGGGAAGATGCCGTCTTTTCTAAGATCAGATAAAGTTTTTTTTTGTTTTGTTTTTTTCTTTCTTTATGTTTTTTTACATAAAGTAATCTGAGCATTTATTACATATGTCAGCTCTTTATATAGGTCAAGAAAAGGCAAGTTACTTTGCAAAAAAGAGGAAAAGGTGTTCTCCTGGCAAAACTTAAAATGAACCTTGAAATGCATATAAGAAGCACCATCTACATACTCATTGTTGTAGTACAGCAGTCCTTTCATTTATAATTTGGTAATCCAAGAACCCCTTTTTTATAATACATCTATTCGCAAAAATATCTTGTCTCCTTGCTGATTCTCACGTAGAGGAGGTCTAATGTAAAGAAAAACAAAGACATAAATGAAATTAGTGATACTTGAGGTAATGAGAGAATGCTATACAAAATATGCTTCAGGAGGTATTCTCCTAGTAACCCTGTAAAGTAGGTTTCCACTCTCCCTTTTAGATTTTGGAGTGCGTAACAGGAGATGCTGGAACACACAAAGGTGGACAAGAGCAACCAAAACACGAGAAATCATGGCAGGGAGATCTCACTGTTGGAGGGTTCAAGAAGAAAAAACAAATGATGACTCAATCCACCAGGTTCCAACAATGACCAAAATATCACTTTTTGGTGGACTGACTCTTTGAGGCAGGGTTAGGCAACTTTAATGATATAGGAAGCCTCAAGTGAGGCCCCCTACATCATTCATGGGGCCAAATATAATGTTCTGTGAATGTAATGCTACAGAAAGTCTTCAGAGACTGCAGATATGCATGAAAGATGGATAAAGACCACAGGCATGCTATAAGGGATGGACAGAATTATTATGTTGTAGGAGTCGTTGGAGACTTGGGACATGCTTCATGAGACAGTCAGAGACTCAAGACATTGCATGGCAATTTACAATGCTCTCAGATTTATCCTCCTTACAGCTCTCCTAAAAAAATATTTCTGATACATATTATAGTTTTCTCAGCAAGGATGGGAAGGATTGGTGATGATGTGACTGATGTCACAGTGGTCACATGATCGGAAGCTGGTCCCGCCAGCTACCAATCTTTAGTTCGAAAAAAGAATCTTTTTTTGACAGCTCAGTCTTCGTACTGGGAGCGCACAATGAGCATAATCTCAGCACATAAACATCAACCGCCCAGTGACACATATGTGGGGTATGCGGAGGTAAATGCCCACCCTTTTGCTGCCGCATATGTGTTAGGTGGTCGTAAAGGGGTTAAAGCTTATCAGAACCCAAAACAAGGTGAAAGTAAAAAGCCTAAAAACATATCTAAGAATTGGTAAGCTGCAATGGGGTCAATTCACTAAGAGATAAATACCGCATGAATTTTTGAGTTAAAATAACTCATGTGGTATGTATCTCAAAAAGTAGTCAATTTAGTAAAAAACTTGCTTTATTTACCTAATACGTTAAATATTTGTTTTGCGATATTTATCACTTAAAGTGTTACTAAACCCAGGACCCCGCATTCACTATATCTGGTCTCCCACAGTACACAGAACATGGAAATGCAATTATTTTAGAAAATCTAAACTGCTGAATACCTTTTCTCATCAGCAGTTAGAGCAGTCTTGGGACTTCTGTCAGTGTCTGGTTAAAGCTTGTAGGAGGAGTTTTTATTTTCCCCGACCCTCTATCTGGACAGTGCTGATTGGCCCGGTGCTGAACACATGCATCCACCGAAGAAAAAAAAATGCTCCGTTCTGTCAGTAAATGGGTTGGAGTCATTTAAAGAATGAGAGGATCAGAGAAGACAGAATCAAACAGCCTTTTTACACAATGCAGAGGATTAACCCCTTAGGTTCCACAGTGAGTATAACAAGCATGCTTTACTGCATATACAGACGGATTTTACTGTTGTGGGTTTAGTAACACTTACATTTTTGCGTTATTTTTGGCGTTTTTTCACAATCTTTTTTTTTTTTTTAAATGCTAACACTGCACCAGCCAGAGGAAGAAATAAATGCACACAGAAATACTATGAAACTGTGAAAACATTCTAGTGTCTTTAATTATCTCCCTCTGGTGAAATGATACAATTTATTTTCATTCCTGAGCTCAGGGCAAAACATTTCCACACTGATACATTGTATACTTTTAATGTACTGGTCAGTGCAGAGTTCCTCTAATTATTATTTTGTACTGTGACAATTTTTTTTGAAAACATTGCATGAGATAATAAAAGAGTCAGTTCATCAAAGTAAAATATTGAATGTGAGACAAATATTGCACATTTGTTAAAATAGTGTGGTAAATATTTCAAAAAACGAGATAAATAATTAAAGTCAATTTACTAAAATCACACACATTCGTTATTTATCACCTGGTGTTTACTGGCGGTATTTTAGAAAAGTACAAGATAACAATTAGAGGGACTCTGCACTGGCCAGGAAGTGAAAAGTATACAATATATCAGTGTAAAAATGTTCTCTTCTGAGCTCAGGAATGAAAATAAATTGCAACATTTCATCAGAGGGAGACTGTTTTGTGAATGAAAGCTCCCTAGAATGTTTTGCTATTTTCCCAATATTGCTGTGTGCCTTCTGGTACAATGTTAGCCTGAAAAAAAAAATGCAAAAAAAAAAAAAAACCCACCAAAAATAATGCAAAATTGAAGTGCTAAATAACCATAACCACTTCAGCTCCGGAAAGTTTTACGCACTTAATGACTAGGTCATTTTTTTGCGATACAGCACTGCGTTACTTTAACTGAAATTTATGTTTTTTTTCCCTACAAATAGAGCTTTCTTTTGGGGGTATTTGATCAACTCTGTGGTTTTTATTTTTTGTGCTAGAAACAAAAAAAGACTGAAAATTTGGTTAAAAAAATATATATATTTTACTTTTTGCTATAAAACATATCCAATAAAAAAATTTTAAAAATCGATTTTCTTTATCAATTTAGGGCAATATGTATTCTGCTACATGTTTTTGGTAAAAACAAACAAACCAATAAGCGTCTATTGATTTGTTTGCGCAAAAGTTATAGAGTCTATAACTAGGGGATAGAATTATGGACTTTTTTTTTTTTTTACTAGTAATGACGATGATCAGTGATTTTTTGGCAGGACTGTGACATTGTGGCAGACAAATTGGACACCTAACTGGCACTTTTGACACTTTTTTTGGGAACCAGTGACATTATTACAGTAATCAGCGCTAAAAATATGCACAGTTACTGTACTAATGACACTGGCAGGGAAGGGGTTAACACCAGGGGCAATCAAAGGGTTAAGTGTGTACCTAGGGGATGCTGTACCTAGGGGATGCTAACTGTGTGGGGGATGGACTCACTAGATGAACACAGTAATCCATGTTCCTGATTAGCAGGAACACAAGATCACTGTGTTCCTGTCTGACAGAACGACGGTCTGCCTTGTTTTCATCGGCAGATCGCCGTTCTATCTCTCTGGGGAGCGATTGCGGGTGGCTCCATTTTTGGCTATTGCACAAAATGACGTACATGTATGTCATTTCCCGCAATAGTGCCGACCTGTCGCGGTATATGTACTGCAGCTGGTTGGCAAGTGGTTAATGATATAGCTCTCTTTTTTTTTTTTTGCAGTATTTACCTCACATTCAATATTTTACTTTGATGAATTGACTCTTTTATTATCTCATGCAGTGTTTCCAAAAAATGGGTCACGTGACCTTCATATCGCATGCGGTAACCTTTAGTGAATTGACCCCAATATATAATATTTTTGCTTTTGGGTTTAGATACACTTTAAGTTATTCTTTATTGTGTGAGCTTATATACAATCATTTGCCCAATAGTAATGTAGAGTGCCTGCTTTTCTTTATCCTAGCATAAGATCAAGATCATCAATGCAGATCGATGGGTCGGCAGCTGTAATTTTTTCGACAATTCGGTACTTTTGTGCAGTGAATTATATGCCTGCTTTGTAACAAAACTAATTTTGTATTCCCATTTGTCTTAGGAATCATGTGCATATATTTGTGTTTTGAAGTTGAATGACTCAGTAAGAATATATGCTGAGAATCACAGTACAACAATAAGGCAAATGTATTGTTCCCAAGAATCACTTCTATCTGTAATGATCCCATCCATCAGTATGGAGGCCCTTGGAGTGGGTAGAGCAAGCAGCTGTGGTTTCTACTGAATTCTATGAGGATACGTTATGAATATAAACTACATACACGTCATGTGAGAAATGGAACATGCCATATATTTTGTTAATGTGGCTTGTCTATAGGCTTTGACAGTCATACGGATCATGTGCCCAGGAACGGGACTGTTTCACATAAACAACAGATACACATAAAGATTTAGTTCTGCATTGGAGAGAACCTTGGTTATTATTGCAGGTATTTGCAAGTTCAGTTCTGGCATAGTAATCTTGCTGAATTATAAGAGGCAAAGTCTGAACACCATTTAATAATGCATTTTCTATGTAGCTGTCTATCGTTCTATTCAATGATCTAAAGCAGTGGTCTCCAAACTGCGGCCCTGGAGCCTTTGCTTGCTTTAGACATTATTGGCCTTGAGACATTATTCCTGCCACTGACACCAACAATGGAGAATAATTCCTGCCACTGACACCAACAATGAGGCACTATTCCTTCCACTGACACCAACAATTGGGCATAGTTCCTGCCACTGCCACCAGCAATGAGCCACTATTCCTTCCACTGACACCAACCATGGGTCATATTTTCTTCCACGGACAACAAAAATGGGGCTCTATTCCTCCCACTGACACCAACTGTTTCCTCCCCTAATACCAAAGATCAGCCATTGTTAACTCCCACTGGGCACAGTCCGGCCCCCTAAAGTCTTAAAGACAGTTAACTGGCCCCTGATCAGTAAAGGGTATATTTACACATAGCGGCCATAGGTTTGAGGAAAAGGCGACCTTAGGTGGTTCAACTGGCATAAATGTGGGATGAAGTAGAAGAACAGATACAGTGCTGGGAGCCATGCAGAGAGGAAAGCAGATGCTATTATAAAGTTTATATAAATCAAGGGCCACCAATGAGGTTGATTTACTAAAGCTGGAGAGTGCAAAATCTGATCTAGCTGTGTATAGAAACCAATCAGCTTCCATTTTTATTTTATCAAAGCTTAATTGAACAAGCTGAAGTTAGAAGCTGTTTGGCTATCATGCACAGCTACACCAGATTTTGCACTCTCCAAATCAACTCCAATGTTTAGAGAGATCTGTATTAAGCGGAATATAGTAAAGGAAGCTATTATTAGGTTGGCTATATAGCTTATGGTCCACCAATGTTAAAGGGGGCTATGAAGTTCACAACATAAGCCAAAAGCCAACATAGCATGAACATTTTTTTCTATGGGGTTCTATAGTTTGTAGATCCCATATCTCGTCTGCTGCAAACTCTGGGATTTTGGAAAGCTGTAACAAATCTTGGCTGGTTACATATTTCCATTTTTTGGAAGGGTGAATGAGCCAATTCCCTATTCCCTGTTTAATAAGAGTCCATCATTTAATACAACTACAAATGCAGAATAAAGTTTTATATGGAAAATGATTTAATGCTGATCATATAATGACTATAGAGTCTGACTTGGGCCACATTGACACTTAGCAGATGGGCAAGTATGTCTGAGTTTTTTGAAAGTATGGCATCTGTTACTGAGGGCTGTTCTAGCTCTTTAATGTTGGCCATACACACAGCAGTTTTCAGTTTCAAGCATTTTCGGTAGCCTTTGCAAAAACACTTACATAGATCAAGACAGCATTACACTAACAGTGTATATATACAGTGGGGCAAATAATTATTTGATCCCCTGCAGATTTAGTAAGTTTGACCACTTACAAAGAAATGAAGGGTCTATAATTTTTATCATCGGTGTATTTTAGGTGATAGAGGCAGAATATCAACCAAAAATCCAGAAAAAACACATAAAACGAATGTTATCAATTGAGTTGCAGTTCAGTGAGTCAATAAGTATTTGATCCCCAAGCAAAACATGACTTAGTACTTGGTGGAGAAACCCTTGATTGCAAGCACAGAGGTAAGACATTTCTTGTAGTTGGTTACCAGGTTTGCACACATCTCAGCAGAGATTTTGGTTCACTCAGATCTTCTCTAAATCCTTAGGGTTTCCTGGCTGTCACTTGGCAACTTGAAGTTTCAGCTACCTCCATAAATTTTCTATAGGATTAAGGTCTGGAGACTGGCTAGGCCACTCCATGACCTTAATGTGCTTCTTCTTGGGCCACTCCTTCATTGCCTTGGCTATATGTTTTGGATCATTGTCATGCTGAAAGACCCATCCATGACCCATCTTCAGTGTTCTGGCAGAGGGAAGAACAAAAAAGGATTTGCCCTTGGGACTTTAAATGAGGTGGGCACCATTTGGCCAAAAAGCATCATAACAGTAATTGAAGTATTAAGTATGTGCGTTTATTCAGGTAAAAATCATGCATACATTAGTATCGTCAGCAATGGCCAATTGTAGAATAACATACCTATGAATTGAACAATAGGTACATAAATGAGTAATAGACATGTAATACATGGGCATCTAATGTACCCTAGGAGTAAAAAACATGTGATACACGGGCATCTAATGTACCCGATGCATTTCGCGAGACCCAGCTCGCTCTTCAGGGGTTGATGCGTGTGTGGATGATGTAAAAGCCTAAACTCACCACTAAATGAGGCCAAAAAAGGCAGGTGTGCAATTCCCAGAGGCAGCAGCAAGTATCTTACCAGGGAGCTGAGGAGGCGGAGGCAAACGGGACCCCGGTGGGGCAAACGAAAGGACAGGCATGGTGCGCATGTGAGAGTTTGTCCCCAAGAATCTCACTAGGTCCATATGTAATGAAAGCTGTAGGCGTAAATAGGTATAATAATACATTAAGTACTAATGATATGTATGTGTCTCTGTATGAATAGAGAGCCTGAGCCAAGGATAGTAAGGACATAGGAGAGTAAAGGGGGAAAGGAAAATGGCAAAGAATTCATATATATGTTATTCTACAATTGGCCATTGCTGATGATACTAATGTATGCATAATTTTTACCTGAATAAACGCATATACTTTATACTCCAATTACTGTTATGATGCTTTTTGGCCAAATGGTGCCCACCTCATTTAAAGTCCCAAAAACGAATCCTTTTTTGTTGCATATTACAGGGATGGAAGTGACACCAGACCTTTTCTTATTTTTTAATGGCTGAGGGAAGAAGGTTCTCATCCAAGATTTTACAATACGTTGCCCCATCCATTGGCCCCTCAATACGGCAAAGTTGGCCTGTACCTTTAGCAGAGAAATAGCCCCAAAGCATAATGTTTCCACCTCCGTGCTTGACTGTAGGGATGGTGTGCCTAGGTTCATAGTCACATTTTTCTTCCTCCAAACACAGCGAGGCCCCCTCCTCAAGAAAGCACATGTACAGTCATGCCAGTGAAGATCTAAATGATTCAGAGAAGGATTAGAAGAAAGTGCTGTGGTCAGATGAGACCAAAATTGAGCTTGTTGACATTAACTCAACTCGCCATGTTTGGAGGAAGAAAAATGCTGACTATGACCCTAAGAATACCATCCCTGCAGTCAAGCACGGAGGTGGAAACATGATTGTCTGAGGCTGTTTCTCTGCTAAAGGTACAGGCCGACTTTGCCACATTGAGGGGCCAATCAGCAGGACTGTGTATTGTAAAATATTGGGTGAGAACCTTCTACCCTCAGCTAGAACACTGAAGATGGGTCATGGATGGGTCTTCCAGCATGACAATGACCCAAACATACCCCTAAGGCAACAAGAAGAAGCACATTAAGGTCATGGAGTGAACTAGCCAGCCTCCAGACCTTAACCCCATAGAAAATTTATGGAGGGAGCTGAAACTTCGAGTTGCCAAGCGACAGCCAAGAAACCATAAGGATTTAGAGAAGATCTGTACAGAAGAGTGGACCAAAATCCCTCCTGAGATATGTGCAAACCTGGTCACCAACTACAAGAAACGTCTTTCCTCTATGCTTGCTAACAAGGGTTTCTCCACCACGTAATAAGTCATGTTTTGCTTGGGTATCAAGTACTTATTTTACTCACTGAACTGCAAACTTAATTTACAATTGTAAACAATTGCAACAATTGTAGCATGTGTTTTTTTTCTGGAGTTTTGGTTGATATTCTGTCTCTATCATTTAAACTACACCTATGATAAAAATTATAGACTCTTCACTTCTTTGTAAGTGGGCAAATTTACAAAATCTGCAAGGGATAAAATAATTATTTTCCCCACTGTATTTATGTTTACATTTAGGGCTGATTCACATAGGCGTGCTACAGCACACAACTGCGCAAGGGCTATGTTTACCCACACAGGTGTTCCATGTATCTCTGTGCATGCAGTCCCATTCATGTCATTTGGGATGCAGCGGATGCTCGGACACAGCCGCCGCTCCCAATTTAACATGCATGTGGGATACAGCCCCAAACGCAAACAACTTGCCTTTGGGACCATGTATGTGCACTTGCATGGATGTCAGATTGGGAGCAGCGGTTGTGTCTGTGCATGTGCTGCATCCCAGTTGACATGAATGGGACTGCCTGCACGGGGATGCATGGAACACCTGTGCACCCCCTTATGGGTAAACACAGCCCTTGCACATGTGTACACTGTAGTGAACAAGGCCTCAAATTTGAATAGCAGGCTTAGTAGTAGGTTGGCTTGACCTATTTTATTTTCAAAGTGGTTGCAGTTAATATTTTTAGGTTTAGTTATTGGTGTACTTTAGTGGGTTGAATTACCCATAACTAGAGGAGATGAAATTCAATTTGAAGGTTTATTTAAAGATATCACTTTCAGAATTTTATTTCTGGAAGGCTTTGCCCCATCCTCTGATATCTCTGGCTTTATTCTCTATAATGTAAAATATGAAAAGGGAAGGATGGAAGTGGGCAGTAAGAATCAGGGCTGTATTAATCATGTAGGTCAGTTGCATAAGGTAGTAAAGTACCAAGTCTAAAAATATACAAGTTTTTTTTCTCCTGATGATCTATGGGGGTGTGCAGAGGATGTTTAGAGGAGTCAGAAGACTCACAGAAGTTTAAGAAACTTTCATTTCATTGGTCTGTACAGTTAAAAGTGGCTGTGAATACATTGCAGACAGCATGCTTTCTCCGATACCAATGTGTACAATTGGTATCTAGCATTCACACAAAGCCAACATTTAAAGTGGTTTTAAACCCCATTCATGAAATTTGACCTAGGCACATATATCTGCGGTGTTTACTTATCTCTATCCAAAGCTGTAAGTGCCGTTTCTTTCTGGTGCTTCATTCCTCTGTTATTAGCAGAGTCACTTCTGACAAGTTCTCCGACACAAGAGATAACAGCAACTGGAAATTCAGCCATCCATCCATCCATGCTCAGCCATCCCTCCATGCTCAGCAATACCCTGCACTCCTCTGCAATACTCTGTAATACTCTGCAATACCCCGCAATACTCTGCAATACTCTGAAATACCCCGCAATACTCTGCAATACCCCGCAATAGTCTGCAATACCCTGCAATACTCTGCAATACCCGCAATACTCTGCAATACCCTGCAATACTCTTCAATACCCCGCAATACTCTGTAATACTCTGCAATACTCTGCAATACCCCGCAATACTCTGCAATACCCTGCAATACTCTACAATACCCCACAATACTCTGCAATACCCTGCAATACCCCGCAATACTCTTCAATACCCTGCAATACTCTGCCATACCCTGCAATACTCTGCAATACCCCGCAATACTCTACAGTACCCTGCAATACCCCGCAATACTTTGCAATACCCTGCAATACTCTGCCATACCCCGAAATACTCTGCAATACTCTGCCATACCCTGCAATACCGTGCCATACTCTGCAATACCCTGCCATACTCTGCAATACCATGCCATCCCTGCAATACTCTGCAATACCCAGCCATACTCTGCCATACCCAGCCATACTCTGCAGTACCCAGCCATACCCTGCCATACTCTGCAATACCGTGCCATACTCTGCAATACCCAGCCATACTCTGCAATACCCAGCCATACTCTGCCATACCCAGCCATACTCTGCCATACCCAGCCATACTCTGCAGTACCCAGCCATACCCTGCCATACTCTGCAATACCGTGCCATACTCTGCAATACCCAGCCATACTCTGCAATACCCAGCCATACTCTGCCATACCCTGCCATACTCTGCAATACCCAGCCATATTCTGCAATACCCAGCCATATCCTGCCATACTCTGCAATACCCAGCCATACTCTACAATACTCGGTGATACCCAGCCATACTCTGCAATACCCAGCCATACTCTGCCATACCCAGCCATACTCTGCAATACCCAGTCATACTCTGCCATACCCAGCCATACTCTGCAATACTCGGTGATACCCAGCCATACTCTGCAATACCCAGGCATACTCTGCCATACCCAGCCATACTCTGCAATACCCAGCCATACTCTGCAATACCCTGCCATACTCTGCAATACCGTGCCATCCCTGCCATACTCTGCAATACCCAGCCATACCCTGCAATACCCAGCCATACCCTGCAATACCCTGCCATACTCTGCAATACCGTGCCATACTCTGCAATACCCAGCCATACTCTGCAATACCCTGCCATACTCTGCAATACCCTGCCATACTCTGCCATACTCTGCAATACCCAGCCATACTTTGCAATACCCAGCCATACTCTGCAATACCCAGCCATACTCTGCAATACTTGGTGATACCCAGCCATACTCTGCAATAACCAGCCATACTCTGCCATACCCAGCCATACTCTGCAATACTCGGTGATACCCTGCCATACTCTGCTCTATCCTGCAATACCCTGCCATACTCTGCAATACCCAGCCATACTCTGCCATACTCTGCATACCCTGCCATACTCTGACATTCCCTGCAATACCCTGCCATACTCTGCAATATCTAGCCATACTCTGCCATACTCTGCAATACCCAGCCATACTCTGCAATACCCAGCCATACCCAGCCATACTCTGCAATACTCGGTGATACCCAGCCATACTCTGCAATACCCAGCCATACTCTGCCATACCCAGCCATACTCTGCAATACTTGGTGATACCCAGCCATACTCTGCCATACCCAGCCATACCCAGCCATGCGCAGCCATGCTCAGCCATACTCGGCTGTACTCTGCCTCTGTATGTGGCCAGGCTGTGGAAGTCTCACACATGTGATATCGCCATACTCAGGAGGAGTAGGAGAATCTATTTTGGGGTGTCATTTTTGGTATGTACATGTTATGTGTTAGAAATATTGTATAAATGGACAACTTTTTGTTAAAAAAAAAATGCGGTTTAAACACTTCCCGCCCGCCGGCCGTCATACGATGTCCTTGACTTTGTGCGGGGATATCTGAATGATGCCTACAGCTACAGGCATCATTCAGATATCAGCTTTTTCAGCCGGCGATTCCCTACACCATAAGAACGATCATAACAGCTGTTCCACTGCTTGATTGTTCTTGCGGGAGGTGAGAGGGGACGCCCCCCCTCCCGCCGTCCTCAAGTGCTTCTACTGACTCAGCGCTACGATCGAAGCCAGGATCATTTTTTTATTTCAGGCTTCCCAGCCTGGAGGTGAGATGTGGGGTCTTATTGACCCCATATCTCACTGTAAAGAGGACCTGTCATGCCATATTCCTATTACAAGGGATGTTTACATTCCTTGTAATAGGAATAAAAGTGATAAAAAAATCTATTTTTTGGAAAAAAAGCATCAAACTAAAATAAATAAAGTAAAATGAACAATAAAAAAAAAAAAAAAATTTAAAGCACCCCTGTCCCCGTGTACTTGCATGCAGAAGCGAACGCATAAGTAAGTCCCTCCCACATATGAAAACGGTGTTCAAACCACACATGTGACGTATCGCTGCGATCAGTAGAGCGAGAGCACTAATGTTGGCTCTAGACCGCCTCTGTAACTCAAAATATGTAACCAGTAAAAAATTTTAAAGCGTCGCCTATGGGGATTTTTAAGTAGCAAAGTTTGGTGCCATTCCACGAGCGTGTGCAATTTTGAAGGGTGACATGTTAGGTATCTCTTTACTTGGCATAACTTCATCTTTCACATTATGCAAAAACATTGGGCTAACGTTACTGTTTTGTTTTTTTTAAAGCACAAAACTGTTTTTTTTTTTAAAAAAAAACACGTTCGAAAAATAGCTGCGCAAATACCGTGCGAGATAAAAAGTTGCAATGACCGCCATTGTATTCTCTAGGGTCTTTGCTAAAAAAACATATATAATGTTTTGGGGTTCTATGTAATTTTCTAGCAAATAAATGATGATTATTACATGTAGGAGAGAAATGTCAGAATTGGCCTGGATGCTCCAGAACGCCTGAAGGTGCTCCATGCATGTTGGGCCTCTGTATGTGGCCATACTGTGTAAAAGTCTCACACATGTGGTATCGCCATACTCGGGAGTAATAGCAGAATGTGTTTTGGGGTGCAATTTGTGGTATGCATATGCTATGTGTGACAAATAACCTGCTAATATGACAACTTCAAAAAACTCATCATGCATCTTTCTAAATACCTTGGAATGTCTTCTTTCCAAAAAGGGGTCATTTGGGGGGTATTTGCACTTTTCTGGCATGTTAGGGTCTCAAGAAATTAGATAGGCCGTCAGTACTTCAGGTGTGATCAATTTTCAGATATTGGCACCATAGCTTTTGGACTTTATAACTTTCACAAAGACCAAATAATATCCACCGATTTGGGTTCATTTCACCAAAGATATGTAGCGGTATACATTTTGGCCAAAATATATGAAGAAAAATTACTGATTTGCAAAATGTTATAACAGAAACAAAGAAAAATGCATTTTTTAACAGAATTTTCGGTCTTTTTTCTTTCATAGCGCAAAAAATAAAGAACCCAGCGGTGATTAAATACCACCAAAAGAAAGCTCTATTTGTGCGGAAAAAAAAGGACAAAAATTTCATATGGGTACAGTGTTGTATGACTGAGTAATTGTCATTCAAAATGTGAGAGCACTGAAAGCTGAAAATTGGTCTGGTTATTAAGGGGGTTTAAGTGCCCAGTGGTCAAGTGGTTAATAAATAAAACAATTACATGATTCGGGGCAGAGTTTTTACAGAAGGATGTCCAAAGGATGTGCAGATGCTGCCCTGGGAAGGAAAAGTGGGTGATAGTCATCACAATGATGTGAAAAATCTTAATGTTGGACTCTCAGAGCTGTAAGAAACCAGTGGATGATTGAGTCTGCCAGCATCTGCCCAAAAAGGAAGTGTTGGCTTTGTGTGGAGCCTTTAACTAGAGCATTGGGAGTGTGGGTACATTAATGGCAAAATCTGTCAGCGATCTCAGTCTCACAGCTCTGCTACAGAAACCATTATCCCCCTCAACAGAGTTAGATAAATGTAAATACCTTGATTAGTTTGGATATTTTTAGCCCATTCCAGCTCTGCTCTGTACAGCGCCCAGTAATAGATTTTGTTTCTAAATGGCCAATCAGACCCGGCTGCGTGATTCACTTTCTCCGTGTGATAGATTTTCTCCCCTTTTTCTTCACTTATGTTCCATTCGCAGGAACCGAAACTGCATTCATTAATTGGTGTTAAAGTTAAATTTAACACCAATTACCTGATCCAGCCTAGGGTATTGCACTTGGAAAATAAAAGGGAAAAAAAAAACCTGAAGTCATATCTTCCCTGCGGCTAGCTCTGTTTGCGCTTAATGATTTTACTCAAAGGGCTACTCAAAGTAGCATGTAAAATCAATCAGTGAATGACTAATGCTATCCAGGAAACACTGCTGCTGCACAGAAGCCAGAAAGCCTGATCAGTTTACCTTTAGAGCCCTTTCACACTGACAGTGCGCTCGCGTTAGCGGTAAAGCGCCTATAGTTTTAGTGCCTGCTAGCAGCCAAATAAAGGGTTGAAAGCGCCCGCAAAGAGCTGCTGCGGCGCTTTGCAGGCGCTTCGGCAGGCGCTGCACATTGATTTTAATGGGCAGGGGCACTTTAGGAGCGGGGTATACACCACTGTGCTTGCTGTACCATGTTCTTGTATGAGAAAGTCTCCTATTCTCTTTGTATTGCTTCCTTTGTGTGAAATCCCTAGTGTTCCTGCTAGTCCCTCTGCTTTCCTGTTACAAACTGACCACACAAAGCAGGAGAGCACCCCGTGGTTAGTTCTCTAGCTTTGCTGGGACCTTGGTGTGCTCTCCTTCAATGATCACACTTGTCCTGACACGCCCCCCGCTGCACAGCCATTCACTGGGAAGCTCAGTGTGCTGCTACTGCTCCCCCCTCCAGCTCTTATGCAGCTGAGAATAGAGGGAATGTGATCACTTATAAAAAAAAGGTAAAACTGTATTTATAATGTGTATTTATATCTATACAAAAATATTTTGCCTTTCATTTCTATTTTAAACTGGATGAGTTGTTTTACAAGGTGATCACTGCTGAGGGGGTCTGCACTAGGGGGGTATGTATTGATGGGGGTCTGCACTGAGGGGGGGTGTCTGTACTGATGGGGGTGGTGTCTGTACTGATCGGGGGGTCTGCACTGAGGGGGGTTGTCTGTACTGATGGAGGGGTCTGCACTGAGGTGAGGTTGTCTGTACTGATGGGGGGTCTGCACTGAGGTGGGGGTGTCTGTAGCGATGGGGGGTCTGCACTGAGGTGGGGTGTCTGTACTTATGGGGGTGTCTGCACTGAGATGGTGGTGTCTGTACTGATGGAGGGGGGTCTGCACTGAGGGGGGTGTCTATACTGATGGAGAGGGGTCTGCACTGAGGGGGTGTCTATACTGATGGAGGGGGGTCTGTACTGAGGGGGGAGGTCTATACTGACGGAGGGGGGTCTGTACTGAGGGGGGGAGGTTTATACTGACGGAGGGGGGTCTTTACTGAGGGAGGAGGTCTATACTGAGGGAGGGGGTTCTATATTGATGGAAGGGGGTCAGTACATAGTGGGGGGGTCTGCACTGAGGGGGAGGTCTATACTGACGGAGGGAGGTCTGTACTAAGGGGGAGGTCTATACTGAGGGAGGGGGGTCTATATTGATGGAGGGGGGTCTGTACTTTGTGGGGGGTCTATACTGAGGGAGGGGGGTTTGTACTTAGTAGGGGGGTCTACACTGAGGGAGGGGGGTCTGTACTTAGTGAGGGGGGTCTGTACTGAGGGAGGGGGATCTATACTGCGGGAGGGGGTGTGATAGACTCACCCGGGACAGAGGCTTTTGGAGGGGACTAAATGTTAGCCTCTTGCCTACTGACTATGGGCCCTGGCACTTGAGGGAGCTACAAGCATTTAGGAAGATATTCTGTTACATAATGCAAAAGGATATTATTAAGGAGAGGAGGCCATAATGGTCTCTGCCAGCTTGGGACTCAGTGGACAGATGTATTTGAAAGGAAAGCTGATTAATGAGATCTGGAAAGCCTGGGTCTTTCACCCAATAGTTTATTGTCTCATTTTGTTGTGTACTCTTTGCTGGGTCGTTTGGGGTGTGGCTGTATTCCAGTGTTCTATTGTGTCTGTCTGCCTTGGATAATATGGGATGTGTACGTAGATTAGCTGTGAGATTGGTGTGGGCGAATTCCTCCAACAGCTCTCTGGTGATTGGACAGTCTACCCCGCCCAGGATGCAAAGGAGGGGGGAATTGTCCTGAGTATTATCTGTGTACCTGTTTTTTCAATAAACAGTCCATGTTTAGCAACCAAACGAGTATTGTCTTCTTTTGTTGGTTGTTAGCAGTGGTTGGAATATCTGATATCTATATTCAGACTGGGAGGAAGCGGTATATGGCGAAAGCACTCAAGTGGAGTGTGGGACGTTTCGTTACATTGGTGGCAGCAGTGGGATGCTTCCTGCAGTCTGGGACATCCAAACCTCCACCCAGATCCAAGGTCCGAATAGCAGGAGAGGAGGAGAGGTACAGATACCAGCCGTCATGGAAGAGGAATTCGGAAGGAGGTTGCGAGAGATGCAGATACAGCACAGAGGATCAGAGCAGGTCCTGCTGGGATGGTATGATTCTATCTGCTGGGAACTCTCGAAGGAAGCGCTAGCCCATGAGCAGTGACACCAGGGAAAAATTCTCTCCTCCTTCCAGGAAAGGTACTGGTAGCAGTACGAAGTGCGAATGGTGTTTTTGGGGGAACCACCGCATAAGGAATGGAAAGCTGAGTTAACCAGGCTGGTCCAGGTGGAGATGCGGTTGGATGAGAGCTACAGAGCCCTCCACTTGTATGTAGCCCAAGTGTGACACCCCAAAAGAAGGCTTTGGCCACCGTGGCCTGGGGCTGTTATTAGAGAGGCTGTCACAAGACCCTGACTTTGGGAGCGATTTGGAGTGGCGTTTGGAAGAAATCTCATAATACAGAGAACAGATGCTGAATGTCTCAGAAGTTCCCTGGGCACGGGAAGATTTGGAGTTTCTAGCCAATCAGGAATGGGAGCTGTAGATTGCCCTTTGCCTGGGACTATCAGGAAATACCAGCTGACAAGTCTGAAATCCTGGCTGAAGAGTCGGCAATGTGGCAGAGTAACAGTGTGCTTTGCCAACCTGCCCTCGCAGTTATGGACGCAGAGGTCTTATGGCAGATGCAGCAAGTACTGACTGTCCTTGATGTTCCTGTTTCTGCATGGGATGATCTTGAATGGAGGAATGCGTATGTTCAGCAGCTGGATGAGGGTACGGGAGATGGAGCAGTCGGCTCATCTCTCCAGCCACAGACCACAGAATGTATGGATTTAATTGACCGTTCATTAGAGGATGTTACAGATTATGAGTCACCTGCCAAAGTGTTGGCACTGGGCCAAGTGCAGCCAACCCGTGCCCTGGATTTTCAGCAATTTCAGAGACTTGTGATGTAATGATGTAATTGACTTTTCTGCTGAGAAAGAACAACCGAGTGAGTCTCCAGCAAAAGAGCTAGCATCAGGGCAGAACATCACGGAGCTCTGCCCAGCATCAACAGCAGTATCTGTGAAGTTACAAAGAACTTCCCCAGCTGAAGCACTGGCCATCGGACAAAGGGTCCAAGACTTCTGCTCCACATCTGTGGCAGTTCCAGAGGCTCAGGGTGGGAAGGTGGCGGTCACTTCCCAGTAGCAGAACAGGATACAGAGGGAGAAGTTAGAGGAGGTGTTCGTCGCCAGGGTGGAGGAAGCGATATTTCCTCCCCAGCAAAAGATCCGCGCACCTGGGAGACAGTAACAGAGACATATTGTCCCAGCAGCCAGATGAGGGAACGGAAGAGGAAGCAGCCAGCTCACCCCCCCCCCCCAATGGCAGCTACACAGTTTGGGAGTTGAGGAATCCAGCCTCCTGCCCCAGTGGTTAGCCAAAGCGGATGATGTGGAGTTTCCAGCAGAAGTGCTGGCAACAGGGCAGAGCGCCTCTGGCCTCTGCCTAGCACCTACAGTGTCCCTATAGCTTCAGAAAGCTGGGGCGATCGACCCCTCTGCCCAGCAGCAGACCAAGCCCTGGAATGTTAAAAACCCCCCAGCTGAAGTGCTGGCAGCCGGACAATGACCTCTGCCCCACACCTACTGAGGTCAACTATTCCTTGCAGCCAAGAATGGAGATCATGCGGACAGACTATGTGAGTTCACTCTGCCCGACTAACGCATGTCCAGACCAGGTGGAGGTCTAGGACCTTGTTAGTTGACTTTTGATGGGGGAGAAATGCGACAGACTCACCCGGGACAGAGGCTTTTGGAGGGGACTGAATGCTAGCCTCTTGCCTACCGACTATGGGCCCTGGCATTTGAGGGAGCTACAAGCATTTAGGAAGATATTCTGTTATCCATGATGGTCTCCTTAATAATGTCCTTTTGCATTACATAATAGAATATCTTCCTAAATGCTTGTAGCTCCCTCAAATGCCAGGGCCCATAGTTGGTTTTGTTGGTTGTTAGCAGCGGTTGGAATATCTGATATCTATATTCAGACTGGGAGGAAGCGGTATATGACGAAAGCACTCAAGCGGAGTGTGGGATGTTTCGTTACATGGGGGTCTGTAGTTAGTGCAGGGGGGGCTGTACTGAGGGGGGGACTATAGTTGGTGGAGGGGGGGGACAGCATTTTTTTTTACAACGGGTGACACCAACCCTAGTGACACCATTGTCTTAAGCACCAAAGGCAAAATGCCTCCATCCCTAGATAAACATACAAAGGAAAATACATTGGTCATGGGACTTTATATGAGGCAAATCACTTCTAAAGTAATATATAGGGTACACATGATTTCAAATGTATTAAAAATAATTGTAATTGAACGTTCTATAGTCGTAAAAGTACATGATGACAAATTTCAGATATAATATATAGACACATTAAAAAGAGCTGACATAAAAAATTCATATACTAGCAAAATAAATTCATATGGTCCTGGTAAATGATATTTACAGATGGAGATACATGACTGACATAAAATATAGCAGACAAAGTTTCTTGACATCCTATGACTCTACACGTTTCATGGATCCCTGTCCACTTATCAGGAGATGATGTAAGATCTATAGGGGTAGGTAAATACCAAATTAAAAAAATCCCATATAGGAAAAAGAGATGGTAACTGACTCCCCAAAGGGAGAGGGGAGAGTATTAGGCATATAGCCTTAATACATACAGGTCAGCTCAAAAAATAAACCCAGTGTCTAAGTGAGATAAGAAAGCCAGAAAAAGTCTATCCCGGGGGCTGTGGTGGGCACATGGGCCATAGGAACAGCAGGAGGGCAGGCCAGTCTTCCAAATGGTGCAAATCCATAGGGTGTATAGATTTATAGTGGCACTTCTAGCCAACACTGATCAATAATATATATATATATATATATATATATATATATATATATATATATATATATATATATATTAAACTTTATAAGATATGTGATCATTGAAAATGTCTTCCTGCTCCATCAGAGACCCTGCTCCATTGACTTAGCAAAGCAGGCTTCCATATATGGGGGGCATGTGGCGCCTCCCCTCTGTGACAGTGCTTAGGCTTGAGTGGTTCGTCTCCAAGCCCGAAGACTGTGATGCTGGGGAGGGGGGAGTAGTGACGTCACCTGCCCAGGTTAGATTCTATACCAGTGATGGCGAACCTATGGCACGTGTGCCACAGCTGGCAAGCAGAGCCCTCTCTGTGGGCACGCCAAGAGTGTCCTCCGCGGCCGCCGCAAACTTTTTTTTTAAATGTGTTTGATGACTCCACTCGTCACTGCTCTGCTCTCAGTCTCTCTCTCCTAGGGGCTGTCTGTAGATCCGTCCGGCCAGGGAGCGACACCGCCCACTCTAGTGGAGTTCTGACTCCTGCTGTGGAGTGATCTCTCTATGAGGGAGGGTATATATTCTTACTTTTCAAGGTTTTTGTTCTACTAATACATATAGAGATTTATGGATTATCCCCCAGAGGCAGAGTAGATTATCCATAATAATTACCCTGTCTCACTGAGGGAGCTTTTATGTAACTCAGCCTTCAGCTTGCCATAAATGAGTCGAAGTTCAACTGAGTGGCAGTGGAGCAGAGTAAGTTATGCGCAGGCAGTGTGGAGTCCTTTCCTCCCCAGCCTTAGACCCCTATACACACTATTAGATTTTTTGTCCTCAGATTTACCAAAACCATATAATATGAGGTCAAACCTTAAGAGTTTCAATTTGTATGCAATCAGGCAGGCCCTTGCACTACACGGTTTTGGTAAATCTGAAGACAAAAATCTGCAGAAAATGTAATAGTGTTTCTCTGGCCTGCCAACACTGTGCTATATTATCTGCAGTACACTGTGCTATATACTCTGCAGTACACTGTGCTACATACTCTGCAGTAAACTGTGCTATATACTCTGCAGTAAACTGTGCTATATACTCTGCAGTACACTGTGCTATATACTCTGCAGTACACTGTGCTATATACTCCGCAGTACACTGTGCTATATACTCTGCAGTACACTGTGCTATATACTCAGCAGTACACTGTGCTATATACTCTGCAGTACACTGTGCTATATACTCAGCAGTACACTGTGCTATATACTCAGCAGTACACTGTGCTCTATACTCTGCAGTACACTGTGCTATATACTCTGCAGTACACTGTGCTATATACTCTGCAGTACACTGTGCTATATCCTCAGCAGTACACTGTGCTATATACTTCACAGTACACTGTGCTATATACTCTGAGCTACACTGTGCTATATATTCAGCAGTACACTGTGCTATATACTCTGCATATAAATGTATACCACAAGTAGTCTTTATATAAACGTTATTTTAAACATATTTGTACTTGTAGAACTAGACCAGAGAGTAGACAGTGTTTTTTGATGGTTTTAATTTGAAATATACCTTGGTGTCCTTCACTAAGGTCTGTACTTAGGAAAATGTCCGCCACAGCCTTGGTCCGTGCCTGTCCTTGCACTAACCGATGTATACCGTTTTCATAGCGCCGACCGGCACTTTGAAAAAAATAAGTTGGTTTTGTATTGCAGTTTGGGCACCCAGGGTGTACTTCGTCAGCAGAGAGGGGGTGTGGATTGGTGAATATTCCTTTTTGCAGTGATGGGCTGTTAGGGGCACTCTCACCTGGGATCCACTAAATATTGGTAAAGCAAATACCCTATTTAGATGATTACACATGTAATTGGATCATGAAGAAAATACATACGTACAATTTTACTGATAGCAATAAAGATTATAGTTCCAAGATACAGATAGATAAAGTGAAAAGTTTAAAGAATTTACATTAAGAAAATGGCTATCTATACGTTGAAAAGAACTGGTTACAAAATTGTTTAAAAAACACATGGTCAGGCTTTATATTTAGCTCAACCTATATTGTTCTACCATTTACTTTAAAAAATGATTGCTAGATAATCACATACCATTTCAGAATTGTGCAATCATATGTGTTTGCAGTTTAACATCAAATGATTATGGTGATATCAAATGCAGGTAATTCTTGGCTCTGGAGGTTAGAGCAACTGTAAATTACCTAAGGGCCATTTCACATGAGTGATTTTGTAGCACCTACAGGGTTGCTGTCCGTATCATTTTTGTTGTTATGAAAAATTATTTTCAGGCAATGATAGTTCTGTTCTGGAGTGATTCCAGCAAGTTGATCTTTTATTCAATGAGTGCCTTATTACAGGATGGCTATCTTCATTATTCTTTCTGTTATCCAATGCAGCTGTTGATGACCAAGGCATATAAGCGATTTGTAGATATGTAGATACAATACGCACAATAAACAGCTACAGGAGGACCTCTGTACCCAGTAACAAATTGCCAAAGAAGATAATGAGCAAGTAGCTGCTGCAAATTTCTGATACAGAATTGTTGGCATGACATGACACAAAGGGTCATCTGAATACTGTGGAGTTTGAAAGAGACACCCTTCAGGCCTTCAAGCAGCACTAAACACCACAACTAATGTTTTTTTTTGGTTTTTAATATAATCTAAATGCTACTTCAACTTACATAAATATATGGTTACCTGACATGACATGTACTTCAGGTGTTCACATTGTTCCCTGGGTGCTGTAGACCAGCCATCCTCAATCAGGGTTCTGTGGTGCCCTTGGGTTCCTCCAAAGTTTGCTAGGCATTCCTTGAGCAATGACCAATTTCTGCCTCTCAGATAAGTAATCACTGAGAGCAATGATCTTTTTAGCTGTTTGTAAGAACGGGGGGGGGGGGTTCTTCCTAATGACCTTATTAGCCAGGCTTTCCTGATACCACAAAGGTTTTTCAAGAGCTCCTCCATGTTACAAAAAGGTTCATAAAAAAAGGCTGCTGTAGACACTTTCCCTTGGCTGTCCAATAGTGGGGTCCTCTGAGACTCCAGAGACTACAACATTGTGATAATGTCACCACAAGTAGAGTGGTTTACAGGTGCACAGACTGAAGCACTGGATCACCAGTTTCTACAACCAGAATCGGTATGATTTGGTGGGAGGGGATGGTAGGAAGAGATGTAAGGGATATAAGGTTTTTCCACAGTTAAAAGATGGTTTGAATCTCAGCTGGTTTAGAAAGCATGATAGCACGGCTATAGCCAGTGGCTGTAGCCGCTAGCAATATTTATTGTGTTCTCCCAGTAGGGACGACTCTCCGCACCCCCCTGTTGGGAAAACACAATAGCTCCACGGCTGGGATTCCCCCATCAACACTGTCTGTGTTGATGGAGGAATTGAGCGATTTTCTTTCCTGCAACCCGTGGTATCATCAATGGCCGGCTTTAGTCATTTAATGGTACTGGAAAATATGCAGGAAAAAGGCCCATACACATGGGCAATAAAAGTGAAATTGCATACAGCACCTTCCATACTACATTGTTCTTCTGAAGGGGGCTTCCAGGGGTAGCCATGTAGAAAAAAAGAAAAAAAGCATCTGCATAGACACAGCAGGCACCGGCCCTTTCAGTTTGCTGCAGCAAACACTTTGCTAAGACCTTGTGTGTTTAGATCTATATAAAGGCGTATATATAGGGAGGCGGGGTATGCTGTACTTTAGGAATACACGCCAGTTGTCTTGCTTTACGTAAATATGTACGAGGCCCTATTGGTACTTGGGGATATGTTTAGGCAATGCTGATTTAATGTGTAATAACAAAGGACAGGAACAATGTTATTCCAGGAATATGTCCTTTAAATTCTTGAATGTACACGTTCACACTGGTTAGCTAAAGGCTCTGGGCTTCTTATCAGGAGTGCTGCACGCTTCTCTTCTTTAATAAATGATCACATGGGCTCGATCTGTGTGTCCAGATTGCTCTTTGTAAACTCTTTGCTGTGTACAGAACAAGTTGTTCCAATCATTTTGTAATTTTAAGAGCCTCTTAATAGTGACATGGCTACCTTTATACATACCTCACTTATTTAATGATACATAAGTGATTAAAACCTTTTATCTATATATGAATCAACCCATGAAATTAAGAACGAATGATATCTGTTCAAAAAGGGTAACAATCTAATTTATTTAAACTTACTATTGTACAGAAAAGAAACTTGTGGTAATATGAGATTAGCAACTATAACATAAATGATACAACCTTAAAAACAACAATGTTACCAATGATAATAAATATTGCCATAATGGTCATACCCATGCTATCAAGAGATTAATAAGGTATTAAGGCCAAATCCTACGATAGAAAAGGTTACAGGAAAGAAAAGAGACATAGAGATAATAGAGATACATTGTATAGAGAAGTCTTACGTAACCATCCTTCATCTAGACCAGGGGTCTCAAACTGGAGGCCCTCCAGCTGTTGCAAAACTACAAGTCCCATCATGCCTCTGCCTGTGGGAGTCACGCTTGTATAACTGTCAGCCTTGCAATGCCTCATGGGACTTGTAGTTTTGCAACAGCTGGAGGGCCGCCAGTTTGAGACCCCTGATCTAGACCGTCAGCACAAGAGAACTCGCCTCTCCAGGTTTTTGGTTGTATATTGTTAGAACCCACTCCCACTCAATCAGAACTCAGGGTCACCTCATTGGTTCAGAAGTGGCATTGAATCCTGATTGGCTACCCCTGAAGCCTAAAGTTTATTGGTTAAGTTGGCTTAACTTCTGCTTTAAACATTAGACTCTCTGGTGCCTCTGAGTCTGCCTTAAACCAGTTAGCTCTGTTTGAACTCAATATAACCAATTCGGAAATTAGCATGTCAAAAGACCCCCCATCCAGGTGGTGAATTATCACCTGCCTAAAACATTCAACAGCTTTTGAGAACCAGGAAAAATCTAAGCTGGGCTCAACCTGATATCACAAAATATAGTACTTTTGTTAGAGAGTTCCCCTGAAGATATAAATATGGATTGAAAAATCTCCACCACAGTCCCCCCTGAAGTTCATTCTTGAACTTATGTCCTCCTTCAATGATCTTGCACCCACCCACAACAGCCCAGAAGCCCCGACCCTTCCCCACCACCACTGCGGCCTCCTCTTCCTTTCTTGAACACGCAGGAACTCCTCAAAGTAGGCTTAAGATAGCAAAGAAATCCTGGTCCTTTGGAGACTTCACATCCAAACCATGAGTGTCTGTATTGCAATGTTTCATCACTCCTCTGCCTTGGAGGAGCGGAACTCCAACATTGATGGCGGGATCCTGGCATATCTAGTCCTGTATCTATGTAAGACCATGTAATGGTTGCATCGATTGGATCGGACCGCGAGACAGCACTTTTCAGCATGGTGAAGGAAAGTCCAGGAAAGTCTTATTCGTGACACATTTATCTCAAGAAATAACTTGGTGGTCGCTGCTTCTTCAGGTGGGGTCGGGCGGGTCTCCAGACAGTCGTGCATGAATACAGAAAGAGAGAGGAGAACGTTAGTGTACAGAGAAATGCTGGACAGGAACAGAGTGTTGGCCATTAAGACTAAATACTCATAAAGCGTGTAATGTGGACGAGTAGAGTGGGTTCCCACAGGGTACAGAGTCTGAGCAACAGCCAGTATCATCCATGGCCCTTGATGGTAGGGATAGACAATACTGTCTGTTATTGCCAGGTCCCTGGGTTCACCACACCTGCTCACGGGGCTCAGGTTAAAGTAGTAGGTAGACTAGGGGAGGTGAAATTACATTAAGACATAAAACTGGATGTACTTTAGTTAAAATATGGTACTTGTGGGCAGGCAAAGTCTTTTTTTTAAAGAAAAATGATATGACTGATGTCTTAGTTACATTATCTTGAGAAGATAAATGATAGAAACCAAAGGAAAAACTTAGAGAGCATAATATTAAATAAGAAAAAGGAATAGAAGAGAGGTGAGTAATGAAAATGAACAGGAAAAATAGTGGGAATAGTAATGAAAAAAAGAACAAAAAAACAGAAAAAACTACAGATTGAACGCTGCTCCAACCAAGACTGTTAAAGAGCCTTGAATCTGTATATACAAAAATGAATACATTGGTTAAAAAAAACATAATAAAAAAATAAAACAAAAAAAACAAAAAAATGTTTTTCAAAAAAAAAAACTCCTCTCCCATTAACAGTATTTTTGCAGGTCAGGTACACAGATATTAACATCAAAAGGGAGGGTAAAAAAAAAAAAAAATAAAAATAATTAAAAAAAAAGATTGAAACTTTTGGAATTTAGGTAAACCTGACTGCACTTTATTACTAAAAATTGAAGAGGCTTATCCCTGGAACAAGAAAATATAGTTCTAGGGTCCTCTCTTAAATGCGCAACTTCTTTGTACTGGTCTGGATTGGATATGGCTTCCTCAGAGATTTGTTTCTGAGTTAGTGGCCTTTCTGTTCCTTGAGAGATGATATCTTGTTGAGGTACACATTCTCATAGCTTTGGCATTCATTCTCCTGATAGTAACGCACATTATTACCTGCATCAGGAAAAGCAATAAGGCTGCACAGGTTAGGACAACAACAGGGTGGAGCAAAATGTTTAGGAAAGCTGTAGCGTTCGGACTATACCCAAATAAACTTTCCCACCAGGAAATCTTAGCATCTGCGTCTAAAGCGTGGGATACTTGGATCAGTCTATTTTGATCATGGGTGAGTCGTATGGTGGCTTGTTTTTCAGCATCTCCTAGTACATTTAATATTTCATTCTGTTGTCCGAAATCCATCAGCCAAGCTTTTAACTCAGCCCCAAATCCCAGAGGAAGTTTCTGTAGGTGTAAGGGGATGTCAGGTTTGCTATAAAACCTTTCTTCAGGGGTGATCGGGGTACAACCCGGTGTTCCTGCTATATCCATGCCACGGGCCAGAGGAGGTGTACTATAGACTCCCCGAGGTAGTGTATCCTGCTGAGTACCATTTAACCTGATGCTGAAAACAGTGCATCATTAGACATGAGATACTAGCACCAGTACCCTGGTCTCCAGTCTCAAGTAGTTTTAACTTTGTTTAGGACCAGTTGGGACACTACCCCGGCATCCATTAGACATGACCCCCCCCCTGTGCCAGCATTATTGCCTTTTCCCATAGCACAACCCTTACCTTCCTTTAGCACTCATCAGTACCAGTCATCTGAGGCTGTCCAGACTCAAACCATCGGAACAAGATGGACTCCAGGGTGTAATCCAGTAGAGTCTGATAGGATAGTACCCAGATTGACCGTGATATCTGCACAATGTTCCATCCCTGCCATTAGGGATGAGAACAGTGCAAGTAAGATTTTTGACGATCCTGGAACTGAGTCATCCACCAATCTATCACGACTCATAGGCAACCTGGATACTACCCCCCCCGTCTGTCCTTGCAACGTGATGCTGGACAGAGCAAGTTGGCTTTCCTAACCCCTTCCCTGATATGTAGCACAAGACCCCCCCAATGTGATCCTGAATATCCTGAATATCTCCAGCTCCATAGTGTTTTAAGGTACCCAGTGCCCCACCTCCAGCTCCAAAGACAGTCTCAATTAAGCCTCTCTTTCCTAAGGATGGGAAATAGTCAGAATACCCGGATTGAAAACCACCTGCCACCAGGTACACTTGTCTCTTCATAGAGGTTGCACACCTTATGGGGCACTGGTCTTCCTGTCATGCAGGACACAGACCACTAGTTAAGGTACGCAAGGAGTCTAGGACAGGAAGGACACCTATGGGTATCCACTGAGGAGAATACAGCGTGCCCACACAACTCCATCCCTGTGCCTGGATTTCAGAGACCATGCCCAGGGTATACAATGCACCACTACCTATGGTTAGGTTCAAAGAACCCTCTAGTTCCCTGACTAACGTTACATCGGTATTCCTTAGGGCACAGAAACAAACTCGTCTATGTCCCAAATAATACCCAGGTGCTTCCTTCCCAGCAATGACCTCTCCATCCAGAACACAGAGTGCAATATACACAATCTTCCTGCACAACTCTTCTCCAGGCTCTCCCAAAACTATACACTCTCAACTTGTATGCCATCAGGCAGGCCCTCATACTACACATCTGAAGGTAAATCTAAAGGAAATTGGAAAACAAAAATTGCATAATGTGTATCCAACTCGAGGAACTTCTGCTACCAAACACAACTGGCCAAAGGGCAAAGAAATATCCCTTGCAGCACTGAGGCGCCGGGATCACTGAACAGTAGTGGGTACACGAGCCGACCCTTTAAAGCCAGGAAACCCAATTATCGAATCTGAGAAATAAAACACCAATAAAATTTAGTAATAAATATTCCATTTTCCTCCTAGAAACAAAATAATCCAATGGTTATATACCTGTAACAATACATTAGCATATGAAACACAAATATACATTACATTACATTACATAAACAGTGCACTTTTTTATTTTTTTAAGATACCAAAAAATTGTTGAGCTCAACTTATCATTAATATGTATTACTTAATACACATTAATACCACGTGGATTTTTTGTTTTATGGTATACCAATAATTCCCAAAAAAAATTTATTCACCATGGTTGAAAAAAATTAGCAATCCGTAAAAAACCTTTTAGCAGTATCATTTGTCAACAGATGATAATACCTCACCACAAAGAACCTCTCCAGTACTGTTTTCCTGAAAAACAAACCCATTTTAGTACATGTATCTTTCAGTTCACTAGTACAGATAATTATCTTGGCTCAGGTCATTTGCATGTCAATACAGTTCGCTGCACCTTTTCACAGACCTGGTGAGAAAGAAGGGTGGTCATTTGAGTGGGCTGTCAGCAGCTGAGAACAAACGTTACACAACACGACATATATTGCATACTCCACACACACACACAAATGGCTAGGTTATAGATGAACTCTAGACATCACACATCAGCATGTTTTCTATAATACCCTGTACTTCTTCTTAAACCCATAACATCTGTTTGGTAAGGTTAAAATTCTTTCAGAGATCCATCCCATTTCATTAGCCCCTTCTCAGCCTGTATGGACGCATTCTCAGGAGTTTGGAATGATTTCTCCTTAAATCCCATAGTAATAACATTCACTTCCTCTGTTTTATTTGCTGACTCCAGCCTCCATATAAATAACGTGTCTTTTTCATATGGCCGTGTCATCTTTCTGTGGTGAGCAAGGTACAGATTTTACCAAGCTGTTGGCTTAAAAGTACCTCTTTTAAAATACTTCTTCCCAGTCCAACGATCCCAATCTTGCAAATATTTCACAACCCAAGGTCCATATCTATCTATAATCTCTTCCCTTGGGGTCATTTGATAGGGTTTACCCCATTCAAACCCCCTCTTTGAAGCGATTAGATTACCCATCCTTTACGGACTCCGGACCTTGAACTGATTCCCCAACCTTTTTACAGGTTGCCTTTACTTCAGAGGTAGCTACTCTCTGACCAAGAATTGGGTTGACAGGTACCGCCCCTGTCACCCTTGCCGATTTTTTTTTTTTCACTACTTGTCAGAACAATTTTTTTTCCGGACTCTGCGTACAGAGAACCCCGCGCTTTACTTTCGGAGCGGTTATGGTTTGCGCCTTTATCACGATAACCGGCCCCCGCATTCCGGTTATTTTACACGGCCTGAGCGGGCTGCTAGCGTACTACTCCTAATGTTCCCTGTTCTGACTATAGTCCTTCAAAAAAAATAGCGTGGAGATTTTCCAAACTATAATAGTTCAATCTCCCCCGTGGACTTTTCAGAGGTATTCTAAAGGAAATGCTTAACGAAGGGCTATTACTTCTGTTATCTCCATAATGATTAACATAAACTTGGATAATCAGGACCCTATGGGTGCTTGTAGTACAGGAGGCAGTTAACTGATGCACACCTAAGTTCAATATGATTGGTATCAGTTTACAATATAGCCAGTGTATACAGGTCTAATTACAAAGCTCACCATCCACAGTTAGTAGTTTACAAAGAGACAGATCCATACTAGGGCTGAAACAACTAATCGACTAATCTACAACCAATCGACCACAAAATCATTCGACTACTACCTTCACAATCAATCAATCAGCCTGTAACACAATGGAGGTTAAAAAAACAAAAACAAAAAGCGCAAACAATCGCTAACGTAAATATAACTTTCATCGTTCTACAGTAAAAAAATGAACCCCTTACAGTAGTGACTATCTGCTCCCCCCTGCACCCCAAAGGGCCAACCCTAGCCTTCTCAACCCCATTATGTTAATAAACGTCTTAGACCTGGTTCACATCTATGTGCTTTTCTGGTGCCTTTTGCAGAAACACACTACAGTTCATTCACATGGCCTCCCATGAGTCACGTTCACATCCATGCCCCCCCCCAGCATATTTGGAAAGGGTCGGGGACTCCCTCCTTAATGCAAAACAGCGCCTCTTCTGTTCAATACACTTCAATGGAGAAGCTGCAGAAAACATACAATGCACCCCTGCAGCAACCCGTGTCCTCCAATCTGACCTACAACAACCTGGCCAGAAAAAAACAAAAACGCAAATTGCAGCAAAATCACATGCAAGAAAATCGAAAACGCACAGCAAAAAGCACTGCAGAAATAGATAAAAAACAAACTGCATAGGCGTGCACCGAGCCTCATGCTGGCCACACAGATCAATTTTCAGACAGGAATATTCAGACGAAAAATCTTTGTACCTTTTGCTGAATGGAAAAAAATGTTTGAAATTTTAACTTGTTTTTAACATTCTGTTTTTAAAATCAATGTAATTTCTGAACGAAAACCACATACACTGTCTGACAATTCCCTTGACCAAGAAGTTCCCTATTTATCTCCAAATCTTCCCATCACTGTGGTTAAAAATAAACGTCGACCCGACCCCGCTAACGATTAGAAAATCAAACGAACGCTCCCAAAAATGACACCCTTCTTAAAAGAAGACATTGTTTTTTTTTTTGTTTAAATAAAAAAATTTGATCTCTGAGTCTGATGATATCAGCCAGACTCACCCCCCACAGTACACACAGCATATCTCTCCTCTAATAGTCCACACAGTACATCTCTTCTGTCTGCCACTCCCAGAGTGCACCAAACATCCTGCTCCCTAACCATAACTGCATAGAGATATCTGAGAATAAATTGCCCCTTACTAAACTCTTGCAGGATATACAATACAAGCCTCAAAACAATGAATTGCCCTCTGAAGAACTCTAAAAATATTTTAAAAACATGCACCGCTAAAAGTACAAAAAACTCAGTTAAAGCTATTAAATTCAATGCAAAGTAGACTGGATGGCTACACCCATACAAAGGAATTGTAGCAGCTTCCCCTCTGGGATGATTTACAGGCTAGAAAGCACAAAATCCTTAAACTGCACCTCTCAAAATGGCCGCCGACCATGGCCTCATAGTGTCTACAACAAAAGCCCGGCCACAACAAAAGGGTGCATTTTCCCACCAAAACAGAAATCCAATACAAAAATCGCCACTCTTCTACTGAAGAGTTGACAAAAAGTACAAACACAGAACACCTACAAAAGCTTACATTCACTTACAACAGAAATAATGCCTAGAAACAAAATGGTGGCTCATGTCACATGGTTTCACACACAAAGGAATGGTGGCTACACCTTCCCCTATAGGATGACCCACAGGCCAAACAGCACAAACAAAAGCCAGGCCACGACCACATGGTAGACTACAGCAAGATGGCCGATGAAAACCACAGCACAGTCACATGGTAACAAAAAAAGGAAATGGCAGAGGAAGGCCAGGCCACAACAAAATGGCGAATTTTCCAGACAAAACTAAAATTTCTCCCTACAAAATTACACATTTAAGATACTAAATGAACACTTACAAACATTTCATTCTGCATACCACTAGGGACCTTGGCAGGCCTCAAATACAGGCTCTCCAACCAAACAACACATCCGAAAAAGCCAAAAGTTACATAAAACATAAACTGGTAGTTGCAAATGAACATCGAGCCACAGTCTCACAGCGACCACAAAATGGCCAATGAGAAAACGGGCACACTAAAACACCAACACGTGAAATGCAATTGTTGATCCTGCTAAATCAGACTTCTTCACTAAACTCCTTTCTCCACAAAGACTGACTACACATTTGTAAATGCACACTTAACCATAGACACACAGTTTAGGAACAGTTCCACTGAAAAGTATGTAATCTCGCCGCACAATTGAGAGTGCACACTTAGCAACACATGCTTTACAATGAAACAACAACGCCACAATATAACACAGCTCAAACATACCCACTTTTCTCAAAGAAAGTTCAATCCTTCTTCTGGCATCAGCTTTCACAGAAAAAAACATCTCAGAAATACAAATGGCGTTCCTGGGATCCTGAGACCATCCCTCCCACAGTGAATGCTTGCATGGTCTTTTCATCTCAAAAACAAAAAGAAAGCCTCCCTCTTCCTATTGTGCACAGGGAGTAGCCCTTTCCACATACATATCCTAATGTAACAACCATGGGACAGCGAGCCTGGCTGCCCCTCCCCCGTGCATGGCCACAAACATGCAGTTACTTACAAAACCCACACATTGCAGGATGCAACTAATCCCACATCTATAATCATACACAATATACAGTTTCCATTTCTATTTCTCATATGCCTTATTCAAAATCAGTCTCATCAAAGTATTAGCACAGACAAAAGGTAAAGTTCTAATAAGTTTTTTTAGTCTGGGTATTCAGATGGGAGACAGGTAAACACAAAACCAGCTCTGTCTTCCATACAAGAATCATATTCACCCCAAAATTAAACTTCCTCACACAGGGGGCACCATAGTACATTGTTCTTCTGAAGGGGGCTTCCAGGGGTAGCCATGTAGAAAAAAAGAAAAAAAGCATCTGCATAGACACAGCAGGCACCGGCCCTTTCAGTTTGCTGCAGCAAACACTTTGCTAAGACCTTGTGTGTTTAGATCTATATAAAGGCGTATATATAGGGAGGCGGGGTATGCTGTACTTTAGGAATACACGCCAGTTGTCTTGCTTTACGTAAATATGTACGAGGCCCTATTGGTACTTGGGGATATGTTTAGGCAATGCTGATTTAATGTGTAATAACAAAGGACAGGAACAATGTTATTCCAGGAATATGTCCTTTAAATTCTTGAATGTACACGTTCACACTGGTTAGCTAAAGGCTCTGGGCTTCTTATCAGGAGTGCTGCACGCTTCTCTTCTTTAATAAATGATCACATGGGCTCGATCTGTGTGTCCAGATTGCTCTTTGTAAACTCTTTGCTGTGTACAGAACAAGTTGTTCCAATCATTTTGTAATTTTAAGAGCCTCTTAATAGTTGTGATTGAATGTGTGCTGTGCTAGATTCTCAGACGCCTCCTGCTCTTGACAGGCATGTGTTACTGGCAGTTCATCCAAAAGTAATAAATTGGCACATCTGAGTACAACACAGAATATGTAAACTGGTTTAATTAATCCTAAAAATATGAGAGCGCCATGCCCCGGGCCCACCCTACTAATGTCCAGTTCAAGAATCAACGAGAGCCTGACATTTATGATGTCTTTAGGCAGCCTTGGTTTGAAGAGGCTTTTAAAGGCAATGGCTGATCCATATTGCTAGTTGTCTAGTGCCATCAACCACCGATCCATGGATGGTCATGGAAAACTTCTTCAAGCCTGCAACCTAAGATTAGACCACAGATTAGACCAAAAGGTTAGACCACAGTTCTGGACTCATCAGGCAACTGGGTATATTGACAGGGCGGCCAGTGGTCAATGGTAGTATTTATAGACTCAGCTGGATAAAGAAATGCCACCGTTACCGATTAGATAGCATGAGTTTTGGTGTGGCAGTATCAGGGATATTATCTATGCAATACAGTGTGTTCTGTGCAGATGTCTGGAGGAAGCAGTGATCAGTTATGAGGACAGAGGGACCAAGATTCTGGGAAATCTTATCTACAAACCAAGCATTTTGACAGACTTTAAATAACTTGATGTATATGATGCAACCCCGATGACAAAAAAAGTTGGGACTGGGGCTGTGTAAAATTATTATTATTATTATACTGGATATATACAGGTTTTATATAGTGCCAACAATTTGCGCAGCGCTTTACAACGTTAGGGCAGACAGTACAGTTACAATACAGTTCAATACAGGAGGAATCCGAGGTCCCTGCTCATTAGAGCTTACAATCTAGAAGGGAGGAATCTTTTCTCCCAGAGAGGGAAAATACGGTGTATTAGTAATAGAATGTATGGTATACATGATTATGCAATGAATCTCTTACATAATAAGACGTGTCACTATGTGTAAATATATCTTTGATAAATCCTGTGATATATATATGCTGGTCTGCTGCTAAAAGTATAGAATGCACTTACACCTAATATAAAGTGTGAAGGGGATTCTTACCATTTATACTGTCTAGAGATATGGAGGGCGGAGGTGTTAATGGAAATGTTTTCTTCATTCTCGTGTGACATGTGAAGAGCGATATGTCTGTAACGCTGGAGGAGGAGATGGTGATAAAGACAATATGCAGGTTATGTCTATAGAGGAAGAAGCTGTTTGGTATTGTACAATTGTATTGATTGACCATATTTATATTATATATGGTGCAGCACTTTTGCCACTACAGAGTTCCTTCTACACTTTATATCAATCCCTGGCCCAGAGGAGCTTGCAATTGAAAGCTAAAGTTTATTCTGCTTATATTATGTCAACATGCTAATGACATTTTTAAATACAACTTTCAGTGCAGGAGAGGAGCTTGTAAAGCTGTACTGCCTGTTTCACACTGGCTTCAGCTTTTATAAGAGTATTGTGAACAGCAAAGTTTGACAAAGCATTTGCAGGGCTTTCAGCAAGCTTTGTTGACGCTTTCAAAGTACTATTCAGCTCCATTTTGCAAGTTTTGAACACAGATCATAAAGGAAGTGCTGATTGTCACTTTAAACAAGCTGCTAGCAGGCTTCAGCACTACATAAAGCTTTTTGAAAGTCTGCTGAAGCCTGCTAGCAGCTTGTTTAAAGTGGCAATCAGCACTCCCAATAAGATCTCCATAGAATATTTGCAAACAGGTGCTGAAGGATGCTATAAAAGCTTAGACAAAGCTGCCTAAAGTTTGCTGAAAGTTTCATAAAAACTTGCTGTTCACACTGTTCTTATACAAGCTGAAGCCTGTGTGAAACAGGTGATACTATAAGACCGCGCAGTCGTGAACAGGTTAAAGTAACATCACAATATGTAATCTAAGACAGCCGGCCTCACTGATATTTAACACATGGACAAATATTGATATAAAATCCAATACATTAACGTGCAAAGTTGTTCCTTTAAATAAATTAGTCAGTTCTTATGTGAAAATTCATATAACCATAAATAAATCAGTTCATATGCAAACAATTCATATATCAATAAATAAATGTGACAATTCATACATCATTTAATAAGTGTGAAAATTCATCAAAATACATATAAACATATATAAATAAGAATAGAAATCCACAAGTGCATAAAAATAAATCCACCAAGTAAAGTGTCATACAATTATAAAGCCTTTCAATTAATTTCTTGGGACAACAAAACAGAAATCCACCCACAGCAAAAGGAAGGAAATAATCCACCTTGAGAAATAAGAAACCGTGTATATCTTCCTTTACTCCACCAATTTTGAGCAACAGCCACCAATAATCAACTCCTGCTTAACAGAAAGTAAGACCTCAAGCACAAGGAGGTCTTACATTGCTTTATGGGAGAAAACCTGATGGATGGATTAAGGATGATCAATCTCTTCCATTTAGGCCCTGCTCACCACTCCGATCTGGTTCCACTCAGAACCCCAGTCCAATTATCAAGCATTCACACAAGGAAAAGAGAAAGGAGAATCACCATAGTGCAGTATTAAAAACACCTTTTATTTTAAAATAGACATATACTCACATTCAGGCAACAAGAAATAGCATAAGACAAAACATTCACCGAGCACCATGGTGGGCAAGATGATGGCACTGCATTAGCTCCGCCCTACGTGTTTGGTACAAAAGGACGTCTTCACAGAAAGACGTAAGTCCCTGCACTAGGGTGGTTCTCCTTTCTCTTTCCTTTGTGTGAATGCTTGATAATTTGACTGGTGGTCTAAGTGGAACCCTATTGGAGTGAAGTGAGCATATGAAGGGGTGCTGTTAGAGATAGATCATCTTTCATCCATTCTTCCATCAAGTTTTCTCACATAAAGTGTTATTAGACCTCTTTGTGCTTGAGGTCATATTGTGTGGTAAACAGGAGTGTTGATTATTGGTGGCTGTTGCACGAAATTGGTGGAGTAAAGGACGATATACACGGTTCCTTCTTTCTCAAGAAGGATTCTTTCCTTACTTTTTCTGTGGGTGGATTTCTGTTCTGCTGCTCCAAGAAATTGATTTAGAACTTTATCATTTTATGACACTTTATTTGGTGGACTTATTTATTTGGTGGATTTATTTTTATGCGAATTTCTATTTCTATTTATTAATGTTTATATGTATTTTTATGAATTTTCACACTTATTTATTAATGTATGAATTTTCACATTTATCTATTGATGTATGAATTTTCACATATGAACTGATATATTAATAGTTAAATCAATCTTTCACATAAAAATTGACTAATCTATGTAAAGGGACAGCTCCACACTTTACTGTATTGTATTTAACAAAAACAGCAGACAGCGGCTGTAATTTTGTTTCCTAGTTTTTCATATAGGGTCACATTAAAGCAGGATGACACAAACAATAAGGGTTTTCTTATACTTACGGCAGTCCTCTAAATCCATGGTGGCTCACCCTTCAGAAAGCGTTTGACAGGCAGCGAGGAGGCCTTATATCACTGCCTGTTTTAAACCCTCAATGCCTGCCCCACGATCATGTGCAATACATATCGTTGAAGGGTCGATACTGCCTATCGGATAAAATAGGCGGGCTAATTTTTGCCGTTCCGCAATGCAAAGCATCATGGCCAAAGCATGTGTATACCTCCCTAAGGCTGCCTTTACAGCTTGAGGAGGGGGTAAAAAAGTGGTTCAACCATTTGTTTTTGCTGCCTCCAACTGCAAGTGTAAACTAATTATTTTGGATGCCTAGTTTAGAAGATCAACGAAGGAACCATTCACACAGATGATTAGCATGCGCTTCAGATATCAGTAGCAAGAATCTGTGCATTTCTGTGACTAGCGAAGAACTACGACCACTCAGCCCATACAATGCAATGACAGGCTAACGGCGGCTGCAGCTATCCATGAATGTTCGTCTTTGTTGATGCAGCCAGCCATTACCTGCAGTTAGGTACAGATGATTCTGGTTGGACAGAGACAGACTCTGCCCAACCACAATCATCTGTCCCCAACCACATGTAGTCGCTGGCAGTGAGAAAAGTCACAGATAGCTGCAGCCGCCATTGCACTGTGTGGGATGCTCTACTGCAGTTCTTTGCACACACTTGTCATTCTAGCCGCAGGTTCTTGCGGGTGGAATTTGCAGTGTGTGCTGACCCCCTCTATGAATGCACCTGAATTTTCATGTTCTCAGTTTTCCAAACCTCAGAAACTAAAGCCTCATACACATGATCGGATTGTTGGCCAACAAAACCGTGGAATTTTGTCCGAAGGGCATTGGCCCAAACTTGTCTTGCATACACACGGCCACACAATTGTGGGCCAACAATTACGAACGTAGTGGCGTACTAGACGTACTACGTGGTTTTTCAGCTCTTTAGCACCACCCTTTGGGCTCCTTCTGCTAATTTCGTGTTAGTAGAAGTTTGGTGAGTGTTGATTTTCACTTTTCTTTTCGCATTTTTCATTTAACGCTTTTCAGTTCGCGCTTTTCATTTCGTGCTTTTCAGTTCGTTTCTGAACGGCCGGCCGTCAACCAGCCATGTTGCGGAATCGGAGGAGATAACGTGTTATTTATTATTGGCCATGAAGTTATTGCTTTGACATTATTTTTTTGGTTGAATAATGATTTGATTTGTTATATTTTCTACATTTTTGGATGCATAGAATGCACTTTTTGGTTAAGTTCTATTGGCAGATAGAATGTCTATTTTTATTTGTTTTCTTTTTTTAATGCTCAATAAAAAAATTGTGCAGAATAATACTTGGCTATGTGTTTTACCGCAAATGACAAATTGGGAGTAGGCAGTTACATTTTAAAAAATACAATGTAAAATTGACAAGGGACACCAACATAGTATCTTTGATCTTAAAAACTACGGGATAATGGTGTTGTGATATCTTGCCCAAATAAAAAAAAAAAAAAAAAAAACATAATAATATTATTCTTGATATCACTAGAAAAAAAAAGCCTTTGAAAATTTGTTTGCCATAACTCCATCAGTATCACCAGCAAAGCAGCTTCATTATTCATTAAGAAGAAGAGAATTGTGCGCTGCATTTCGAGATTTCATAATTTGCCGCGTCATGAATGTTAATTCTCCATTATGAACGCTAGTTTACAAGACCGACTGCTTCTGGCTCGTCCTTGCTTCCAAGCATGCGTGATTGCAATTTGGACTTTTGTCTGACGGACTTGTGTACAAACGCTCGGAAAATCCGACAACAGACATTTGTCTGCGGAAAATTTGAAAACCTGCTAGCCAACATTTGTCCGCGGAAAATCTGACAACAATTGTCAGATGGAGCATACAAACGGTCGGATTTACCGCTAACAGCCTGTCATTGAACATTTCCCATTGGAAAGTCGGATCACGTGTACGTGGCTTAAGGGGAGATTGTTAGTAGGTTATATTTAGAGATATGAACCTCTCTTGATGAGTTTTTTGCTTAGAGCGGAGTGTTCACTAGACTGAAAGGGATTTGTAATTTCCTTGTATGTTTTAATTCCACGCTTGCTAATAGACTGATTTAGAGGGGAGGAGGTTGGTGCATGCACTAATAGTTCATTTACCAATATCTCACTGCGTGCTTTTTTCCTGCAAAGGAAAGATAAGGGTAAGGTGAGCTGACATTCATGCTACATAGATTTACTAAAGGCAAATAGACTGTGCACTTTGCAAAGTGCAATTACACTATGAAAGTGCAGTTGCTCCAGAGCTTAGTAAATGAGGTAAAGATTCCCTTTGCAAAGAATACCCAATCACATGCAAGGGAAATAAAAAAAACTGCATTTTTGCTTGCACGGGATTGGTAGTCAGTAGAGCTTCTGCTCATTTACTAAGCTCTGGAGCAACTGTCCTTTTGCAAAGTGCACAGTTTTGTTGCCTTTAGTAAATCAACCCCCTAGTGTTTTATGATCCCCCTTCCACCTCTTTGTGACACAATTGCAGAGGGGGGATTTAGTGAACCTGGCGCACACAGAATCTGGTGCAGCTGTGCATAGTAACAAATCAGCTTCTAACTTCAGCTTGTTCAAGTAAGCTTTGACAATAAAATCTGGAAGTCGATTGGTTAGTATGCTCAGCTGCAGCAGATTCCATGTGCACCAGTTTTATTCAATCTCCCCCAGAGTTTACATCACTGCAGAATGCAGAAGACTTATGGCCCATACACACGATCCGAAAATCATAAATGGATGATTATTGTCCAATAATCTCATCGTTTGTACCAGGCTAAAGTTTGTGAAACCTCACAAAGTGTGTTTGCTATTGGTTCACATTTGTTTAAAGGAAGATACCACAACTAATCGCAACATGACCTTAATTGATTAATATTGATAATTATTATTATGATCATAATACAAGATTTATTTAGTGCTAACAGTTTGCAACCCACTTTACAAAATTAATTTTTCTTCCATGTACAGTGCAGGTAAATGCAGTTATGCATAGAAGAATACACATGTGAACTGTCCCATTTCTTAATATTTCACTTTTTTTTTAATATATTGCACGCTAACCACTTGCCTACTGGGCACTTTTACCCCTTTCTGCCCAGGCCAATTTTCAGTTTTCAGCACTGTCGCATTTTGAATGACAATTGCGTGGTCATGCAACACTGTACCCAATTTACAGTTTTATAATTTTTTGGAGACAGATAGAGCTTTCTTTTGGTGGTATTTTATCACCAGTGTGTTTTATTTTCTACTAAACAAACAAACAAAAAAAAATAACATCTTCTAAATAAGTAATTTTTCTCTTTCACTAATGAGGAGGCACTGATGAGGCTGAACTGATAGGCTGCACTGATGGGCACTGATAGGTTGCACTAATGGGCACTGATAGGTGGCACTGGTGAGATGGCACTGATGATGCTGCACTGATATATGGTACTGATGGGCACTGATAGGCAGCACTGATATGTGGCACTGATGGGCATTGATAGGTGGCACTGATGGGTACTGATAGGCACACTGATAGGCGCACTGATGGGTGGCACTGATAGGTACTGACAGGCGCCACTGATGTGGCACTGATAGGCGGCACTGATGGGTGCTGATGTGTGGCACTGATGGGCACTAATTGGCAGCACTGATGGGCACTGACAGGTAGCACTGGTGGGCACTGTTGGGGCTGCACTGATCATCAGGACACTGATGATCAGTTCCCTGATTATCAATGTAGATGTCCCCTGTGTGGATTTGCCAGTTATCAGCTCTCCTCTCCTCACGCACTGTCAGCATGAGGAAAGGACCGCCGATAACCAGCATTTCCTGTTTACACTGTGATCAGCTGTGATTGGACACAGCTGGTCACACGGTAAAGAGTCGCTGTGATTGGCTCTTTACCCTGATCTATGATCAGCTGTGTTCGAAGGACACATCGATCACAGATCTGTGCAGATATGTGCCACAGGGGTGCGCAGGAAGTGCGATCATGGGAGGACGTCCATAGATTCCCTCCCAGCAATGTGAGCCTGCACTGTAGCCATTTTTCGGCTATAGCACGGGTGGGAGGTGGTTAAAGTGGTTCTAATGGCTAGACTTTTTTTTACCTTAATACTTTCTCTGCATTTAGGTAAAAAAACATCCCATTAGTTGTATTGCCCCCCACCTCCCTCAATAAAATCCTATGAGCAGAGAGTGGGGGGTGGGACAAAGACACACTGTGTGTGGAGCAGGCCCGCCAAGGTGCCACCATAGAAGCGGCTTCCTATGGTGGCACACAGAGAAGAGGAGGAGCCAAGAGTGCCGATGGGGGACCTGAGAAGAGAAGGTCCCGGGCTGCCCTGTGCAATACCATTGCACAGAACAGGTAAGCATAACATGTTTAATATTTTAATACAAAAAATATATACTTTCCAGCTGCTTTAATGAAGGTATGATTAGAACAGAAAACACAATTATATATGATTACAGGCTGTTCTTTTGAATTGTATCCGCCTGCGAGATTTCTACTTAAAAACGTGTGACTTTGGTGTAATCGTTGGAGAAGAAAAGGGTAGTGAATGATTCATTTCTTTTTCTAAGAACTAGAGAAGAAAGCTTTCACACAGTTGACAAATGATTGCCATCCATCAGGCAGCTTTCAAAGAACTGGTCTCTATGTAGGACAGAACTAGACTGTCACGTATTGCAAGCTGGAAATACATCTAAAGCTGAGCTGTGCATAGTAGGTTTGTTATCTGGGCAGGCCGTACTTTGACCTGAGCCCCCACCTTTCTTTTTCATATACTAAAGAATAGCTGTTGATATAGGCTGGTCATACACATTCATTTTTCTCTCTTTCAGCTCTGCAGACTGAATGAGAGAAATCATTCGATTCCCTCATCCACACCAGGGAGAGAGGATGGACAAATCTGCACTGCCAGCTATTGTACCCTGTTATCAAGCACCCGTGGCTGTCAGAATACCCAAACAGTGCCCTCATTTGATTGAGTGCAGGCTCTGCTTGTCCAAGAATTTTCTGTTTGGCTCCTTTTTCAATCAACTTTTGTCAAGCTGGGTGGTGCCAGCAGGGCCACCCACAGAACATGTTTTGGCTGATTCAGCGGAACTCAGCTGACAGTCAATCCATGTATAGCCAGCTTTAGACTTCCTTCTCCCACTCTGGTTCCCCCCCATCATCCATGGGGAAGAATGGTACATAGACCTAACAAGCTTGGCTGAACCCTTCTTAAAGTAATCCTTTAGTGAAAGAATATGGAGGCTAACTTTAATAATCAAATGGCTTCAAAGCTTTCTCAGACATTGACCTAGAGCGATTATGACCTTTGCGATCTGCATGCCAGTTACAGATCAGAGACTCAAATTATTGAAGTCAACCAAAACTTGATTATCTTGACTCAAATGCACGTTAATAGGTGCGTTTGACTCGCATTTAACGAGTGTTAAAAATGCTCCCCTAAACATCCTATGCGCATTGTGGCGCATTTTATGCTTGTTAAATAGTAAACCTCCAACCCCCCCCCCCAAAAAAAAAAACCTGTAAGAAAAAGGCATAATGAGCTAGTATGCCCTGCAGTGGCGCCGCCACAGACACAGTACCTCCCCCCTCTCTCTCTTTGGCCTAGTTCACACGTGTATCCAAGGGCAAGTAGCAAACAGTTTTTAAACCTCGTCCCCCCCGGTAGAATTTAGACAACATGTCATGTTTGGTAAGTGGAACCACTGCCATTCGTAAGTGAATGGTACCACACCACAACCACATGTAATGCATATTTGTAATGTACTTTTGTAGTGAAGATTTGTAGCTATTTATATTGTCTGGCTTTTTGTAGCTGGTTAAAGGGTGCTGCTATAGCTGACCACAATGCTTATCTGTGTACTTACTAATCCCAGATGTGCCACAGCCATCAGCAGCTTCATTGGACAACAGGAGAATATTCTGAAGCTGACCATTCTGTAGCTCACTTCAACTGTTGCATAAAGGCAAGAACTCAGCAACTAAGCTACAAATTGGATTAGAATTTCAACACAGATCTTTCAGTGACTGCAATTTCATTTTTTTTTTTCTGGCAACAAAAAAAGCTAAGAAGAGCTAATCTAAAGTTGCTGACTTTGGCCTAATACATGTATAACGTAAGTCAAACATTCTCCACCAGGGTTCCTCCAGAGGCTGCTAAGGGTTCATTGAAGAGTGGCTTATTGGCCTCCCAATTCATGTTGTTTCCATAGTTTCTGGTCCAACGTCATTTGTCAGAACCAGCAGTATGACACCAATGATCTTTGTGGCTGTTTGTAAAGGGGGCATTCTTCCCACTAGCCACTAATGTAAGGTGAATTGTTCCCGCTGACCACCGATGTGTTGATTTTTTTGGAGGGGTTCCCTGAGACCTGAAAAAATATATTCAGGGGTGAGAAAGCCTGCAGTAGACTGTTTTATATGGCATAGAAAGCCATCAAGTACATTCACAGACTTTCCTGTTTCCTGAGAGTTGCTGATTATTTCCTAACGTTTTCTTACAATTTTATTAAAATGCAATTACCTGCAAGAGAATCCTGAAATGATTCAGTTTCCTTTCCTGTATATAAAAACAGTGAAAAAATCCTAATTAACCTTTTGCCATACATACCCCACTATTGATAGTACAGAGCACACTGAGTATATAAACAAGTAAAACACTGTGCTTTTAACCGTAAATGAGGTAAATAAGCCCTGTTTCCATACAGATGTGGATGGTATTTGTGTAAGGCCTGGTTCACACTAGTATGATTTTAAATGCGACTTGAGTCACACAGAATTGCATGACAATGGAAATTGCATTGTTTTCAAGGGTGCCTGTTCACATCAATGCAGTGCAGCAGGATTTTGGAAAAAGGGTCTTCTGGTACTTTGTGTAATTCTAGCACGATTCTGTTCCCATAGAATATGCCAGCGGTCCCCAACCAGTGGTCCGTGAACCATTGATGGTCCACAAGAAAATGTAGGTGTTCCCTAAGGGTTCTGCTGCAAATCAACATTATGGTGGATGTATACCGCCCAATGTTGAGTATTGATACCTTCTCTGTAGTTCTGGCTCCTGTTAACTCGGAAGCAGGTGCCGGGAGTAGTACAGAGGGCAGGAAGTGAAGAAGAAGGGGACTTCCAATGGCAGCACTGATCACAGACTGTGGAAAGGAGCAGTGTGATGCAGAGTCCCGGGGGGGGGGGGGGGGGGGATTGGAGAGAGAGCCCAAGCATTGTTTGTATAAGGCAGCAGTGTGGTCCAGGGGCAGGGGGCAGAGAGCTGGAGCATTGTGTGTATAAGAGTGAGTTTAGTGGTCCATGAGGTCCGCAAGGTTGGCAACCACTGGAATATGCAAACCACACCCAAGCTGCATCCAAGCTGGGTATCACAGGTCAGCTCCTAAAGTCTGACAGGTCTGCCCTATTAACTGCGACCTCATGAATTGAGCTCTTGAGAGTGTTAGGAGTACCAAATAACAGATCTCCATAGTTAAAGTGGAACTATGCTCAATTTCCCCTTTAGTGATGCAACTTCCTCAAGCTCCTTATTTTACACTAAGCTGCGCAAGAGTATGTTGCTTATAGCAGGACAAACCCCTGTCTTTTTTTTAATAGTGTGTAAGTGGGGAATCTCTCCAAATCAAGGGAAAATCCCTGACACTTGTGACCAGAACAGCTGACATTGGAAGGTTTCCCTTCATCTCCTGTTCCAGTGACAACTCTAACATTTGTATTTCCCATTACTTTCTGTACTTGAGACAGTATGGAGGGTGGATCTCTCCAATGTGGGCACAGCAATACAACTTGTCAGGTGTTTTTAACTTTTTCTCACTCGTTCTAAAACTACAAAAAAAGTTTTGACTTACATAAATTTACACTAAGGGGCCGTTACAACAATTGCGTGCTAATAGATGACAATGTACGTAACATACATTGCGGTGCCATTCATTTTGGTAGTGTGTTTTGGTGCAATACCAAAAAAAAAAGGGTCACGTCCCATTTTTGCCTCAGTAGGGTGCATTTGCAACTCATTTATTTGAAGGGGCTGCCTTAACAGAATGCATGTTAACATATGACATATAGCATATTGACACATCCCAGGAATTTAAATGGACCCTCAATATTCTGAATTCCATATAAGCCCAGTCACACCTGGTTCTCCTTAAGGGAACAGTCCATTTTGATAAGCAAACAAGGGTGGCAAACTCAGGCTGACCAGTAACCCAACGAATAAGGCAAGCACTTGGCTAGCTGCTTACAAGGTGTCCTTCTCTCTGATGGATCAAAAGAACATAAATGTTTTGTTATTTTCTGGAAATGGATGACGTTTAATCGCTTTTCTTTAGCAACAGCCCAATTACAGCCTAATCATCGTTATTTTCAATGCCATGTTCCAGGACCCCATAGCTCCATGCTGTTGTGTTCTGTTTGCTCTACAGCTGTAATTTTGTATCAGATGCATCCCCTACCTGCTGCTGAATTATATGAAAAAGCCACAGGCATGTTAGTACATGACGCTGGGGAGTAAGCACAGTTTGTGAGGGTTTGTTTCTTAATAAAAGCAATATGTAGTTTTCCTGTTGGTTGCCAAGTAACAGCACAGAAAACAGAATTAAAACTGCTGATAGGATGGGACAGAGAATATCATAAATTAGATAGGACAATATGGGAAAAGAGAATACTGTTGCAAAGTGAAGATTATTTGATATAGTGTGTGTTCTCTAATTCCATACCGTCTGAGTGTATATCATGAATTCTTCAGTGGTATCACAAGTGAGGAGATAGTAGATAGTGTAATGGCCACCCAGCTAATCACCATGGGGGCATGGCTCAGACTTTGAGTTAAAAATACTTGTAGCACACTTACATGTTAAAAAACTGAACTTTGGTGTAAACACCAAGTACACCATTGACATACACATGTTTTCTAACCTACCTGCTAAATATTCATAATTCTGTCCAGCCACTTTTCAGTCCATACTCGACTAGCCATGAAAGTGACATTTTTTTCTGTTAAAGTTTAGGAAAGTTGTTATTTCAGTATTATCAGCTGCAACATGTTTCTAGGTCTCAGTTCCCATGTTCATCTGTCCTCCAAGCTGACCCTATCAAGGAATTATTGGCTCAGGAAGCCTCTATCTGCTTGATATGCTGCTCTCCTCTGTGTTGACTCCCAGAAGGTTGCTCTTCTGTGGGATCTCTGGAAGGCTGACATTAAATTTTTACATAGGGTCTATTATACCCCAGTACATTTACATAAAATTTACATTTTCCCCTCTGTCCACGCTGTTAAATTCTCCCAGGCTCTTAGTTTGGGAGTGCCCTAAGGTTCCCCTTTCTGGTTGGAAATATTTGACCTTATCAATGTCAGACTGCAGTTGAGCCTTCCAGTGACCCCTGAGTTGGCCCTTTTGAGTATACGTGATGATGATCAGAGACCACATCATACCAAACTGCTTATTTCCTTTCATTGTATTATGCTAAGAAGGAGATCATATGCAAATGATTCTCTAATTCTTCCCCTGCTGTGTTGTTTTTGGAATCTTTGATCAATACGGCCTTACTGTTACACAAGCTGACTTATCCTAATCCTGGCTGCCCCTGGAAGTATGACAAGGTGTGGCTTCCCTGGGTGTCATGATAGGTTGCATGGTAAATAGTTAAAATAAAATAGTAAATGGCACTATGCACCTGACTTGTTTTTTTTTTCTTTGAGGGATTGTTAGTTCTTCCTTCTGACACTGTTGTAATCTGTTCAACCTCATATTGTTTTGTAATTCAGAACACTGAATGTTGTACCATGCCAAAAGTTTTCATTAGTATGTAATGTACTGCTTTTATATTTCTAATAAAACAATCCTGTTTCTAAAAAGAAAAAAAAAAAAGTTTAGGAATGTTGATTGCATAATGAAGGATACATGCAGATAAGTCATCTACTTTGCCCTTTTCTCCTGTCAACATCTTTCCTGTTAGCACATATGATAGCATCAGAGCTTGATTGTCACCTAATGCAGCCCCCCCCCCCCCATCTTCCAGCCTAAGTGCTAGTATACAAGTGATGCTGGGAGGCTGAAACCAAGAGAGATACAGGTACTTGTGATTTATGCCCCTTTTACACAGATATATCAACAGTCCATTTTTTGATCCATGATTATGTACATATCAATAATGGACTGCAGTGTATCCCTATGTCCGTGTGGATGACAAGTTATAAGTAGACATGAATCCGCCTATATCTGTCCACACACAGGCCCATTTAGGTACTGTCGTTCAAAGCGCAATAAGTTTGCACCGGGTCCGCTTATACTAGCTTGACTGGAAGTGGGTGGATATAAGTAGATGCACATCTGCATACATCTAGCCCATATAGATTACATGGGTCACTTTTTCCTCCAAAGAGTATTGGAAAAATTGGAATGGACACAGATAACACATATGTGACATCTATTTCTGTTTCAGTCTCACACAGCAGGGGATCAGTCCAGCTTCTCTTGATGAGATGGAACGGAGGAGGTCCGTGTGAAAGGGCCTACTTTCCTAAAATTTTATTTCAGAAAGACAAAACTGTATTAAGTGGCTTTTTTTTAGTCCTATCTGAAGTTCATCTTTAGCTTGTGGCAAGGAACTTTTGCAGTGTTTTTTAATTTTTGGGACTGAGTTCATTTAAAGTGGACCTGGAACCAAAAAGTTAAGATTAAGTACAGTGGCAAGAGAAAGTATGTAAACTCCTTTGACCTGACTGGTTTTGTGCAGTAATTTACCAAAAGGCCAAGTTCACAGTGCCGCAACTTCGTGAAGTCAATGCAAGTCGTGCCAAAGTCACACCAAAAGTAGTGCAGGAACCTTTTTCAAAGTCGGAGCGACTAAAGTCACTCCTATTATAATGGGTCCATTGCACTTAATGGAGCGCGACTTGTCATGCAACATGTGCTCTCAAAGTTGGAGCGAATGTCGCACCGGTGTGAACCGGGCCTAAATTGTGATCTGATTCTCAAGTCACAACAGTAGACAAACACAATGTACTTAAGCTGATAACAGACAAACAATTCTAATTTCTCGTGTCTTTATTGAACACACTCATTAAACATTCACAGTGCTGGAGGAAAAAGTAAGGGAACCATTGTAGTTAGTAGGTGTTCGAACCTCTGTTGGCAGCATTGACTTTAAGCAAGAGTTTTTGGTAGCTCTGTATTAGACCTGCACAACGCTCATGAGCAATTTTTGACCATTCCTCTTTAGAAAACTGCTTCAGGATGCCTGGTGTGAACGGCTCTCTTGAGTTTGTTCCACAGCATCTCTATGGGATTAAGGCCTGAGCTCTGACTGGGCCACTCAAAAGATATGTTCTCTTTTTCTGAATCTCGTCTGTGGTGGATTTACTTTAAGGCTTAGAGACATTGTCCTGCTGCATCACCCAATTTCTACTAAGCTTTAGTTGGTGGACAGCCACCCTGACATTATCCTGTAGGATATTTTGGTAAACTTGAAAAAATAAGGAATTCACCAACACAATGATGAGCCATTGCCCTGCCTTGAAAAAGGGATCCTAATGGTTCTGAAATGTAGGCCTGCGACGCCTGTTGCTTTATGTGAATTAAAGACAAGATTTTCACTATACCAAGGTGTGGTGGTGAAAATACTTATTTTCTCAATGAGTGTATGTTGCAGAGGCATCAGGGTACAGGTGTGCATATTACACAGGGATCATGGCACAGGAGTACGTACTGCACCAGGTACAGGGATTAGGCTGGGTTCACACTATACTACACAACAGTAGTACGACTTTCATCCTACTTTGCTCTGCAACATCAATCCTACATTGGACCTACATTGATCCTACATTGGTCCTACATCCATCCAACTTTCATGAACAGGATACTACTTTGATCCGACTTTTCAGATAGTACACTTGTCCTTTGACCAATCAAAACTAACACACAATGGGAGGGGCTACAGCAGGGGGCAGGAAATAACACAATGTCGGATGCCAAAGTCGGATGGTTAGGACAAGGATCCGACTTTGATCCTACTTCAATGATAGTCAATGGGCTGAAGTAGGATCAGTCAGACCAAAGTAGTACAGGGAGCATTTCTAAAGTCGGAACGACTTGTGTCGGACCAGTTAGGACGGCTCCCATAGGGAAACATTGATTTTCACACGTCATGCAACATGAGCTCCCAATGTCGGCACAGCAGGGGGCAGGAAATAACACAATGTCGGATGTCTTGGTGTGAATCTTAGGGAACTCCACGCCAAATTTTAAATAAAAAACCGGCATGGGTTCCCCCTCCAGGGGCATACCAGGCCCTTGGGTCTGGTATGGACCTTGAGGGGAACCCCCTACGCCGAAAAACCGGCGTGAGGGTCCCCCCAAATCCATACCAGACCCTTATCCAAGCACGCAGCCCGGCCGGTCAGGAATGGGGGTGGGGACAGGCGAGCGGCCCCCCCTACTGAACCGTACCAGGCCGCATGCCCTCAACATGGGGGGGTTGGTGTCTTGGGGGGGCGCGCTGCGGGCCCCCCACCCCAAAGCACCTTGTCCCCATGTTGATGAGGACAAGGGCCTCTTCCCGACAACCCTGGCCGTTGGTTGTCGGGGTCTGCGAGCAGGGGGCTTATCGGAATCCGGGAGCCCCCTTTAATAAGGGGGCCCCCAGATCCTGGCCCCCCACCCTATGTGAATGAGTATGGGGTACATGGTACCCGTACCCATTCACCTAGGGAAAAAGTGTCAATAAAAAAAAAAACACTACACAGATTTTTAAAGTAATTTATTAGACAGCTCCGGGTGTCTTCTTCTGACTTCGGGGGTCTCTCCGGTTCTTCTCCACACTCTCCGGGTCTTCTGCCGGGCTCCTCCGCTATCTTCTGCTCTTTTGCCGCTCTTTTGCTATAGCGGAGGAGCCCGGTCTTCGGTCTTCTGCCCTCTTCTCTTCTTCTGATGTTGACACGACGTTCTCTCCGGCTGGAATGCACTCTGGGCGCTCCGCTCTGACTTATATAGGCGGTGACCCCGCCCCCTTATGCCGTCACAGTCCCTGGGCATGCTGGGACTGTGACAGCATGAGGGGGTGTGGTCATCGGGTGATGACCACGCCCCCTAAAACGTCACAGTCCCAGCATGCTCAGGGACTGTGACGGCATAAGGGGGCGGGGTCACCGCCTATATAAGTCAGAGCGGAGCACCCAGAGTGCATTCCAGCCGGAGAGAGCATCGTGTCAACATCAGAAGAAGAGAAGAGGGCAGAAGGCAGAAGACCGGGCTCCTCCGCTATAGCAAAAGAGCAGCAAAAGAACAGAAGATAACGGAGGAGCCCGGCAGAAGACCCGGAGAGCGCGGAGAAGAACCGGAGAGACCCCCGAAGCCCTTGTCCTCATCAGCATGGGGACAAGGTGCTTTGGGGTGGGGGGCAGTGCGCCCCCCTCCCCCAAGGCACCAACCCCCCATGTTGAGGTCATGCGGCCTGGTACGGCTCGCTCGTCCCCACCCCCATTCCTGACCGGCCGGGCTGCGTGCTCGTATAAGGGTCTGGTATGGATTGGGGGGACCCCACGCTGTTTTTTCGGCGTAGGGGGTTCCCCTCAAGGTCCATACCAGACCTAGGGTCCTGTTATGCTCTTGGGGGGAACCCATGCCGGTTTTTTTATTTCAAATTTGGCGCGGAGTTCCCCCTCAAGATCATCTGAGCACAAGTCGCGTGCCGAAGTCGGATCATGTGAGACGGCGATCCGACTTTGATCCGACTTCAATGATAGTCAATAGGCTGAAGTAGGATCAAAGTCGGACCAAAGTAGTACAGGGAGCATTTCTAAAGTCGGAACTACTTGTGCCGGACCAGTTAGGACGGCTCCCATAGGGAAACATTGGATTTCACACGTCATGCGACATGAGCTCCCGATGTCGGAGTGTTTATCGGACCAGTGTGAACTCAGCCTTAGGTGTGTGTATCTCACAGGACAAAAGGCTCAGAAGAGTATATCACTTAGGGCGCAGGAGTAGGTAACACAGATCAGACCAGTGCACAAGCAAAAATTCCAGAGTCCTCCCTCCAAATCACCCACCCCTAGTACAGAGCTCTCCCCCAAACTCCTCCCCAGTACAGAGAGAAGCCCAATTACCAAAGGCTACAGACAGGAAACCTACCAGTTTTGACAGTATGTCTGGCTCCTATTTTGGAACAATTTGGATCAGAAGGAAGAGGTTTTGGCCTATGGGGCTGGGTCGCTAGATGACCGGGTAGAGATAGGGGATTCATGCACTGAAGGATTTTTCTAAGCAGGCGGAGCAAGTACTGTCTTTCTCATGTTTTTGCTGGAGTTGCTAAATGACCAATAGGACATTTAGTAGCTCCATATTCTGGACCATTGCACAGATGCCGAGCACCAGTATCTTCCTGCTGAAAAAAAGCCCTGGGAAGCGGTACAGCTGAATCTAAATGTGGCAGAATGATCGATCCTATAAATGGACCTCACATTTTCATGCAAGGTCCATTTTAACTCTCATTCTGGAGCTTGTGAACTATAGAATAGGAATGTATTAATCTCTATGTTCTAATTAGGTACAAATAATACTCAGCTTGTAAACCGCATCACAATAAATTACTAGAAACATAGTTTTTAGAAAATATTTCAGATGAGAACTAGAAGGCTGGATACATTTTTATAGCGGGATTATTTAAATTAACTGGATTACAAGCAGTGCCTTATGGACGGTCATTCTTAGTACATCATCTTTTGAATGGCACTGCAAGAGCAAAAAACCCAGAATGTACAAGATGTAAGCATTTTATACAATATGATAAAAACCCTTAACAATTTCTTAGTGGCTTATGCTTTGTCCGTTCTCTTCCTTTTAAAGTGAATTGCAGCCAAATTCTTTTGGGCTAAAACAAGTTTTTTTTCTGCAGTTTTTTCCACATTAAGGTTATTTCCTGTCATTTCCTGTCCTGTGACTACACAGAAAATGAGAGAAATCTATTAAAATCTATTAAAATTGGAGCAAAAACTAAAAAAAATCTGAACAGGCAGGGTCATTATTGTAGAAGAGACATGCAATGTACACATATCTGCCTATTCACAGTGCTTTGTGGAATCTACACTGAGCTGCACATGCACAGTTCTGTTTACATTCTGGCATGCAGCCTGTGCAGCTCAGTTTATATAATGGCACGCTGCTAGTGTGCTGGGATGACTGCACTTCCGCACGTGCACCGGAGTGATGTCATCCCACACCAACCAATCCAGGCGGTTGAAGACTGGCACCCGGATCGGGGACAAGATTCCAGCACTGGAAAGGGACCTTGCAGGCATCAGACCTTTGGAACTAAGATAAGTATGTGTGCCTTTAGTTACGCTTTAAGGGGTGGCTCACACTAGATGCAGTCCAGGGCATTTTTACTGTGCATCAAAACTGCATGGACAATGTTTAACATGGATTCCAATGTTCCTAGTTCACACCAGTGCAGTGTGTTTCAACTTAGTCAACAAAAGTAGAACACGTTGCATTTTTTATGTATGGAATGCATCTGTATAGACGCACACATCCCCATTTGAGCAAAAGAAAAAAAGGGAAAAAACTTACCAGAACGCATCAAAAACACATCAAAGACACATCAGAACACATCATCCGGAACCCAGAAATTGTGGTGTGAATGGCCCTAATGGAGGAGCAGACACCAATAAAAGAATTGACTGCGATTTGTACACCTCCCTACACTGCTTCTTTGTAAAAAGTGAAGGCACATTATGAGTTAAGTCCAACGAGGTGCATGATACCTCCTGGGCTTATCTCTATTATTTATATCTGACAGGTTTATAGAACTCCCAGAAGACAGCTACCGCTGTAGTTATAGGAGCCTGACGCTGGACCTTCTGGGCCTCGGCATCTTCAACAATAGAGTCACTGTAGCTGCTATGATGCCCAATTATAGAAGTCTTTGTATTGTGTGAACACATTCACAAAATATAAAGGCTTCTGTGAATGGACAGCAGAGAGGAGGGGCGAGTATAGCTGCTCTGTGTGCTTCTCTCCTTTCACAGCCCAAAGTGTATCCTCAGCAAAGTTATAAACTTGTCAGATGTAAATAGTAGAAATAGGTCAAGGAGATGCCATGCACTTTGTTGGATTTAACTCATAGCGTGCCTCCACTGTTTACAAAGGAGCTGATTTCCTGGAATTCAGCGTTAACAGAGGTATATCAGTTACTGTTTGTTCTGCTGCTGGAAAGATTACTCTTACTTCCTGTCTTGGTGATCACATTAGAAGTAGGTAAAAATCTCCTCACTTGAGTCACAGAGAATAAAAGCTTTCAAAACTGAAAACAAAAAGTCTGGGCTAAAGACAGGCTTTAAAGCGGTAAACCGCTGTGTTTTTTTGTTTTGTTTTTGCAACTGGCAAGGCAATGGCACAATGTGCTATGTACTAGCACATTATGTGAAACTTACCTTAGAACAAAACCTTCCAGTGCTGCACTGTGGACGCTGAAGGCGCTTCCATATGCACCTTCCTTCCTTCTGGGTTCGCAGACTCCGGCTGTGTGAGTGGCCGGAGCCACGATGATGTCACTTCTGCGTATGTGTGCAGGAGCAGCTGTTTAAGGCCATTCCTTCAGAGCGCATGCGCTGGTGACATCACCGGCTGCATGTACAGTAAATATCTCTTAAATGGTTCATGTTTAGAAGATATTTACACTTCCTATAGGCAGTGGCTGCTGGTGCTCAATTTTCTTGGGGGGGCAGCCTGCGGCCCCCACCCAACCAGGCCCACCCCACCTCCGGCGGTTGCTCAATCGATCGCCGCTTTCCCCCGTCGCCCCGCAATTACCCCATCCAGGTCGTGGCTTTGGCAGCTTCCCCACTGCGTCTCCTTATGAGTCCCGGCGGTCACTTCTCCTCCCGGCCAATCAAGACTTAGGACTCGTGGCCAATCGGGTCTCAGGACACGCTTCCTGATTGGCCGGGGGGAAAAACAGGAAGACATTAGCGAATATTAATTTGATAATGTCACACAACTGGGTGGGCTTGGGGGGCAGTGCTCTGCCCCCCGAGCCCACACCTTTTTAAGCCAATTAGAGCCTCAGGCACTATTTGTGTGCTTAAAAAAAAAACCCCATTGAGATCCAATGTGTCCGGTGCCCTGCAAGTAGCTTAGGGGCCGGGCACATGGATTAGAGGGGTGGCGCCCCTGTACCAGCTATGAGTGGCTGCCACAGCCTCTAGGTATGACTTATTACGGCTTACCTATAGGTAAAAATTATGCATGGGAGTTTATGCTCACTTTAATGTTCCCAGTACAACATACAACTTGAGAACTGTCAAAACTGTGGTTATTCAGTAAAACAGTAAAATCTAGTGATGACTTAATTTGTTTTTTATGATTTTATATATTTTTTATAAGCTGTGAAATTGTAGCTGTTTATATTGTTTAGTTTAGTTTTATAGTACCCCATAAATACTCAGCACTCTAAACCTTTGTTTATATGTTTACTGTTTATTGCTTATTGAATTTAGTTCTCTCACTGTGTGAGCCCTATCTTTAATCCTTAGAAAATAGGTTTAGCACAGGAAAAACCCACTACTGTAATGCAGGCATAAAGCAGTGCAATCAATGTTGTAAGAAATGAATTTTACATTTATGACGCATGTTTGGAAATAATGTAATAGGCCCAGAGACATTATATTCTACCTGACAAATTTTATGACGCTATGAATGCCTATTGGCTTTGTCCAGCCCGCTGAAAAGTTAGCGTGTAGTTCACGCAATTCAATTTAATGGAATATTGTTTAAAATGGACCTGAACTCAAAAAGTGAGCATTTTCTTTTTTATAGGGAACATCTAGAAATGTAAACTGAGTCCTAAAAATGTACCTTTGGCTTTAAAATTAGCAGTGCACTTCAGCGGTGTACCAAACGGTTGGTGAGACCAGTGCCCGCCAGGCAGGCCGAGGGGGGTGCAGATTGGCAGGCCATGGCACCGGGCGCAACTACCAGTTTGTGTCACTGTGTGTCCCCTGTGATTGCCATGTTGCGGCAGCTGGCGCCCTGTGGGCGAATGTGGTCATGTGCTGTGGTGGGGCTGGCCAGTCCATGGGGCGGCACATGCGTGAAGGCTGCTCCTGGATTTCCGCCCTTACTTCTGTAAGCTGCCGCTGTCTTCTCCACCCTTCCTCCTGACCATGCCGGATCTGGAAGTGCAGTGGGACTTCATCTGGAATCATTCCCTGTCGGCAGTGTGGCAGCATACAGTGAGTGATCGATGGAGAACAAAAAAAGAGGTGAGTGTGTGTGAGCCTGTGAGGGAGCCATCTCAGATGGGAGCAGCCGCAGGTCAGCAGCAGTTAGGGAGAGCATGGAACGGGTTAAATGATTAATCCTGCTAGGTATTTGGCATGTTGCATGCCCTGAGGGATGGAGTGGGTCTGTGGGTGCTGCATTCATGTCAATACGGTGGGTGCTGCATTCATAGCAATATGGAGGGTGCTGCATTCATGGCAATGGAGTGGGTGCTGCATTCATGGCAATGGAGTGGGTGCTGCATTCATGGCAATACGGTGGGTGCTGCATTCATGGCAATGGAGTGGGTGCTGCATTCATGGCAATGGAGTGGGTGCTGCATTCATGGCAATACGGTGGGTGCTGCATTCATGGCAATACGGTGAGTGCTGCATTCATGGCAATACGGTGGGTGCTGTATTCATGGCAATGGAGTGGGTGCTGCATTCATGGCAATACGGTGGGTGCTGCATTCATGGCAATACGGTGGGTGCTGCATTCATGGCAATGGAGTGCGGCATTCATGGCAATGGAGTGGGTGCTACATTCATGGCAGTGGAGTGGGTGCTGCATTCATGGCAATACGGTGGGTGCTGCATTCATGGCAATACAATGGGTGCTGCATTCAAAATGAAATGAAAATGAAAGGAAATTGATGAAAAAAACAAACAACACCCTCCTGGGGGGTGCCGGGGGGGGGGGGCGCCGATACAGATTCTCGCCAAGGGATTGGAGAGCCTAGGTACACCTCTGGTGCACTTTCTGGTATGTAATTGTGCCAAGGCATTTGTGTACCGTAGCCTCATAGCTTTATATCTGCAGTTTAAGGTCATCTAAGTCACTGTGTTCTGGTCTTCTAAAGCAGGGGTTTCCAAACTGTGGCCCGGGGGCCGGATGCAGCCCTTTGCTAGCCTTCATCTGGCCCTTGGGGCACTATTGCTCCCAATGACATGAGGCACTACTCCTCCCACTGACACCAAGAATGGGGCACTATTTCTTCCCCTGATACCAATGATGGGGTACTACTCCCCCTCTGGGCCCATCTCAAAATGTTGGGAGGTATGAATAGGACATGCTGCAGGCACAGTGCTTTTGAAACATTCTGGCTTTGGAGAGCTGTTCCACACAGCGCCTGAGGAGCACACTAACCCTGGGAAAGTGATCACAAGCCTTGTTGATTCTTACCTTTGGTAAGCACATTTACAAAGGTGGTTATCACAAGGTGATTCGGTGAAGATGTAGCAGCCCACGGCTAGTGCCCTCGGTTGAATTAGAAGCCCATCTCTTGTGCTGTCAGCTACTTGCATGCAATTGCTTATAGAAGGACTTGATGTACCATTTTAGCTATGTTCCATCAAATCTAGACTGTGTGCTTACTTTTCTTCATATTTAAGTTCTATCTGTGCTATGATCAGCATCATCATTGAACTTTTAAGGATAGTGTGTATAGAGCTACATACACTGTTGTCTTTCATCAGATCCTGCATTAGGAAACAGGAAATAACACCACATTTGTTTTTTGTTTTTCAAATTATGGATATTTTTTAATTATGGTTTCTAGGTAATGCAAAATGTGGAATGGGAAGCAGGATTTTCCTGAAAATAAGAAATGTCTCTGTTTCTAAGGGACAGTTGGCTTCTGTAGTTGCACTAAAGACTAGACGGTACATAGAAGTCTGTCAACACATTAGCCGTCAGATGGAAATACTGGTTCTATAACGGCCATACAGCATGGTTGCCAACCATCTGTGAATTTATGGACAATCGGTATAAAAGCAGCACATGGTGGCGTGCTCATGATAATTGCAATTAGGCAGGAACAGCAAATATCCCTGGCTGTCATCGATACTGAACATGGACGAGTTTCCATCCTTGCACTTACGAATAGGCCTACTAGCAATTGTGTTATATTGTATATGCAACATTCATGTTCAAAGTTCCTTTATCTTTGTTATTGTGAAAAAGTAGAAGATTGCCCAGGATCATTGTACAGATCTCTCTGTATAATGAGGCCAGACTCACACTCACTGTGACCCCTTGGCCTCGTGACACATCCATGATGACAATGGGACCCAAAGATGGTTTACCAGCATACAGCAGCTCACAAACAGCTCTAAGCCATCATATTTTATTTCCTGCTTGACTCAACTGCAGCCCCAGTAACCTGTCCTGTCCTGGAGAGCACTTACACTCGGCACTTTCATATCACTCACTATCTCTTGTAGCTTTACAATACTATATGGAATGGATGCCTCCTGATGGCAGATATATGTATATAAATACACAGAGAATGTGCCACTAGAAAAAGTGGTCTGTTTATGATCTTTGTGGCAATTGTGGATTAAAGTGTATCTAAACCCAAAAGCAAACAGTTGGTATATTGCAGCTTACCGATCTTAGATGTGATGGCTGCATTCGTTTTCTTTGTTTTCGTTTTTTTTTTTTTTCCCATTTATTTTGACCTGGTGATCCTGCCAGTAAGTCTTATATTTTTCAGCTTCCTTTTACAGACCACGCTGTCCTGCAAAAGTGGCATTTTGAGCGTTAAGAATAAACATTTACCGCTGGTAGGGATGTTTACAATGGTCAGATTTTATTAATTTATGTAAAAGCTTTATCCCAATAGGAAACAAAAATGTTGCTGTAACTGTTTGAAAGGTGTAAACTGGAGATGAGCTTTAATTTGTTAGCCAATTTCATTTAAATCTGCTAGTGTCTTCACCTGATTGACAACACTACTAAAGTGACAACACTGGTAAAGTGACAACAATGCTAGAGTGTTATTGGCTGGTTCACAGGTGAAAATAAAGAAAAAAAAAAGCCCTAATAAAAAAAAACAAAAAAAAAACTAATGCATCTGCCATCTCTAAGGATTGGTAAGCTGCAATGGTTTACAATTTTGTTTTTGGGTTTATATGCACTTTGAAAAAGGGTTTCCTGGTTGTCAATCCTGATTTAAAGGTAATCCACGATAAATGTTTAAGGGTTCCCGCTAAGGCTGCCAAGGTCAGTTGAGTTGGATGCCGCTGACTAGTGAGGGTGCAGGCTGAGAAAAGGTCCGTATAGACCCATAACATGCTGCAGAAATAGGAAGAGATAGCCTGGCCGCCGCATACCTCACACAACCCAAGTGCTTAGCAGGTAAAAGCAGCCTCAGCTAGATTCATCCAGACCACGACTCCAACATGTTTCGCCCTGCCCGGGGAGGTGTGTGGTGGCCAGGCTATCTCTTCCTATTCCTCATCTAAAGGTGCTGAATATGTGATGTCACTGTCATGATATATGATAGTTCTAATTGTGTTTTACATCAGTGCAAATAGTAGAATTTTGTACAGCGTTAAATCAGCCGTAGATGATCTGATTTTGCTTGAGCCCCATCAACACTATGTGTTGATGAAGAGCTATTGTGTTCTCCCGGTGGGGGAGCGTGGGGAGTCATTCTGGCTGGGAGAACACAGTAATTATTGCCAGCAGCTATAGCTGCTGCCAATAACCACAACCTACAAATCCAAAATGCTGCTGGTACCCGAGTCAATCCAATCAGCCTGCCCATTCATGGTTCGAATCTCGGCTGGCCCCTGCTAAACTGGCAGAGAATCTAACATCTATGAGCGGCTTTAGCAAACACCTAATGCAGAAAGTTTGCAGTTTAATTAATACTCTTTATACCCTTTATTGTCTAACTTAACGTAAAGCTTTCATTTTTCTTTTTTTTTTTTAAATAAAAATAATTCAATAACATAACAAACATATTATATTTATGCAATGGTTTTGCACAGAGCAGTCCTGACCCTCCTCGTCTGGGGTTCCCCACTGGTGCTCCTGTCTCCTCCTCTTCAGCAAGTGTCCCCTTAGAAAGCCGCTTTCTATGGGGGCACTCATGTGAGCTCTATTGACACAAACAGTGTAGCTTGGCCCCCCCTGCTTCCTCATCACATAATTTGAGTGACAGCAGGGGGAGCCAATGGCTCCTGCTATCAGTCTGCCCTATGAGGATGTAGAGAGTGAAGGGAGCCACTGCTCTCATGCACAGCGCTGGATCAAGAATGGGATCAGGAAAGTATGGGGGGGGTGGAAATCTGTGACACAGAAGCTTTTGTACCTTAGGCTTTAAAATCACTTTAAGTTATTAAAGATAACTTTTAGGATGCCTTAGCCCCCTTAAAAGCAATCTGCGGTGGATAGTTTTTTAGAGGGTGGTATAGCAGGGAATGACAGGCATTCAGGAGGTGCTCCTACTGTCTCCTAATTCCTGTTCCTGGCAATTGCGGGACATTACATTGGCGCAACTGAATATTGATCTCAATGGCTGAGATTGAGAGTAGCTTGAGTTTAAATTGCTGCAAACACAAAGCAAAGCATTGCGGCTATGACATGTGTACAGGCCTGTCAGACCATAATGTTAGAATTCGGGTGGGTGGTCCGGGACGGTAAAATTGCTCAGGCCGACAATTTTTAACGGTCACCAGCCTTTGATTCCTTATGCCCATGGAAGCGGCAGATTTGATATACAGCCATGGCGGCTGTAGGGCTTTTTTTTTCCCCGGAGTTAGGCTTTAAGTAAAAATAACCCATCATATTGACATTTTTCATACGCTGCAGGAACAAAAACAAATGCATAATGTCCGGTGAGAGTACAGGTTTATTTGAAGCATTTTTGCCTTTCTTTTGTGTATGAGATCACATTAAAAAGGTTTCTCCCATAATACAAGTCTGCCAAGTGTGAGATAGAGAAACTTCAAAACTTATATGAATTTGTAAATTAGATGCTGTAGTCCCTGTGATTTCAATTAAGTTTGGCACAGAATAAAAAAAAAAACTCTTGGGTGTAATGTCTGATGATAATTTATTTTCTCAGCCTGTTAACAAATCTTCTCTGTCTAGGGTAAAAAAAAAGAATTGAAAATGAATTTAATTTTGCTGCTGGTCAATTCCCTCTCATTACACCAAGCTGTGGCAATATGTTACACACGCCTTTCCTCTCCTGCGGAGTAAAAATTGATTTCCTGCTGCGGCTCTTAAGGAAATATTGCAGCCAATTTAAAAAAACAAGTCTGTTCAACGGAGACGGGGACAGGGTGCATGTAAATGGTTGGCCATTTCTTACAGTAATTACTGTACTTAGGTTCTACTTACATGCAGCCTGTTTTAGAAATGCATTCCAGGAAAGTAGCTAAATACGCAATTGAGCTATATGTATGAGAAATGCTTTACTTGTCAAAAAATTTATAATTTTGTGCAGCTTGTATTGTCAGCAAGATCCTTGACCCTCCACCACAGCAGAAACAGAGCTTGGTCGGACACTGGTCAAAACCATAGTTACATAGTTGGTAAGGTTGAACAAAGACATTAGTCCATTTAGTTCAACCTGTGTGTGTGTGTATATTCATGTCGATAATCATTTCCCATATCATATCCCTGCATGTTGTGTTCACTAAGATGCACATCCAAGAGTCTTTTAAAACTATCAATATTCCCCGCTGACACCACCAATGGTGGAAGGGAGTTACACATCCTTATCGCTCCGACAGTGAAACCCCCCCCATGCAGCTTAAAGAAGTTGTAAAGCCTCGAGGTTTTTCACCCTAATGCATTCTATGCATTAAGGTAAAAAACCTTCTGTGGTCTAGCAGCCCCCCCCAGAGCCATCCTTATTCTTACCCGAACCCGATCGTTCCAGCATTGAGGACAGGCCTCCAGCCGCTGTCCCGGGTTCTCATTGGATAGATTGATAGCAGCAGGAGCAGGCTCCCCCTGCTGTCAATCAAATCCAGAGACACGGGAGTGGTGGTGGGGGCAAGTCCTGCTGTCTGTGTCAATGGACACAGCAGCAGGACTCAGGAGCATGCCCGCACCAGTTTCCCCAGGGATTGCAGGTCTCCGTGGGGGCACCCGATGAGGAGGAGGAGCCAGGAGCGCCGCTGGGGGACCCCAGAAAAGGAGGATCAAAGGAGCAAAGCCCTTACACAGAGCAGGTAAGTATAACATGTTTGTTATTTTTTTTTTAACCTCTTCAGATCTGCGCTATTGTCAAATGACGTCAACAGCGCGGACCTACATTGCCGGGACGACGTCTATTGACTTCGTCCCGTGCACGAGCGGCCTGCGCGCCCCCTGCAGGGAGCGCGCGGCGCGCTCGGTGATCAGCGAGTCTACGACCCCTTACCACATGATCAGCTGTCAGCCAATGACAGCTGATCATGTGATGTAAACAGAGCCGGTAATCGGCTAATTTTTCTCCTCGTGCTGACAGCGTGAGGAGGAAAAAAAAGCAGATCACCGGCGGCCGTGAGAGGGAAATCAGTCCCGATCACGGCGATCATCTGTGCCCCCTGCCAGTGACACCTAGCAATAGGCAGCAGTGCCGCCTACCAGTGCCCACCAGCGTCACCCATCAGTGCCCACAGTGCCATCCATCAGTGCCCACAGTGCCACCCATCAGCACCCACAGTGCCGCCCATCAGCACCCACATCAGGGCCACAACAATAGTGCTGCACATCAGTGTCACCTACCAGTGCCCATCAGTGCCACCCATCACTGCCCATCAGTGCCACCCATCAGTGCCCCCCATCAGTGCCGCCCATCAGTGCCCCCCATCAGTGGTACCAATCAGTGCCCATCAGTGCCACCTATCTGTGCCACCCATCCGTGCCACCCATCAGCGCCCATCAGTGGCCATCAGTGCCGTCTTATCTGTGCCCATCAGTACCGCCTTAGCTGTCCCCATCAGTGCTGCCTTAACTGTGCCTATCAGTGCCGCCTTAACTGAACCTATCAGTGTCCATCAGTGCAGCCTATCATTGCCCACCAGTGCCGGCTCATCAGCGCATATCAATGAAGGAGAAAAATGACCTGTTTGCAAAATTTTATAACAAACTATGAAACATGATTTTTTTTTTTTTCAAAATTTTCCATTTTTTTTGTTTTCTTTTTTTTTTTGTCACATTCCTCGTAATTGAGGTCCTCCAGTCCCCTTATTAATTGTGTTCCCCTTCTCTGGTCTCTCTCCAGCTCCAGCAGGTCCTTTCTGAGGATTGGGGACCAGAACTGGACAGAATATTCCAGATGTGGCTGAACCAGAGATTTATAAAGTGCCAGAATAATCATTTTATCTCTGGAGTAAATTCCCTTTTTAACGCAAGCTAATAGTCTGCTAGCTTTGTTTGCTGCAGCTTGATATTCCATGCTATTGCTCTGTCTGTCTTCTACTACCAACTCCCAGTCTTCTGATTGGACAATAAAGGATAAGCAGTGCACTGATGAGGTTACCTCCCCAATCAGCATTTCACTGTAAGCACATGTGCACTGCAGCAGAATCTGATTGGTGACCCCCCCTGCTTGTTCTGGGTGTTGCTGTACAGCAAGTTACAGAAAGTTCATATCAAGACATATTCTGCTACCTAAACTGGTTCTTTTTAAAACACATTTGTAATTAATACGTTGTAAATATCTTCATCAGTAGATGTTTTTATATCTACCTGAAGGCTAGACAGGTTTGACTTGATTCAGCAATGTCTGAACAGATACTTTCCCTATATGTCAGTGAGAGATGTACAGTAAGTAGGCAGCCATTGCTGACCTTCTTCTAAAAAAACGTATGGCAACCTTCCAGTGTCTGTATTTTTCGAGTGACCTGGACCTGGAATCAGTATACAGCACATTAAATCAGAACTCCTCATCTGCATAGTTTTTGCATCAGTGACCAGGAGAGAGAGTAAAGTGTACTCATAGGACCAGCCTGTATACAGACAATAGGTATGTATTAAACCAAAAAAAAAATGTGATACATTGTAGCTTACCAATCATTACATATGGTGACTGCATTCGTTGTCTTTTTTTAGGCTTTTCCCTTCTGTTTTGAACTGGTGATCTGGCTATTAACACACCTCCTGTGTTAGAGTGCCTCCACTCTGGATAAAGGAGCCCAGGGGGCGCCTTTGGACAGCGGTATTGTTTATCTGGGTGGATCGGAGTGTTAGATGTACTAGCAGATTTAGATACACTAACAAATTGAAGCTAAACGCCAGCTCACACTTTATAAACAGTTACAGCAACAGATTTTTTTACTTTCGGGATAAAGGTTTTACATGAATAAATAAAAGCTGGACGTTGTAAGGACCCTTGTCAGTGGTAAATGGTTTGTCTCATCCCTGTAACTGCTACATTTGCAGGAGAACTTGTTCTTTTGAAAAACATCAGATTTATTAGCATGATCACCATACGAAAATACAGGAAAGAAAACCAAAAAAGAAAACGAATGGAGCCATCACATCTAAGAATCAGTAAACCTCAATATAATCAATGTTTGCTTTTGGGTTTAACCGCTTCAGCCCCGGAAGAATTTACCCCCTTCCTGGCCAGAGCACTTTTTGCGATTCGGCACTGCGTCGCTTTAACTGACAATTGCGCGGTCGTGCGACGTGGCTCCCAAACAAAATTGACGTCCTTTTTTTCCCACAAATAGAGCTTTCTTTTGGTGGTATTTGATCACCTCTGCGATTTTTATTTTTTGCGCTATAAACAAAATAAGAGCGACAATTTTGAAAAAAACGCATTATTTTTTACTTTTTGCTATAATAAATATCCCCCAAAAATATATAAAAAAACATTTTTTTCCCTCAATTTAGGCCGATATGTATTCTTCTACATATTTTTGGTAAAACAAATTCGCAATAAGCGTTTATTGATTGGTTTGCGCAAAAGTTATAGCGTTTACTAAATAGGGAATAGTTTTATGGCATTTTTATTAATAATTTTTTATTTTACTAGTAATGGCGGCGATCAGCAATTTTTATTGTGACTGCGACGTTATGGCGGACATGTCGGACATTTTTGACACATTTTTGGGACCATTGTCATTTATACAGCAATCAGTGCGATTAAAAATGCACCGATTACTGTGTAAATGACACTAGCAGTGAAGGGGTTAACCACTAGGGGGTGGGGAGGGGTTAAGTGTGTCCTAAGGGAGTGATTACTAACTGTAGGGGGGTTGGGCTGTGTGTGTCACTAGACTGATCACAGCTCCCGATGACATGTTTACATCAGCATCTCCCCGTTCGTCCTCTCCATGAGGCGATCGTGGGTATCCCCGCGGCGATCGAGTCCGCGGGACCCACGACCCAACTCCTGACGCGCACGCAATGGCACAGCGGGGAATTCAAATGGACGTACAGGTACGCCCATTTGCCCAGCTGTGCCTTTCTGCCGACGTACATCATTGTGCGATGGTCGGGAACCGGTTAATACTGCTTTAACCACTTCCCGCCCGGTCTATAGCAGAATGACGGCTGGGCGGTGCTTCTGTTATCCTGACTAAACATCATATGACATCCAGCAGGATAACTGCTAGTGCGTGCCCGTGGGGGCGTGCATCTCTGCGATCGTTGTTGCGGCGTCAATCTGACACACAGCTACACCGATCTCAGTAATGAGTCTCTGATGGAGGCTCTTTACCACGTGATCAGCTGTGATTAGCCGATCAGCGGCTCTCCTGACAGGGGGGGTCTGTGCTGATTGTTTATCAGCGCAGCCCCCCCCGCGAATGCCCACCCAGGACCACCAGGGATGCCGCCAGACCACCAGGGAGATGGCAATCAGTGCCCATCAGCAATGCCTGCCAGTGCCAGTGCCATCAGTGATGCCTGTCAGTGCCATCTATCAGTGCCACGCATAAGTTCCCATCAGTTCCACGTATCAGTGCCCAGTAGTGCCGCCTATCAGTGCCCAGAAGTGCCGCCTATTAGTGCCACCCATAAGTACCCATCAGGGCAGCCTTTCAGTGCCCATCAGTGTTGCCTATCAGTGCCCACCAGTGCCATCCATGAGTGTCCATCAGTGCCACCTATCAATGCCCATCAGTGCTGCATATCAGTGCCACCCATCAGTGCCGCCTATCAGTGCCCATCATTAGTGCCACCTCATTGGTGCCACCTCATCGATCCCGCCTTATTAGTGCCCGTCAGTGCCGCCTTATCAGTGCCCATCAGTGAAGGATTAAACTTACTTATTTACAACATTTTATAACAGAAACAAAAGAAAAACTTTCTTTTTTCAAAATTTTTGGTATTTTTAAATTTGTTTAGCAAAAAATAAAAACCGCAGAGGTGATCAAATACCACCAAAAGAAAGCTCTATTTGTGGGAACAAAATTATAAAAATTCTGTTTGGGTACAGTGTAGCATGACCGCGGAATTGTCATTTAAACAGCGACAGCGCTGAAAGCTGAAAATTGGCTTGGGAAGGAAGGGGGTGTAAATGCCTGGTATTGAGGTGGTTAGAGAGTGTAACTAAACCCTCTTATCTACTACAGCCGAGGAAGCTGCCATCCTAGCCTGTGTTGGATCTGCGGTTGCCATGGTGCTGCACTTGGTACTAGATATGATACAAACCATTTGATGGCTTGACAGTTCTGGTGGGAGCACAAGCAACTGTAAAGCCCCGTACACACGATTGGATTTTCCGACGGGAATTGTGTGATGACAGGCTGTTGGCGGAAAATCTGACCGTTTGTACGCTCCATTGGACAATTGTTGACGGATTTTCCGCGGACAAATGATGGATGACAGGCCTTAAAATTTTCCGCAGACAAATGTCTGTTGTCGGATTTTCCAAGCATGTGTACACAAGTCCGTCGGACAAAAGTCCAAAGTACAAACACGCATGCTCGGAAGCAAGGACGAGCCAGAAGTGGTCGGTCTTGTAAACTAGCGTTCGTAATGGAGAATTAACATTCGTGACGTGGCAAACTATGACATCTCTAAACGCAGCGCACAATTCTCTTCTTCTTTAATGAGATAATAATGAAGCTGCTTTGCTGGTGATATTGATGGAGTTATTGCAAACGAATTTTCAAAGGCTTTTTTTTTCTAGTGATATCAAGAATAATATTATTGGTGCCACAACATCATTAGTTATCACGAGATCATTATCCTAGATTTTTATATATATTTAAGATACAACTATGTTGTGTCCCTTGTTAATTTTACATTGTATTTGTTAAAATGTAACTGCCTACTCCCAAACTGTCATTTGAAGTAAAACACATAGCCAAGTATTATTCTCCACAATTTTTTTATTGTGCATTAAAAAAAGAAAACACATAAAATTAGACATGCTATCTGCCAATAGAACTTAACCAAAAAGTGCATTCTATGCATCCAAAATATACCAAATCAAACCATTTTTCAACCAAAAAATAAAATAAAAGCCTCATGTATGTGTCCTGCTTCTTAATATAGGGGGTCAACAATGCCAAGAGTTGGTTAAAGCAGGGGTCCGTCATCCGGAGATAATTCCGAAAATCATCCGGATTATTCTGGAGCTCCTGCAGCAAAGGCATATGACATAATTGGTCACAATTAATAAAGCAAGCAATTTTTGGTCCAAGAACTCCTCCTCCTGTTCCTGGACTGGACTTGGGTCAAAGCAATAACTCCAAGGTCTATAATAATGTTATCGCGTCATCAGTACACGTTATCTCCTCCGATTCCGCAACATGGCTGGTTGACGAACGGCCGTTCAGAAACGAACTGAAAAGTGCAAAATTTAAAGTGCGAAATGAAAAACGTTAAATCAACATTCTCCAAACTTCTACTAACACGAAATTAGCAGAAGGAACACAAAGGGTGCTGCCTGACTTTTTTTTTTCCGGCTCGTAGTATGTCTAGTATGTCACTATGTTCGTGTTTGTTGGCCGACAATTGTGTACCATTTGTATGCAAGACAAAATCCAGGCGCACGCCTTTGGACAATAGTCAGAGGTATTGTCTGCAGAAAATCCGATTGTGTGTATGAGGCTTAATAGTTGTAATTCATGGCATGCCTTAATTGTAACGGTTTTGGAAAACAGTTAAATTGATGGCTTAGCTCTATTTAAATGTTATACAGACCTGTATCTGAAGAAGAAGCTAGGTAACAGTTATAGGTTACCAGTGTTTTCCATTTCCATACTAGCAACCAAGGACACTGTGCGGGAGTCTTGGCAACCAATAATATCATTGGTTGCTAGAACACCGACACCCACACAGTCATTGGTTGTTAAAGTGCGAGAGTACAGAATACAAATGCGCCACTCCATAGGCGAGGTTATGCCTGTTTCACACAGGCTTCCACTTGTATGAGAGCAATGCGAACAGCTAGCTTTGACAAACCATTTTCAGAGCTTTTAGCAAGCTTTGTTGTAGATTTTAAAGTACATTTCAGCTCAAGTTTGTATATGTTTGTATATGTTGTTATATGGTATGCTAAACCTTTCATCCAATTTCTAAATTGCTGCATTTGTAAATGTCAAAACCCAGTATAAATGAATAATAGTTGTAAAAAAAACAAAACTTGTGGGTTTAACTCATTTTTAATTTTTTTTCTTTGTATAATTCTGTATAATTTTGTTTAATTTTTTATTATAAATCTCCTTTAAGGGGGTGTGGCATGGGATGTGTCCTATGCCTACATAGGAGAGCTCGACAAGCTTCTAGCAGACTTCAGCACCTCATGAAGCTTGTTGCAAGCCTGCTGAAGCCTGCTAGCAGCTTGCTTTTAAAGTGGCAATCAACACTCCCATAATGCCGCGTACACACACGATCTGACTTCTCATCGGAAAATTATATGATGGCTTTTCCGATAGGATTCCGCTCAAGTTTGCTTTGCATAAACACGGTCACACAAAAGTTTGCTGAACTTACGACCGTCAAGAACGCAGTGATGTATAACACTACGACGAGCCGAGAAAATTAAGTTCAATGCTCCCGAGCATGCGTCGAATTGTTTCCGAGCATGCGTAGCAATTTTGCACGTCGGAATTGCCACAGACGATCGCATTATTGGATAGGAACTTTTTCCGACCGAAAAATTGAGAATATGCTCTGAATCTTTTGCTGGCTGGAATTCGGCCAGCAAAAGTCCCATGGAGCTTACACATGGTCGCATTTTCCGACGAAAAACTCTCATCGGTCTTTTGCGGGCTGAAATTCTGATCGTGTGTATGCGGCATTAGGATCTGTGTTCAGCATTTACAAACTGGAGTTGAATGGTACTTTAAAAGCCTCAACAAAGCTTGCTGAAAGCTCTGCAAATGCTTTGTCAAAGCTTGTTCTTTACACTGCTTTTATACAAGCTGAAGTCCGTGTGAAACAGGCCTTAGGGCATCCCCCAGGCATGTTATTTAAAGGAATTCTGCATTTTTCATGTTTCACTTTATTTAAAGAGCTGCTCCCTGTCCAATAGTATTTTTGAGACATTTTTCTCCATTGGTACATATTTTTCCTGGGCAGGACCCAGCCCCCCCACATGTCATTTGTTTGACCATCTCTTGCCTATTAACTTTAAAAATTGAAAAAAGTTGATTTTCAAGACTTGCCTTATTGACTTCAATGGGGTTTACATTAAAATGTGCAGTTATGTGGATTTTAGACGGTGTTTGCTGAATGTGCCCGTAAATAGAACCCAACACTAGCAGAGAGCTCAAAAAAGACATGTATCCTTCATAATACTTTCTAGGATGAAAAGATATGGATATAATGAACAATACTGAACATGGTTCTAGTGGAAGCTTGCAGCTAGTGAAGGGATTTGCATAGTGAAGGAGCAGAGTAAACATTGTGAGTGAGATGGATAAGGCTGGCAGCTGATTTTTTTGGTGGATTGGAGTGGGGAACAGATGGGAAAGTGGGTTTGCCAGCAACAAATGCACAAAACACTGGTAGGAAATGAATGTTATACATTACATATCTTTTACTGGTCTGAAATCACTTTCATGATCCTTTGATAGCTAAAAAACGATAGCTAGTGCAAGTGGAGAGAATTTAAATCATTGAAAAGATATTGTTAAAGCGGAACTCCAGACAGATATAAAAGACGCAAATTAATGCAGCTCTGTAATCATTAATACATCATTAATCACTTAAAGCGGGGGTCCACCTATCTGTCGTTTTTTTTTTTTGGAGATCATTCACAAACTTTTCTTCTCATGATTATCTACTCACATGTTCTGTGTAATAAGTCTGCCTGTGTCCGATTCCGTTGTAAAGAATAACTTATAAAATTCACTGAAGGCGGTTTCCATCTTCATTGTGGGTATTTGAAGCCCACAAGCATGTATTTCCTGGATGCGGTGAATGCTGTGCTCCCAGCATTCACCGAGATGTTGTGATGACGCTGTTGCACAATGCATGCTGGGAAGCCTGAGACTAGCTCCCAGGGGACTGTGGGAGGTCTGGGAGAGGCTAGAAACACGCCTACTCCCATGGGAGGAAAACCAGGAAGTGCTAAGAAGATTAGAAAAAAAAAGGTAATTACGGCGATTTAAATTTTTTCACACAGCATGTCAGCATCTAGGCAAGGAAGAGAATGCATAGAGATAATGTTCAAAATTTGGGTGGAACCCCGCTTTAAGGACAGAGCCTCTTTCTCAGATTTATTGTTTACAAGTTAAAAACATGTTTTTTTTGCTAGAAAATTACTTAGAACCCCCAAACATTATACTTTTTTTCTCCTAACACCCTAGAGAATAAAATGGCGGTCGTTGCGATACTTTCTGTCACACCGTATTTGTGCAGTGTTTTTACAAGCGCACTTTTTTGGGAAATAATACATTTTTGGAATTAAAAAAATGAGACAACAGAAAAGTTAGCCCATTTTTTTTAATATTGTGAAAGATAATGTTACGCAGAGTATATTGATACCCAACATGTCACGCTTCAAAATTGCGCCCTTCTTGTTGAATGGCGACAAACTTTTACCCTTAAAAATCTCCATAGGTGACATTTAAAAAATTCTACAGGTTGCTTGTTTTTGAGTTACAGAGGAGGTCTAGGGCTAGAATTATTGCTCTCGCTCTACCAATCGCGGCGATACCTCACATGTGTGGTTTGAACACCATTTTCATATGCGGGCGCTACTCACATATACATGCGAGCTCGTCGGGACGGGGCGCGTTTAAAAATTATTATTTGTTTTTCTTATTTATTTTACCTTTTATTTTTTATTTTTACACAGTTTTTTTTTTTTTTTTAAATGTCACTTTTATTCCTAATACAAGGAGTGTAAACATCCCTTGTAATAGAAAAAAAGCATGACAGGACCTCTTAAATATGAGATCTGGAGTCAAAAAGACCTCAGATCTCATATTTACACTAAAATGCAATAAAAAAAAAATTGTCATTTAAAAGAAAAAAAAAATGTCCCTTTAAGAGCTATGGGCGGAAATGTCGCTTCCGCCCTGCATTATTATGGAGATGAGTGGGGCCATCTTCCCCTCACTCGTCTCCATACCCAGCAAGGGTGAAGATCCGATCGCCTCCGCTGCTGCCGATGGCTCCAGTAAGTGGCGGAGGGCACCGGAATGCGGCGGGAGGGGGGGTTCCCTATCCTGCCGCCAATAAAAGTGATCTCGCGGTGAATCTGCCGCAGAGACCACTTTTATCTTAAACCGGACCGCTCACTGAAGAAGAGGATACCTGTGTTATGGCAGCTAGCTGCTGCCTTAACAACGATATTCCTCTTCAAACAGTCGATGTATAACGACGGTGGGCGGTCCGGAAGTGGTTAAAGCGTATCTATGGTCAAAATGTAAAATGCTACATCAATTTCTACATTGTATTTGAATTATTTCTGTTCTACACCCATTCTGCGACAGATATTCACTATGCCCTGTGAGTAGAGCACTGCTGTGTCACTCAGTTCACAGAGCCTGCCTTCTAAACTACAGAGAAGCTGACAGGAAGAGTTTCAGGAGGCGGAGTCAGTACAGAAATCACTGCTTGCAGGCAGCAAGGTACCATGGGATATGTAGTCCTTAGAAAATAAAAGTAAACAGCAAAGGATAAGCTTCAAAGCATGGCAATCTGACCAGAAGTAGGAGTGGGTACCTACCAAAATTAGGTACCTGCTCCCCCTCCAAACTAAAAATGTCCAAAAATGTTGAGGGACGGGGGAGAAAGATATAAAGCAGAACTTCTCTTTTATGGTGAAGTTCCACTTTAACTTTTATGTTGGGTGGATGTTACATTTTTTAACGTTAGCAGCAAGTTGGCATAAGTATTTGGGTCAGCGATATCAGTCTGCCTGACTTTTTCTGCTCATCAACTATCCTTATTGTTAGGCTCGATTCACACAGGGGCAACGCGACTTCGACACGACTTTGCAACGCGACTTCAACGCTACTTCAACGCGACTTTGAGCGACTTATAACACGACTTCAAGTCGCCCCCAGGCCCCCAGAATTTGCCTGTGGCCAATCAGAGCTCAGGAGGGAGGGAGGGGTAAGCATGTGTAGTGGTGAATTTTTTGTTACTACTTCCTGTGAAGTCGCTTTACTATAGATAGAGATCCGACTTGGAGGCGACTTCCATTGAAATCAATGGGTACAAGTCTCCTAGAAGTCCGATCGAAGTAGTACAGGAACCTTTTCTGAAGTCGGAGCGACTTCAGTAGTGTAATTTAAGACACTCTCATTCACTGTAATGCAAATCTCTTCTTGGGGCGACTTGGGGCGACTTGAGGGCTTACAAGTCGGATCCCAAGTCGTCCTAGTGTGAACTGACCCTTAGTGTATTTTATGTGTGGCCCAAGACAATTTCTCTTCTTCCAATGTGGCCCAAGAAAGGTCAAAAGGTTGGACACCGCTGTTCTGACCAAAACTAAAAGAAAATATTGAAATAAGTTTTAACCACTTGCCTACTGGGCACTTTCATCCCCTTCCTGACCAGGCTAATTTTCAGCTTTCAGCGCTGTCACACTTTAAATGACAATTGCATGGTCATGCAACACTACCCAAATTACTGTATTTATCAGCGTATAACACACACCCCAAGTTTAGGGGGAATTTTAGGAAAAAAACTTTTAGGGGTGAAGTTTAAGGAAAAAACTTACATTTAAATGCCCATCAATGCAGCCTTATCAGTGTCCATCTGCAGCCTTGTCAGTGTCATTTGCAGCCTTGCAGTGTAGCTTTGTCAGTGCAGACTTGTCATTATAGCTTAAAAATGGTGCCGGGTCCTCTCGGCGGCTCTTGGGTCCCCTCGGCGGCTCTCGGGTCCTCTCGGCGGCACTCGGGTCCTCTTGGCGGCACTCAGGTCCTCTTGGCGGCTCATGGGTCATCTCTCCCAAGTGGAGCCGAGTGTACTCGGCTCGGCTCCGCTCACATTTACACCCAGTCCCTGTGTTATGTCCATCATAGGGCGGGACTGGGCGTGACTGTGAGCTGAGCCGAGTACACTCGGCTATGTATCTCGGCGGCTCGATCCTCCACTCACAATCGGCGGGGGATCGGTGTATAACACGCACCCACGATTTTCCCCTGATTTTATGGAGAAAAAGTGCGTGTTATACGCTGATAAATACGGTAAATTTTTATAATTTTTTTTTTTTACACAAATAGAGCTTTCTTTTGGTGGTATTTAATCACCACTGGGTTTTATTTTTTGCTAAATTAACAAAAAAAGAACAAAAAGTTTGAAGAAAAAACAGTTTTTTGTAGTTTGTTATAAAAAACAAGTAATTTTTTTCTCCTTCACTGATGTGCGCTGATGAGGCTGCACTGATGGGCACTGATGAGGGGGCACTGATGTGGAGCACTGATGAGGAGGCACTGATGAGGCTGCATTGATGAGGTGGCACTGATGAGGAGGCACTGATGAGGAGGCACTGATGATGCTGCACTTATGGGCACTGATGAGGCTGCACTGATAGGCGGCACTGATGGGCACTGATAGGTGGCACTGATGGGAACTGATAGGTGGCACTGATGGGCACTGATAGGTGACACAGATGCGCACTGATAGGTGACACTGATGAGGAGGCACTGATAGGCGGCACTGATAGGTGGCACTAATGAGGAGGCACTGATGGGCACTGATTGGCAGCACTGGTGGGCACTGTTGGGACTGCACTGATAATCAGGACACTGATAATCAGTGCCCTGATTATCAGCGTAGATGTCCCTTTCACACAAGCTGGTTATCGACTCTCCTCCGATAAGCAGCTTATGTTTACATCGTGATCAGCCGTGATTGGACACAACTGATCATGTGGTAAAGTGCCACTGATTGGCTCTTTACCCCAATCTGTGATCACAGAGTGCGCTGCCCACACGCTGCGGCGACCATGATCATGGGAGGACGTCATATAACACCCTGCCTGAACTGGCCAGCCGCGCTGTAGCGTTGTCAGCAAATAATTAAGGGTTCATTTTTAAGAGTTGGGTTGAGTTTAAGGTTTTTGGATAAGGGAAACATTATGGCAAACTGAAAGGCCAGATTAATGTTAGAGTTCAAGGCAAATGGTGAGGGGTAATTTTTTTGTTGTTTTTGGAACTGATACCCCTTACCAAGTCCATTGTACCATTGATTGGTTAATATTCATTGATACACTTTGCACATCACTCTTCATTTTGTTAAGTAGAATGTAGTACATTACTTATGCAACACCCATTTGTCTTATTTCTTTGCTGGATATACTGTAAGAGAAGAATTTATAAATCCATTTCTAAACACAGTAGTAAAAGGTTTTTCATTATCTCGTGTATACCGAACGTAATGTTTAACTGTCTCCAGGGGCTTGTTACTTGATCAACCACTATAATCTATGGCCCAGATCAAATATGTGGAGTTTGTTTCTCTTGTTTGTATAAGTAATAAAGTAGAAAAAATGATAGAATCATATCTTCTGGGTAATTGCCTCTGCTCTGATATAGATTACATTTTGCTGAACAGAATCACTCCTGTGTCGTCTTAAAGCTGTAGTAAACCACATAAAAAACAAAACAAAAACAGGCAGCAGGCAGTTTAGGTCATTAGGTCATAATTTGCTAGCATGCATCACATACTAGCACATTATGACAGACTTACCTAAAAACGAAGCCCTCCATCGGCACACTGTCACTGATGAAGGTACTTCCATCTTCACCCGGTCTTCGTTCCGGGTTTGCGGGCTTCGACAATATGAATGGCCGAGCCGACGATGACATCACTCCCGAACATGCGTGCGGGACTCACTGTTTATGGCACAGCTCTGAAAGAACAGAACGTGTATGCCATTTCTTCAGAGCGCGTGTGCCAGTGACGTCACTGCCTGTATCTAAATTAAATATCTTCTAAATGGTGCATGTTTCTGAGATATTTACAGTACCTATAGGTAAGCCTTATTATAGGCTTACCCATAGGTAAAAGTCATACAAGGCAGTTTACTTCCACTTTAAAGAACAACTAAAAGAAAAACACAAAGGTCAGGAACAACCAAGGGCCCACCACACATGGAATTGTTTTGGTAAGTAATGTACCACAACTTGCGTTATATTGCATTGTGGTGGGCTGGGTTACCATGGCCCATTTATTTTGAATAGGCCAACAAAACTGGAGAAATTGATCCTGCTCTGTTTTTTTGTTTTTTTTTTAATGTAGGACATTCATGCTTTGTGGTGCAGTATGCTATAGCGCAGGTCTACTCTTTAGATCTGCCTCAATGCTATTCAAAATGAATGACACCACAATGTGCCACAGTGTGCTTGGTGTGTTAGTGAGCATTGTGGTAATAATGTGCCTGTTTATCACATGTTATTGTGGTGTGGCATGAGAAGACCCTCCGGTATTTCTGGGTACCATTGTCTCTAAGAAAACTGTAATGCCCTGTACACACGACATTGATCGGACATTCCGACAACAAAATCCATAGATTTTTTTCCGACGGATGTTGGCTCAAACTTCTCTTGTATACACACGGTGGCACAAAGTTGTCGGAAAATCCGATCGTTCTGAATGCGGTGACGTAAACACGTACGTTGGGGCTATAAACGGGGCAGTAGCCAATAGCTTTCGTCTCTTAATTTATTCTGAGCATGCGTGGCACATTGTAGGATTTGCGTACACACAATCGGAATTTAACCGATCGGATTTTGTTGTCGGAAAACTTTATAGCCTGCTCTCAGACTTTACGTGTCTGAAATTCTGACTGAAAAAGTCCGTTGGAGCCCACATATGATCGGAATTTCCGACGACACAATCCGATCGCACTTTTTCCGTCGGAAAATCCGACCATATGTACAGGGCATTACAGTGACAACTCTCTAAAGTAGCGTCCAACCTTTTGACCTTTCTGGGCTACAATGGAAGAAGAGGAACTGTCTTGGGCCACACAGAAAATACACTAACAATAAGGATAGCTGATGAGTAGAAAAAGTCAGGCAGATCACAAGTTAACGATCTCTGATATAGATAATGTACCCATCTGAGTAATACAACTTCTTTTTTGTAATATCCTTTATTATAAAAGTAAAAGTGGGCAACATAAAACTAGTGCGGTATTTGACACTGTTTTTGATAAACTATGCATCAATATCTGGTTCAATAGATGTAGTAGTAATTCTCAATGAATTCTCAAGGTGCTTATCAGATATTTTGGTTCTAATTTTGCCCTTCATGTGCTTCATCCATGAAAATGGTTGCTCACAAATATACAGTATATCACAAAAGTGAGTACACCCCTCACATTTTTGTAAATATTTTATTATATCTTTTCATGTGACAACACTGAAGAAATTACACTTTGCTACAATGTAAAGTAGTGAGTGTACAGCTTGTATAACAGTGTACATTTGCTGTCCCCTCAAAATAACTCAACACACAGCCATTAATGTCTAAACCGCTGGCAACAAAAGTGAGTACATCCCTAAGTGAAAATGTCCAAATTGGGCCCAATTAGCCATTTTCCCTCCCCGGTGTCATGTAACTTGTTAGTGTTACAAGGTCTCAGGTGTGAATGGGGAGCAGGTGTGTTAAATTTGGTGCTATCGCTCTCACTCTCTCATGCTGGTCACTGGAAGTTCAACATGTTCAACACCTAAGTGAAAATATCCAAGTTCAACACCTAAGTGAAAATGTCCAAATTGGGCCCAAAGTTTCAATATTTTGTGTGGTCACCATTATTTTCCAGCACTGCCTTAACCCTCTTGGACATGGAGCTTCACGGGTTGCCACTGGAGTCCTCTTCCACTACTCCATGATGACATCACGGAACTGGTAGATGTTAGTGGTAGATGTGTGAGAGCTTGTGCTCCTCCTCCTTCGGTTTGGGCATGCCCCACAGATGCACAATAGGGTTTAGGTCTGGAGACTTGCTTGACCAGTCCATCACCTTTACCCTCAGCTTCTTTAGCAAGGCAGTGGTCATCTTGGAGGTGTGTTTGGGGTCGTTATCATGTTGTAATACTGCCCTGCGGCCAAGTCTCCGAAGGGAGGGGATCATGCTCTGCTTCAGTATGTCACAGTACATGTTGGCATTCATGGTTCCCTCAATGAACTGGAGCTCCCCAGTACCCGCAGCACTCATGCAGCCCCAGACCATGACACTCCCACCACCATGCTTGACTGTAGGTAAGACACACTTGTCTTTGTACTCCTCACCTAGTTGCCACCACACACGCTTGACACCATCTGAACCAAATAAGTTTATCTTGGTCTCATCAGACCACAGAACATGGTTCCAGTAATCCATGTACTTAGTCTGCTTGCCTTCAGTAAACTGTTTCCGGGCTTTCTTGTGCATCATCTTTATAAGAGGCTTCCTTCTGGGAAACAGCCATGCAGCCCAATTTGATACAGTGTGCAGTGTATGGTCTGAGCACTGACAGGCTGACCCCCACCCCTTCAACCTCTGCAGCAATGCTGGCAGCACTCATGAATATAACGCTGAGCACGTGCACTCAACTTCTTTGATCAACCATGGCGAGGCCTGTTCTGAGTGGAACCTGTCCTGTAAAACCGCTGAATGTTCTTGGCCACTGTGCTGCAGCTCAGTTTCAGGGTCTTGGCAATCTTCTTATAGCCTAGGCCATCTTTATGTAGAGCAACAATTCTTTTTTTCAGATCCTCAGAAAGTTCCTTGCCATGAGGTGCCATGTTGAACTTCCAGTGACCAGTATGAGAGAGTAAGAGTGATACTTTTCTTTGTGAAGATAAAACTTATAAGATTTCAGTAAAGAGACACTGTCAAATTTTTCTTCCGCCACCAAGTATAAACACACTTTTACAAGAATTCCCCCCCTCCAAAAAAAAAATCAACATTTTTAAGCAAGTTTACTATTTTGTCTTGGACCGCATGTGCCCTGTGGACCACAGGTTGGACACCCCTGCTCTAAAGCTTACCATAAACTGTTAGAATTTTGTCTGATTTAAAAATATCAGCCAATATTGTAACAGTGGGTGACACTGCCGACTCGCCAAAAGCTGATGATTATTTAATAACTTTTGTCTAAGGAGTCAGGCCAAAAAATTGCTGCAGGCACTCTTTAGGTATTATGACATCCAGAGCTCATGGCTGTTGGAAAACAATAGCCTGGCAGGAGCGATTTGTCCTTCCATGCCCCTTGTATGGTTGGAGCAATCTGTTGAATTTCTTTTGTTCAGCCTGCAAGCTGAACAAAAGACACCTATTAGTGTGTGACCAGCAAAAGGGCATTGTACCCTTTAAATGTTTTTGTTGTTTTAACTAGTTTTAGTATTGTTAAATTCCCTGTGTCTTTTGTTTGCCTTCTCTTGTAATGAGGGCTCACATGTTATGGCTGCATTTTGTAGTATCATGGTCATTTGATTTCCCTATGTCCATGTATTCATTCAGAAAACATGAAAGTGGCCACAGCGCACATGCTAGTAAAAGCATGTATCGATTTGTTGCACAACATAAGTAAACAATTACATTCAAGTAAACGTAGTTCTGCTTGAGCTTGAAACAGAGGAGAGCTAAGTGCAGCACAGCCAGTGAACTAGCAGGCGGCTGTCATGCAAAAGATTCCAGACCCGCAAAGGGATGTGAAGACAGCGGCATCTACAGGCTCCTAGGAGCAAGACAGCAGGCATGGGAAAGTAAAGGGGCGTAAACAACGTGTTTCAGAGACTCTGCCTTCTTTATCAAGTATGCCTAATAGTGAAGCAAGATTTTCTTTTATACTGATGACTACAAGCCAATATGGCAGGAGGGAAATAAGAGTGACTTTGACAGGTTTGAAATGACCAATGAGCTTGTGGGGGTGGGATTGATGCATTACAGTTCCATATCTGTATATATCATTAAAAATCAACAAATAGTATAGGTAATGATATGATAAACTGAATGAAGAGCAGTAAAACAGATGTTAATGAAGCACAACTGACTGAGGGACCAAACTGTTTCAAATGATATTAGATATTTGACTGTTGTGGTGGTAAATAAATTGGAAACATCTGTTAATCTTTGAAGGCATTTGATAATCTTATGGAAGGTATTATTAAAACTGTCAAAATGAAACCTAATGGACAGCAGTATGTATTTGGGAAGAGACAAAAAACTTGTACGTTGCATCTGGACAAGAGAGAAATTGGAGACAAAAAGTCACATTGCATTCAATCTATGCCCTGTCATTTCCTTGGTGTTGCATTAAAAATGTGGGGGAGCTAATGTGATGAAGTACATCTCTTCCCTTCATTGCTCTGCCTGTTGGTGTTTTTCAGATTTAATTAGTAAGCAGTTTTCACCTGCACCAGCACTAGCTTGAGATACTTAGGGACTGTATTCTCTTCACTGGAAGTGTTAGTTCTTAGACTACAGGCAAATGCATTAACCTGAGCAGTGTTATGCTGCATTCCTCCATGTTTGAACAAAGACAGAAATTGCTGACACCACAATGAAAATTTTCTTTACTATAGACTGAACACACAGAGCAGCAAATTACACCATAAAATTACATGACCAATGTACATATATGCAGGAAAAAAAAACCACAAGGTGCAGGTAGGAAGGTTAATATAATGCTTTTAGGAAAGGGCCATCCCAAACTTCCTCACAAAAGAAAGGAGGGGAAATCTCCCCAAATGGGACAAAAACTGACATAGCTTACTGTATCAAAAAAAGTTTTAGCTTGGCATACAATATGTTTACAGGCTTGTTGGTATGGATTAAAAAGAGTTATGATAGTGGCTTAAATACTTATAATGAAGGTTTAAAAAAGGCTTATTTGTCTTGAAAAAAGTTCTAAAACTGACCTAATTTACAGGTACAACTACATCCAAGGTCAGTATTAAGATTTAGCAAAGTCATTTTTTGCTCTGGGAATTCTGTATGAGACAGAGGGACTTTTTTTACTATCATTATAGGAAGGGTTTGTCACACTGTGAGTATATAAGCCGTGGAATGCCCTATTATGAAATACAGTATATTGTCAAAAGTATTGGGACTTCTGCCTTTACACGCACATGAACTTTAATGGCATCCCAGTTTTAGTCTGTAGGGTTCAATATTGTGTTGGCCCACCCTTTGCAGCTATAACAGCTTCAACTCTTCTGAAAAGGGTCGCCACGAGGTTTAGGATTGTGTCTATGGGAATGTTTGACCATTCTTCCGGAAGCGCATTTGTGAGGTCAGGCACTGATGTTGGACGAGAAGGCCTGGCTTGCAGTGTCCGCTCTAATTCATCCCAAAGGTATCTATCAGGTTGAGGTCAGGATTCTGTGCAGGCCAGTGAAGTTGCTCCACCTCAAACTCGCTCATCCATGTCTTTATGGACCTTGCTTTGGACCCGATACAATACCTTTGGGATGAATTAGAGCGGACACTGCGAGCCAGGCCTTCTCGTCCACATCAGTGCCTGACCTCACAAATGCGCTTCTGGAAGAATGGTCAGACATTCCCATAGACACACTGCTAAACCTTGTGGACAGCCTTCCCAGAAGAGTAGAAGCTATTATGGCTGCAAAAAGTGGGCCAACTCAATATTATTTATTATTTATTGTAATGGTGACATTTTATTGGGGTAAGTCCAAATAATATTCACAGAGCATAAGTCATCCTTTAAGGTCACAAATTACCTCTCTATTAGGCTTAGTTCACACTGCTGCTGGATGCGGCTCGCAGCAGGGTGTCTGGTTCATACCTGTTCTCCATTTCAGGGCGAATCAGGGCAGAATTTTTGCCTTAATTTGGCCCTGAAACGGAGCCAAAGACACACAGGACCCTTGTGCAAGCCGCTCTGCAGCCGCAACTACGATATGTGAACCGGCTCCATAGAGAGCCAGTCACAATCTCCTTTCATGCAAACTGGATGCGAGGAAACCCACATCAAATTCACACTAGTGTGAACCCAACCTTAAACCATGTTCCTTAAGACAACACTCACGTTTCATTAGGACCAGCTATCACTGTGATGCAAGGTGCAGTTTTAGCCCCAGGAAATTGTCCTTACTATGAAAGGCCCAAAGTTCTCAGTCCTCCTCTGGATAAACTTATGTTCAGTAACGGTGTAACTACATGTATATCTAGTATAACTGAGAAGGACAAGCAAGACTCCTAAGTGGCAATAGACAGAGCTTGGAACTGTGGAAGGGAAATGAGTCATAAACAGTATGACTCTACGAGGCACATAAGAAGTTGGTATTTGATTCAAATGACCAGCATGCATTCTAAACAGATAGAACAGTTCTGGGTGGAATGACCACGTAATACATAGCTCCCAACTGTCCCTGATTTGGAGGGACTGTCCCTGATTTGGAACAATGTCCCTCATTCTTTCTCATGTGTCCCTCATTTTGGTCTGATCTATATAACTATATATAAAATGCACTACTGATCTTTCAAAAAGTTTCCCAGGGCTAACTCTTTCATCCAATTTCTAAATGGCTGCATTTGTAATTGTCAAAAGCCAATATAAAGGAATAATAGTGGTTAAAAAAAAAGCACTTGTGGGTTTAACAAATCATTTTTTTTGTAGAATTCTTCTTTAAGGGAGCGTGGCAGGGGTGTGTGTCCTAGGCTTACATACTTTTGCTAATAGATGTCCCTCATTCCCATCATAAAAAGTTGGGAGGTATGCTAATATGCAATAAAATATATGTTCATTCAAGGCCATGCTCTGCTAGTAAGGAGGAAATGCAAAGGGCAATGTTATCACATCTCAGAAACCCTTATGAGAGGAGACAGGAGATGCGCTTCACTGTCCTAATTATAATTTATTAGCGATCATTAGCTTGGCTCTTTGCTTTAACATGTTTCTGTCTGCCCAACTCCATCTGTCTCCTGCAGATCTACACACAGCAGAGCTGCCATTCTCTAGTGTCTCTGCACTAATAGAAAATAAGTATTCATGCCTAAAAATTAGACTTTCCCAGCTCCTGCCAGTTCCTTTCTCGGAAAGCTTTTATTAACTGTGTGTCAGATTTAAACAAACTTTTCTGCATATATTGAAAAAATAAAGTGAAACCTCCGTCAAAAATCATCCAGGAAATTCAAATGTATGTTCCACATGTAAATCCTCTCCTTTTCTTAAAGGTGTAAGCCTGGTGTCTGTGTACTTTTCAACAGCCTTCTCTACCTGAAGTTATGGTAATGGTACTCACTATAGAGAAATCGCTCTGCTGATTCCCCTTTGTTCCACTTGACCCTCCCTTTTAGATTGTAAGCTCTAACGAGCAGGGCCCTCTGATCCCTCTTGTATTGAATTGTATTGTAATTGTACTGTCTTCCCCGATGTTGTAAAGCGCTGCGCAAACTGTTGGCGCTATATAAATCCTGTATAATAATAATAATAATGCTGAAGTTTAGCTTCCCCAGCTTTCTGTAATGTGCTATTTGGGAACAAGTGAACAGATGCAAGGTTGCAGTGGGTTAAGCCATCCACTGACCAGTGATTGAGGAGCTGAGCCGTGATTCCTCTAGGAGTTCATGTATTGCCTAATATATGCTTAGTTCTGGTAAGCAGATTGGATTCTCACGTGGTGTGGTGTGCTTTATCCTATACACTGAAAATTGGTGAAGAGACCAAATCTTTCCTTCTACAACAATATAAAGACTGGTGCTTTATATTAGTGCCGAATGTGGACTTTTCAGATATACATTAGAGCTGCACGATTCTGGCTAAAATGAGAATCACGATTTTTTTGTTTAGAGGATAGATCACGATTCTCTCACGATTCTCGCGGCGTAACATCATCTTTCACATTAAAACAAAAAAAATTGTGCTAACTTTACTGTTTCGTTTTTTTTTATTTATTGAAGTGTATTTTTTCCCAAAAAATTGCATCTGAAAGACCGCTGGGCAAATACAGTGTGACATAAAATATTGCAGCAATTGCCATTTTATTCCCTAGGATCTCTACTAAAAAAAAAAAAAAAATTATATATATATATATATATATATATATATATATATATATATATATATATATATATATATATATATATATATATAAAATCTCTAATGTTTGGGGGTTCCAAGTATTTTTTTTTAGCAAAAAATATTTATTTTAACTTGAGAAAGAAGTGTCAGAAAAAGATTTAGACTTTAAGTGGTTAGACTTCCTGCTTTTACACCTTGTTTAAAGCTTGGCAGATTGCCCAGGTTATTTGTTTACACAGAGAAGTTTATCCCTTTGATCCAAGAAGGACATTAGATACAATGTTTCAAGTTCTAAACTTGGCAGACTGCCTAGATGTTTTCTTTTGACAGCTGAGTGAGCAGATAATCTCTCCACTTGTTTATATGAAAGAATCGGCAAACTCAGCAGGAGAGATCGTCAGGGGAGGTGAATCGAGATCACGATTTTTTAACGATTAATTGTGCAGCTCTAATATACATAATATACATTCATAGATAAATCTAAATATACAATTCCTTTAAATATCATAATAGTATAAAAATGGTAAACACACTTACATTTAGTATATATTAGTTTTGGGATATTCACTGGAGGCATAAACACACTTCTGCCAGAGCATCTAAATGTGAATCAGGCACCTATCCATGTCATGTGGGCAGGTGAGTCGGCCCAAGGGGATCCCAACCAATAAAACCAAAAAGAGTTCCAATGCATAGGAATTGGCAATTCAGCTATTACACTGGAGTACTCAAAGATGAAGCACTAAAAAGAAAAAAAACAGATAACAAATAGCCATGATATTATCCTCCATAGGGAAAATAGCTGTCCAGTTGGACTGACTCATATTTTAAAACAGGAAAGGATTTTCGTTCAAATTAAGAAATGAGATGCAACACAAGTCTCCTTGACCGGGATAATATGCACGGTATCGGATCTGGAATAATATAAGAGAAAACTTTATCTAATATTCCAGAATAACCGGCTTCCATCATGTCATTCAATGGAGTACAGAGCACAATGCACATCCCTTATTTCCTACAAAGGATATCCTTTAAAACCTTGATCACATAGATGAAAATCTGGCTATCATCATGGAAAGCACCTCCAAACAAAAACCCACAAGTGCCAGTCCTCAGTCCCTCCTTTAAATAGGGTGGGAGTATATGGGGTTCAGTAGTATGATGCTGGTACAACATATTTTTATGTAGTGCTAATCTTCTTATGAGACATGTTTTAAAAGGATTGTAATAAAATAATGTTTTATATCTACAGTATATAGTGTGTGATTAGTTATTCTAAGAGGAGGTTTCAGCACTTGTAAAGTCCAAACTTTTCCCTCTTTTTGTATATTTCTATTTCGGGATGTGGTGCTGATCATCAACTGATGACTGACATACATCCTTATTCAGAAAAGTGACCATGATTAGAGCTAACTATACTACCACTCGATTATCGCGATGCATGTTGCATTGTCATTTTGGTACACATTAATACTGGCGCATATTTATCTATATATAACTGTCAAAGAAAAATTTCTAAAACAGTAGCAGCGCTAGTGCAAAAATAGCAAATATTTAAAAATATCAATGAAATTGCTTAAGAGTCCACTTAAAGTATCAAATGGTGATCCACTCAGTGAAAGTCCATTAAGAAAAGGCAGGTGAGTATAAACTAGACGATCGTGGAAGAAAATATTAGCAGCGATCCCAAGTCTCCATCACCACAGACGATCGTGGTCTGTCCTTCCCGGGAACACCGCGGATGCACGACTGACATAGTATTGGTGTTACATGCCCTTATATTATGCAAACATTGTGCGTGTTTTTTTTGTGAGATAATTTTAAATTAATAAATAATTGTACTGGATTACGCTATGTGGAATTTTTTTTTATCTATTGCTTGCAATGAGCAAAATACAGATGAAAAGTGTCCAGTGAACAGCGATTATCCCTTTGATTGATAAGCGTGTTAACCAGCAGGGTCTGGTAAGTGGATTACCTACAGGGCTGTGGCACAAGTGGTGTGGTGATGGAGACTTGGGATCGCTGCTAATATTTTCTTCCACGATCGTCTAGTTTATACTCACCTGCTTTTTCTTAATGGACTTTCACTGAGTGGATCACCATTTGATACTTTGTATAAGTGGACTCTTAAGCAATTTCATTGATATTTTTAAATATTTGCTATTTTTGCACTAGCGCTGCTAATGTTTTAGAAATTTTTCTTTGACATATATTTGATGCATCTCATTTTAGTATAGCAGCTGCTGACTGTTGTTTTGTCAATATTTTCTCTGTGTGCGCTGAGGGAGGGATACTGAACATGGTTTTTTATCTCTCATTCTTTGATATCTATATATATCTAGTTGACATTTGGCCTCAATTTATTAAGCGCTGCACTGTTTTTGTTTCCGTACTGTGATACTTTGTTACCTCGGTATAGTGTTAGCAGCTTTTTTTCTACACATTTTTTTTGCCCTTTAGCGCAAGTTTTTGTTTTCTTTTCATTACAATTTAACTAAACGCATTCGAAACCAAAATACAACTAAAGCTGCTTTCGCACTGAAAGCACCACTTTTCAGCCGCTAGCGGGGCGTTTTTATCCCCAAAAAAGGGTTAAAAACTCCAGTGTTGTGGCAAATTCAAAGCACTTTTTAGGTGCTTTGAAAGTGCTGCCCATTCATTCCAATGGGCAGGGCATTTTAGGAGCTCTAAATACAGCGTTCCCAACCCGCCTCAAAGATGCTGCTTGCAGGACTCTTTTTTGGAACGTCCCGCAAGATACATGCAACACCTGTGCAGCCCCATGCAGGTAAACACTGCCCTAACACAGGTGTGCAGAAAGCCCCATAAGAACTGAAGCCACCCTGTGAGAACAGACATTGTCTTCAGAGTTTCAGATGACCAAATATGAGAGGATTATAGAATACAGCTTCTAATGCCCCGTACACACGACCAGAAATTCCGCCAGCAAAAGTCGGATGTAAGCTTTTGGTCAGAAATTCCGACCGTGTGTATGCTCCATCGGACTTTTGCTGGCAGAATTCCAGCCAGCAAAAGATTGGGAGCATGTTCTCTATTTTTCGGTCGGAAAAAGTTCCTATCCGAAAATGTGTTCATCTGTATGCAATTCGGATGCGCAAAAAATCACGCATTTTCGGAAACAATTTGACGCATGCTCGGAAGCATTGAACTTCATTTTCTCGGCTCGTCCTAGTATTGTACGTCACCGCGTTCTTGATGGTTGAAAGTTCAGAGAACTTTTGTGTGACCGTGTGTATGCACGGCATGCTTGAGCGGAATTCCGTCGGAAAAACCACCCAAGTTTTTTCTGACGGAATTTCTGATCGTGTGTTTTCCGATTTACCCTTGCTTCAATGGTCCTCAAGATCATTGGGAGGTGACAATTTTTTTTTTTCTCTGATGTATTGTAATGGAATGTTGACCCTATATTTATGTACAGCTACCGGTTTTGTAATACATTGTAACTCTGTAAAAAACAATAAAACTTCATGAAAAAAAAAACAGAAGACCCTCTGCCAGTGTAAACATGGCCTTTAAGTAGAACTAAAGGAATATTTTTTTTAACGTTTTGGATAGAGATGGGGAAGGTTATAACTTTTGTAATTTTTTTGCCATCTGTGTCCCCATTTGAGAAATTTCCCCCTTACTTTCTGTCCCATAGCCAAAAAAGGTCAAGAAGTGAGAGAAAATCCCTCCAAAGTGAGGGATTCCCTGTTTGTCACCAGAACTAGTGCTCCAATTGAAAGATTTGCCCTGTTAAAAGCTTCAACTAAAACCGGCCAACATTCCGCCTGTGTGTACATCAGCCTCTCCAACAGAAGCCAGCCGAACAGCCAGCTTCTGTTGAACGGGCATGCTGGAGAACCAGCATCCAATCGCCATCCGATCAGCACTGGCAGTCAGCGGGTGCCATCGCTGACCAATGTGTTCTGGCGTGGGGGACAGTCCCCCTGTCAGAACAATAGCTCAGCGGGGAGATAACTTTATTAAGGTCTAGGGTTGCACCGATACCAGTATCGGTGCCGATACTAGGTATTTGCATGAGTATCAGTACTCATGCAAATGCTCCAATACCAGAAGTGATGTCAGCTTGGGGGCAGATGGGGTTACATCCCCCCCAGATGGCCGTGAGTCCTGTTACATGTCCCACATGTCTCTTGTAGTCATATTGTCTTGTCTCTTGTACTTATGGTTATTATCACACAGTATACAGCTTTTACTGCTTTGGACTGTTAAGCCACATGGGCTGAATACCATGAGACAACGGCCGTTAAAAAAAAAACAAAACGTCCGACATTTGGCCCGTGAGTATGTCGGTATGTCGGACATGCAGGCTGGAAAACCAGCATCTGACTGACTCCCGATCAGCGCTTTCAGCCAATGACAGATATCGCTGATCAGAATGTTCTGGCGGGGGCATCCTGGGGGGCATCCCGTTATCAGAACACAAACGCTCAGTGGGGGAGATTGCTGGACTAACCTCTCATGGTTAGTACAGCGGCTCCGACCAGTGCTGTCAGTTTTTTTTCATGCAACCAGAAAAAACTCTAGTGTGTGCAGGGCTTAAGTCTGTGTTTAATGCACTAGACCTACAGTGGGGACGGAAAGTATTCAGTAACCCTTACATTTTTCACTCTTTGTTATATTGCAGCCATTTGCTAAAGTCAGAAAAACACAGAATTGTTGACATTTTTGCGGATTTATTAAAAAAGAAAAACTGAAATATCACATGGTCCTAAGTATTCAGACCCGTTGCTGTGACACTCATATATTTAACTCAGGTGCTGTCCATTTCTTCTGATCATCCTTGAGATGGTTCTACACCTTCATTTGAGTCCAGCTGTGTTTGATTATACTGATTGGACTTGATTAGGAAAGCCACACACCCGTCTATATAAGACCTTACAGCTCACAGTGCATGTCAGAGCAAATGAGAATCATGAGGTCAAAGGAACTGCCTGAAGAGCTCAGAGACAGAACTGTGGCAAGGCACAGATCTGGCCAAGGTTACAAAAAAAATTTCACTTAAAACTGCACTTAAGGTTCCTAAGAGCACAGTGGCCTCCATAATCCTTAAATGGAAGATGTTTGGGACGACCAGAACCCTTCCTAGAGCTGGCCGTGCGGCTAAACTGAGCTATCGGGGGAGAAGAGCCTTGGTGAGAGAGGTAAGGAAGAACCCAAAGATCACTGTGGCTGAGCTCCAGAGATGCAGTCGGGAGATGGGAGAAAGTTGTAGAAAGTCAACCATCACTGCAGCCCTCCACCAGTTGGGGCTTTATGGCAGAGTGGCCCAACGGAAGCCTCTCCTCAGTGCAAGACACATGAAAGCCCGCATGGAGTTTGCTAAAAAACACCTGAAGGACTCTAAGATGGTGAGAAATAAGATTCTTTGGTCTGATGAGACCAAGATAGAACTTTTTGGCCTTAAGTCTAAGCGGTATGTGTGGAGAAAACCAGGCACTGCTCTTCACCTGTCCAATACAGTCCCAACAGTGAAGCATGGTGGTGGCAGCATCATGCTGTGGGGGTGTTTTTCAGCTGCAGGGACGGGACGACTGGTTGCAATTGAGGGAAAGATGAAAGCGGCCAAGTACAGGGATATTCTAGATGAAAACCTTCTCCAGAGTGCTCAGGACCTCAGACTGGGCCGAAGGTTTACCTTCCAACAAGACAATGACCCTAAGCACACAGCTTAAATAACAAAGGAGTGGCTTCACAACAACTCCGTGACTGTTCTTGAATGGCCCAGCCAGAGCCCTGACTTAAACCCAATTGAGCATCTCTGGAGAGAAAAATGGCTGTCCACCAACGTTTACCATCCAACCTGACAGAACTGGAGAGGATCTGCAAGGAGGAATGGCAGAGGATCCCCAAATCCAGGTGTGGAAAAATTGTTGCATCTTTCCCAAAAAGACTCATGGCTGTATTAGATCAAAAGGGTGCTTCTACTAAATACTGAGCAAAGGGTCTGAATACTTAGGACCATGTGATATTTCAGTTTTTCTTTTTTAATAAATCTGCAAAAATGTCAACAATTCAGTGTTTTTCTGTCAATATGGGGTGCTGTGTGTACATTAATGAGGAAAAAAGTGAACTTAAATGATTTTAGCAAATGGCTGCAATATAACAAAGAGTGAAAAATTTAAGGGGGTCTGAATACTTTCCATCCCCACTGTACATGGCATTAGGACTGTCCACTATCATGGCTTATCTAACTCATGCTTTGAGTCCTGTGGTATATCTACTTTATGGTCAGCTTACAACTTATCCATCCATCTATTGTGGGATAGCAGCTCACACACCCACTCAATACTGCACTGATCTACATCAGAGGAGTTGATCATCCATCCATCTATCGACGCTTATAGCCAGCAGCTCCACCTGTGCATGCACTTCTCGCTCATTGAGCTCATCCATCCACCTACTGCGAGCAGTTCATACACCCTGCGTGATGCAAATTTAGGCCACATGCACACTGGACGTTTTTGGACATTTTTACAGTTGCTGTTTTTGGCTTTTTCTACAGTCAAACTCTCCAGCATCTTATCCTATATGTCCATGCACACATATGCTGTTATAAACTGTTTTGGCTGGGGCGTATTTTGGCTGTAAAAAAACCCAAAACGAGTGGGTTCTGAGAGGCGTGTTACAGCTTTAAAAATGCTCTAACGTCAAAAAACGCAGATAAACGCTCAAAAACGTGGCTCACCAGCATTTTTAACGTTTTTGATGCATTGGAAAAAAAAATGCTAAAAAACCCTAATGCTGAAAATTGCTAAAAAACTCTATTGCTAAAACTTTGAAAAGCGTTGAAAAACACTACAAAGCTACTGGCATTTTTATAATGTTATTATAACAGACAGTGTGTATGAGGCCTCATAATATAATTTAAACTTGTTCTGTGAAATTTGAGCTTTTTTTACTTTGTGACAAGCTCATAAAAATGTTTCATAATGTCTTTTGAGTTATAGTTCTTCAGAATTATAAAGAAACGGTAATCATTTTTCATTAGTCTAAAAGGACTGTCACTTGACACTAAAAATAGGTATCGGTAGTTGTTATCAGTGAGTACTAAAGGAAAAGTATTGGTACTCTGTCTTAAAAAACTGGTATCGGTGCATCCCTACTAACTTTGCGTAGTTAGTACAGCGGCTTCTCTCAAGCTCCTCAGTTTTTTTCATTCAGCCCACTGGGTTGAACAAACAAAATCTCACATATACCATGTATCATGTATACGAGGCATTACTGTTCTGGAGACAACCCAAAATTTGGGATTCATTTTCACTTTATGTGAAAATCAGGACGAATAGAGAGGGCAAATCTTCCGAACGGGGGAACAGACACAAATAAAAATCTGACAAGTGTTCTAATCCCTCTCCAAAGGACTAGTCCCAATGCACACAATCTGGTAGAAATGGCTGTGCATATAAGTGGGTGCTGAAACATGTCTAGTTACCCATTTATAGAACTGTGTCTAGTCACCCATATATGGAGCCATGTCTAGTCACCCATATATAGGTGGGTACTGAAGTGACCACCAGCTGGAACCATGTCAAGTCAGAGCAATAAAATGTTACTAGCACACCAAGGATCTCCAGAACTGGTCCAGAGCTTTATTCAACGATCACATTGTTACAGCAGATTGCAACGTTTCGGAACCAGGCATGACCCTTGTCGGGACTGGGCTCAGCCCTTCCTTCTCTGAGCTGGCCGCTCAGCTGTCGGCTAATTGCCAGCTCCTATCTCTCCACAGTTACTCAGCTGTTGAGGATATCCTGCTCATCAGTCCTGCCTACTCAGGCCGTCCAGTCCAGAGGAGCTCTGCCTTCGCCTTGGTCACATCACAGAAACTATCTCCTGCGATCCTGTTCAAGACTTGCTTTGCTGACATCCCTTCTGGCTCCAGATCCTGCTTGCTGTTCCACTACATTGATCCCTGACTTCTGGCTTGGCTCACTATCCGTTCCGGTTACTGAACTTTGGCTATGTTTTAAATACATTTGTTCTTTTTACTTTTATTATTAAACAAGTGTGATTTAACTGTACTTCTGTCTCGGCCCGATTTCATGGTTTCTGACAACCCCTTCATCAGGGTCCTGCCTGGCTCCGAAACGTTGCAATCTGCTGTAACAATGTGATCATTAAATAAAGCTTTAGACCCGTTCTGGAGATCCTTGGTGTTCTGGTGATATTCTCTTGACAATCCCTCTCCACTCTGAAACCAAAAAAGTTTTGCTTTCAGTTATATTTTAGAGTGACTTGTGCTCATGCATATTTTTCTATCATATGCTCAATTTGAGCAGTAGAGGTTATCAACATGTATAATTTAAATTAAATGTATCTCAGAGAAAGCTTCACAGTTTATAAGGTCATCATAAAACTGCTGTGACCTTTCATTTTACATTCAGAAAATATCGCTATGTACCGCAGTGAAAGGTCTAGAGAAGCTAAACTGCTGAAAGTATCAGGATTATAAAGTGTAACAGGAGCTGATACACTTGCGGTAAATGAATAATAAATTGATCTATTATATTATGATGTAAGGTACAGGTAGCAGTTTTAATGTATTATGCATCAGAGGCGCTGATCAGCATTTAATGCATAATACATGCACGTTTATTTGTTTTGTCTATAGGACGTGCCGCTCCATGCCTGTGTGTATTTCCTGAGCTTCTCCTGCAATTAATAAATGCATGCGGGATCTATTGATTGAAGACGACATATAACATATTTGGCCAAACCGGGTCGTGCTTAGTATACGAATAGGAAGAATTCAAGCTGAGCTCGCTCTGGATGTACGCTGACTGTAATCCTGCATCTTGGCTGGTCTATTTCCTGTGATTTTAATTCTCTAATGACCATGATGTGACCAGGACAAGATAGAGCACATGCGAGTGTCACATCTACCAAACACAGGGGTGGCAGAGATCATGCATTAACTTGACAGGGGGAATATCAGTGCTTCCACAGACCACCTGGAGATCAGAATAGACTACAGCAGATTAGAACGTGGAGATTTATTAATGTGGAAATGTGCGCGTCTAAAAATAACACATCGCTGCCTGTCTGGAAATGGCCATTCTGAGCCAGGGAGACTGATTTGTTTAATACTTGTGTGGAATAAGGGTTCATATCATTCAAATGACATGGCAAGCCAAGGCAGGGTATCAATGGGTGGCAGCTGCATCATAGTCCAAAAGATCAAAAAGCCTGAGGCTGATGGCTCCTAGGTGATTTTCTTACAACCGTTATCAATAATTTTCAGTGGGATCGATAACAATAAAATTGTTAATGTGGTAGTAAACTACGGCTGGTTAAAAAAAAAAAAACCCTTGTAAGGCAATTGCATAATGTGCTAATATGCATCGCCTATCAGCACATTATGAAATACTCACCTTAGAAGGAAGCCTTCTAGTGGCGTGCTGTCACCGCTGCGAGGGCTGACATCTTCACCAGGTCTTTCTTCCAGGTCCGCACGCTCCGGCTATGTTATTGGCCGGAACCGCGATGATGTCACTCCCGTGCATGCGCGCGGGAGCCCTTGGTTCCGGTATTTTGTCAAAAGAGCCAACTCATCAAAATCTCCAATCACGTCACTTCCGGTGACTCTTCAGCAGCTGCAATTGGAGATTTCGACGAGTTACCTGCTTTCACAAAACACCTGCAGTGTATACACTACGGTACACAACGAGCTGGCTGTATTGACAGAACACCGGGTAAGAAGGAAAAAAGTTGCCGCAGGCTTGGAGGCAGCCTTTTTGTTGGTTATAAGCGGCCTGGACTAACATAGCTTACTCATTATAGTGTGTACCATAGTGCATACGCTCCCTCTGTTTTGTGAAAACAGGTAACTCGTCTAAATCTCCAATTACTGATGCTGGAGAGTAACCATAAGTGACGTGGTTGGAGATTTTGACAAGTTGGCAGTCCTGACAGAACACCAGAACAAAGCTGTAAAGGTCCGGCAAGGTATGCTGGACCTTCAGAGCACATGCGCCAGTGACGTAACTGGCTGCATCCAGGGTGAATATCTCCTAAATGGTGCACGTTTAGGAGATATTCAAAAGTCAAAATGGGCTAAAAACTGACAAAATTGGTAGCATCAATTGCTCTTAAAAGAGAAGTATGGGAATGTTTTTTTTGGGGGGTATTTGAATCATACTTACCTAGGTGGATGCAGCATCGGCCCGATGCTGTATGTGTCCCCCGCTGGGTCTATGGCTGAGAACCAAGCAATCAAACAAAGCTGATCACTTTGTTCTCAGAGCTCCCTTTGCAGAGAGCTGGTGACTGTCAGCCACCAGCTCTCTGCTCTGCCCCCACCCCTGCCCCCGATGCTGTATATGTCCCCCGCTGGGTCTATGGCTGAGAGCCAAGCAATCAAACAAAGCTGATCACTTGGTTCTCAGAGCTCCCTTTGCAGAGAGCTGGTGACTGTCAGCCACCAGCTCTCTGCTCTGCCCCCACCCCTGCCCCCGATGCTGTATATGTCCCCCGCTGGGTCTATGGCTGAGAGCCAAGCAATCAAACAAAGCTGATCACTTGGTTCTCAGAGCTCCCTTTGCAGAGAGCTGGTGACTGTCAGCCTCCAGCTCTCTGCTCTGCCTCCACCCCTGCCTTGCCCCCCCCCCCCAAAAGGCTGAGCTGGGTGCCGGTCTAGGCCTGTGTGCGGAACCTGACCATTTGGTCGCAATCTTTCCTGAGTCTGGACCGGCTCTGTGACATCACCTGACGACAGGCTTCAGCTGAAAACGGGTCACAGGGGTGCAGAACGAACTGCATTCCTGTGATCCACAGGAGAAGTACAGCCAAACTAATTGGGCTGTACTTCTCCTTTAATGCTTTTCTGTGAAATATTGCAGCATTCAGTATGTTAGCTACAAATCGCTGAGGGAGTAGAGCACAACTCAATACTGTAGCAATTAGCCAATGATTCTAGCGATTAAAACGCTAGCTGCAAATCCATGTACATGATGCAGCTTGCCCGTGCCGCCCTGGCTGGTGTACTACAGTGTAGTGCAAGGGCCGTGTTCCCGCCACAGGGATGTACAGGGTGTTCCATGCATCCCTGTGCAGGCAGTCCCATCCATGTCAATTGGGATGCAGCAGCTGCACAGACAGTTCCCAAGCTGACATCCATGCATGGCTCCTAATGCAGACAGTGTGCCCCAGACAGATGTCAAATTGGGGGCAGCATCTGTGTCTGTGCAGCTACTGCGTCCCAATTGAGTTGAAATGGTCTGCCTGCATAGGGATGCATGGAACACCTGTGCATCCCCTTGCAGGTAAGCATGGCTCTCTCATGGGTGTATGCTGTAGTATGCTCTTGTGAACGAGGTTTAAAGGAGAAGTACTGCGAAAGCTGGTTTGGCTGCACGTCGCTAGTGGATCACAGGAGTGCAGTTCATTCTGCACTCCTGTGACCCGCTTTCAGCAGACAGCGGGCTGAAACCTGCTGTTGGCTGATGTCACAGAGCCGGTCCAGGCTCGAGCAAGATTGCGACAATTGAGTTGGGATCTGCCCACGTGTATGGACTGGACTGGCTCAGCGACTTGTATGGACTGGCCTGGATCCCACAGACTGCTCCACCCCCTCCACAGCCTAGCGCTCCAGTGAGTCCAGGGGGTGGGGGGGGGTCAGAGCAGAGAGCTGCTGATTGATAGTCAGCAGCTCTCTGCTCAGGGAGCTGTGACTGAGCGATCGGTAGTGTTTGATTGCTCGGTTCTCAGTGTTAGAGGCGCCGGGAGACAGATGCAGCATTGGATTGATACTGCACCCACCTAGGTAAGTTTGATTAAAAAAAAACAAAACACATACATCTCTTTAAACTGCCCTATAGCTGCTGTCTCCTTTTTTACCAGCTGGTTGTTTGTATTCTATCTCCTTCAGTATAATAAAACATTTTAGCTCTGGTAAAGCAGAAATGTATCCCGCTTTATTACCTTCCCCCTGCCGATCTTCCATGACACCAATTTTAAAAAGACAGCGTGTGCTCAGATGTCTGTAAGCTATTTGGGATATGACCCTACAGGTTTTTAAATTATTTCATAACTGTAGTAAATGTGTTTCTTTTTAAATAGCAATTTCAGGCATCATATGAAACCATTGTATTAATAATACAAATGCAAATGTGTTGATTTTAGAAATTGCACATAATGTACTGGAATCTATAACTTCCTGCAGTCGCTCTACACATAGAACATCTTGCGGTGTCACTAGAGGGGCAGTAGGTGGGTACCTCCCGATGCATGTGTTGTATAGCATCCTCCTCTTTGCTTCCTGTATCACCAATCACATTCAAGCTTCTAAAGCTGCTTTGAGGGCCAGTTCACACCACATGCAGTCCAGCGCAATTTTTTTCTGCATCAAAAACGCATGGAAAGGAGGTTATGTGGTTTTCAGTGGCATAGTTCACACCAGTGCTTGCAGTTCCAGTGCAGTCCAGTTCCAGACTGGACTGTACTGGAACGCTGTAAAATGCATCAGAAACGCACTGGAATGCACTTAAACACACCAAAAACGCACTGGAACACACATCCTTATTTAAGGTGATGAATAAAAAGGAGGGAAAAAAGCACTGGACTGCATCAAAAACGTACTGGAACGCATCAAAACGCGCATGCAGAAAAGCATCTGGAACGCATCCGGACTGCGTTTCTATGGTGTGAACTGGCCCTCAATCTGATTGGTGACCAGAAGAAACATCATTGTTGCTGGATTGTTTTTTATATCAGGCTACTGGTATGTGAAAGGCAGCAAAGAAGTGATCCAGGTAGAAGATCAAATTAAGATGAAAAGGAGTGAGGTAGCCTGGTGCACTACGTCATGGTCTTCAGGAAAATCTGAATGACTGACAGTTATGCCATGTATACACGGGTGGACTTTCCGACCTGACTGGTCCGACTAAACAAATCCATCGGACAATCCGACCGTGTGTGGGCTTCATCGGACCTTCGGTGACTTTTTCGGTCGAAAATCAGACGGACTTTAGATTTGGAACATGTTTCAAATCTTTCCAACGGACTCGAGTCCGGTCGAAAAATCCATTTGTCTGTATGCTAGTCCTACGGACAAAAAAGGACGCAAGGGCAGCTATTGGCTGCTGGCTATGAACTGCCTGATTCTAGTCCCTTCATACGTTATCACATTCATACCAATGGACTTTCGAACGGACTTTAGTCAGTTTGTGTGTGGGCAAGTCCGGTCGTCCGAAAGTCCATCGTAACTCCGTCAAAAGTCCGTCGGAAAGATCGTCGGACGTTTGATGCTGAAAAGTCCGCCCGTGTGTACACGGCTTAAGTCTGTGCTTCATGTGATCGATTCCTTTAACTCTCCTGTCATCTAAAACTGTGAAGTCAAATCCTGTTTAAGGATAAAAAGTATTAAGTATAAAGTATTAGTTAAATATCACGTAATAATATATTACTAATGCACAAATGGTAATCAAGTTCCTTTAAAAGCTAAGTTAACCTTTGTTCGCCATTTTTTTTTCTTCAAGCCAAATCCGAACACTTTAGCGGGGGGCATTTTTTTTTGGGGGGGGAGGGTATACGCTATAAGACTGTAAAAAACTTGGGACACTTTTGGTGGCTTGAAAGAGAGTAGTAATGTGGCACATAGCTTGCCACTATAAACAGTGCGCATGGCTGAATTGTGAGTATTCAGGGTCAGATATGTCCTGGGGAGAGGGCTAGTGCTCGCAGGGGGTGGGAAGAGTTAGATATGTGCTGGGGGGCAGTGGTGGCTGGTGCTCAAAATTTTTTGGGGGGGCGCAAACAAACTGAAAAATTCTGACAAAAAACATCAATTGCAGCCTCACTGTGCCCCATAAAATGCAGCCACTGTGCCCCATCAAATGCAGTCACTGTGCCCATCAAATGCAGCCACTGTGCCCCATCAAATGCAGCCACTGTGCCCCTCAAATGCAGCCACTGTGCCCATCAAATGCAGCCACTGTGCCCATCAAATGCAGCCTGTGCCCATCATATGCACACGTGATAACAAAAGCTTGCCACCACTCTCATTTATAGCTGGCTATCGCAGTAAGCAGCATTGGGAGGCTAAAAAAGGTACCAACAAGTGTCTGGGGAATGCCCAGGAAAAAGCCAAAGTCTACTTACCACCAGCTTGCAGACAACCAAATTGACCTATCTAACAGTAAGCGTTAAAAAAGGGATTTGCAAACGCATGCGTGAGCCACAGAGCCAACGTCACGGCACCTTTGTATCTGTGGTCCTAACACTAAACTATGAATGTCCCCACAGTGGAGGCACATGCATTTAATGGATAAATGAGAGCAGGTGGACTGGAGGGGAGCCCACCCCTCCTTAAAGGTACAGGAGCACACCAAACACTCAGCAATAGCACAATGGCTGCAAAGGTGTTGGTGCACTGCTGGACCAATACAAACAAACACACACGTGATAACAAAAGCTTGCCACCACTCTCATTTATAGCTGGCTATCGCAGTAAGCAGCATTGGGAGGCTAAAAAAGGTATCAACAAGTGTCTGGGGAATGCCCAGAAAAAAGCCAAAGTCTACTTACCACCAGCTTGCAGACAACCAAATTGACCTATCTAACAGTAAGCGTTAAAAAAGGGGTTTAGTCCGCACGCATTTGCAAACGCATGTGTGAGCCACAGAGCCACGTCACGGCACCCTTGTATCTGTGGTCCTAACACTAAACTATGAGTGTCCCCACAGTGTTAGGACCACAGATACAAGGGTGCCGGACCACAGATACCACCAGCTTGCAGACAATTTGGTTGTCTGCAAGCTGGTGGTAAGTAGACTTTGGCTTTTTCCTGGGCATTCCCCAGACACTTGTTGGTGCCCATCATATGCAGCCTATGCCCATCATACAGCCACTGTGCCCATTAGATGCAGTCTCTGTGCCAACCATACAACCTCTGTGCCCATCATTTGCAGCCTATGCCCATCATACAGCCTTTGTGCCCATCACATGCAGCCTGTGCCCATCATACAGCCACTGTGTCCATCATATGCAGCCTCTGTGCCAATCATACAGCCTCTGTGCCCATCACATGCAGCCTGTGCCCATCATACAGCCTTTGTGCCCATCATATGCAGCCTGTGCGCATCATACAGCCACTGTGCCCATCATATGCAGCCTCTGTGCCCATCATATGCAGGCTGTGCCCATCATACAGCCTTTGTGCCCATCATATGCAGCCTGTGTCCATCATACATCCACTGCGCCCATCATATGCATCCTCTGTGCACATCATATGCAGCCTCTGTGCCCATCATATGCAGCCACTGTGCCCATCATATGCAGCTTCTTTGCCCATCATATGCAGCCTCTATGCCCATCATATGCAGCCTGTGCTCATCATACAACCTTTGTGACCATCATATGCAGCCTGTGCCCATCATATAGCCACTGTGCCCATCATATGCAGCTTGTGCCCATCATATGCAGCCTGTGCCCATATGTGCTGGGGGGCGCTTGGGGGGTCAGATATGTGCTGGGGGAGTGCTTTGTGAGAGAAGAGGGCCAGGGCAAGGGGAGGGGTGGGGGGGTAGGATATGTGTTGGGAGGTTCCTAGGGAAGGGAGAGAGATAGTGCAAGGAGAGGTTGTCAGGTTTCAAATCCATTCCACGCTTCTGGCATTTTCTTCCCCCTGCCAAAGCCCCCCCCCCCAGCACATATCCTCCTAATACCTCGATCACTCCACATATCACATATTTTCTACCTTGTCCTCCTTTCCAGCTACTCTCTCCCCCTCCCTCCTCCATCTACAGAGCATAATATAAACTTTTTACAGACCTGATATCAGCGGGTCCCTGCTCTCCTCGTGTGTGTACAGAGCGGAGAAGGAGGAGGAGGGGAGGAGCTTTGATTCACTGACATTGTGCTGTCAGGGAGGGGGGAGACATCAGATGTCACTCTCGGGGCAGTCCGTGTGAATAATGTGTCCGGGTCTGGGGAAATGTAAACCCTAACACATCATTCAAAAACCAGACTGTCCGGGAGAAAACGGTACAGGTGGCAACCCTACCTATGTACCGATATAGCATTAATGTACTTCTATTGCAAAAATAAAACAGCTTTCCATTAATTCTATACAGGATTACCTCACTCTCTTCATAGCTGTTTAAAAACACTGCTCAATTATTTCAATTACTTCTGCCTTACTTCCTGGACAGACTTTAGGTCATGACACAGGAAGGAGTTGACCAGCTGACCTCATTAGCACACACCTTGCATCATCCACCCTCAGCTGGTCAACTCCTTCCTGTGTCATGACCTAAAGTCTGACTAGGAAGTAAGGCAGAAGTAATCAAGCAGTCTGTTTAAACAGCTATGAAGAAAGTGAGGTAAGCTTGTGTAGAATTAATGAAAAGCATTTTTTTTTTTTTTTTTTGCAAAATGAGTACAGTAATGCTATTTTGGTACAAAGGGGAGCTGGAATTTAGAAACAAAAAGGTAAACTTAGCCTTTAAATTTTTAGAGGAATCATTTAACAGATGCAGGACACATTTCAGAAAAGCGATTGGTTAAATGCATTAAAATATGCGCCAGAACGCCTTCCTACTAATGTGTGCAATGCGCATCCCTCAGGCGCCTGTACCCAGGTGAGACCTCTCATGCTTACAGATAGGATCACTCTATATTGGTATTTCAATATTCATGAAGCATATTTCTTAACTATGCAGCCAAGGCACAGCTGTGAAAGCCTCAGGGACACCAGTTCCGAGATATACTTGTGCACCCAGTACATTATCAGATCTCTTAAAGGGGTTGTAAATCCTCCTGTTTTTTTCACCTTAATGCATCCTACAGTCAGGTGCATAAATATTGGGACATCAACACAATTCCAATCTTTTTGGCTCTATACACCACCACAATGGATTTGAAATGAAATGAACAAGATGTGCTTTAACTGCAGACTTTCAGCTTTAATTTGAGGGTATTTACATCCAAATCAGGTGAATGGTGTAGGAATTACAACAGTTTGTATATGTGCCTCCCACTTTTTAAGGGACCAAAAGTAATGGGACAGATTAACAATCCATCAAACTTTCACTTTTTAATACTTGGTTGCAAATCCTTTGTGGTCAATTACAGCCTGAAGCCTGGAACGCATAGACATCACCAGACGCTGGGTTTCATCCCTGGTGATGCTCTGCCAGGCCTCTATTGCAACTGTCTTCAGTTCCTCTTGTTTTTGGGGTATTTTCCCTTCAGTTTTGAAATGCATGCTCAATCGGATTCAGGTCAGGTGACTGACTTGGCCATTGCATAACATTCCACTTCTTTCCCTTAAAAAACTCTTTGGTTGCTTTCGCAGTATGCTTCGGGTCATTGTCCATCTGCACTGTGAAGCGCCATCCAATGAGTTGTGAAGCATTTTGCTGAATATGAGCAGATAATATTGCCCAAAACACTTCAGAATTCATCCTGCTGCTGAACACAAAACTGAAGGGAAAATGCCCCAAGAACAAGCAGGAACTGAAGACAGTTGCAATAGAGGCCTGGCAGAGCATCACCAGGGATGAAACCCAGGTGATGTCTATGCATTCCAGACTTCAGGCTGTAATTGACTGCAAAGGATTTGCAGCCAAGTATTAAAAAGTGAAAGTTTGATGAATGATTGTTAATCTGTCCCATTACTTTTGGTCCCATAAAAAGTGGGAGGCACATACACAAATTGTTGTAATTCCTACACCGTTCACCTGATTTGGATGTAAATACCCTCAAATTAAAGCTGAAAGTCTGCAGTTAAAGCACATCTTGTTCGTTTTATTTCAAATCCATTGTGGTGGTGTATAGAGCCAAAAAGATTAGAATTGTGTCGATGTCCCAATATTTATGGACCTGACTGTATTTATTAAAATAATTGCACTTCCATGTTCCTTGTACTGTGGGAGACCAAATATAGTGAATGCAGGCTCCTGGGTTTGGTATCGCTTTAAGGATAACATTTAGTGTCACTTTAAGTATTTATTTCTTTATATAGTGTAATAAATTTAAGCTAGCCATTATTCCACAAGTAAAGCCTCTCTCCTGAACATGGCACCTCACAGATCTATAAACTGCATTATATTCTGAGTCTGAGAAAGTGCCAAAACACAATTTAATAAAAGGTTCTATAGCTGGACTTGCATTTATACAATTTTTACTGTTGGCTTCTTTGTGTGTTTTGTTTAATCTTCGTCAAATGCTGGATCCATTATCTCCGTATTCATTCCTTTTTTCATTTGGAAGAGGTGAGGAGGGCATACGTCCTTCTGGGAATTGGTGCTGGAGGCAATTACAATCACACAGCCAACGTCTTCTGTGGACCGCACATTTTACCCATCCTTTCACCTCTGGTTCTCCATCACTGCCTTTTCTACAGGTGCTTTGCTTACAATTATTTAATGAGCATGATGTGTGATTTAATTGGCTCAGACTTTAATTAAACACACGTAAGTCCTTCAAGCCGGCATTCTGGTGAAGCTTCACAGAGTCTGGTCATTATAGGTCATGGAAAAATGCAGAAACTAGACAATTCAAAGTTTATTTTATTACGTCAGCATTCCCTTCAGCCATGCCGACTCAATTGTAATTTAATATTGGCTGTTTTTTTTTTTTTTAAAGCTCTGACGTTTTGCAGCAAAGTATGATTCCTATAGAAATGATTAAAGGGAAAAACCAAGGCAAAGCGAGCAGTAATAAACACATAAGACAAGAAATGGCACTTCATGAATGGTGCGACAGAACTATTACGGTACACTTATACTGGAACCGGTTGAACTGATCCGTGTCCAAGTTCAATTGTCCCCACTCCACCACTGGTCTGCACTGGACTATAAGAATGTATTTCTGTGCACACTTACATCATCACCTATGCTAAGCAGACCACAGTGATCCTTGCTCCTGTACATAGTCATCCATGGAGAGTTGTGCGCTCTGGCATGGTTTGCACGAACACTCAAGTAAACTGTACTAGACCGAAGTGAACCGTGCCCGGGACCCCTTCTTTTAAGTGGTCCTGGGCATATTACGCTTAACTGATCCCAGACACGGTTGGAAGCACTCACACTATGCAAACGAACCAGACCAAAGGGGTGAACCATGTCCACGATCGTTTAAAACTGCCAGTGTGAATGTACCCTAAGACCAACTGGAGCGATATTCTGTTTTATTTTTTCCAGGGCAATGTAACTCACAAAGACTTCTCCCACCAGATAGATTGGTGTGCAGAGCTAAGTTATGTACAGCCCAAGGTATATACAGCTCATGTGACTAAACCACTGCAGTATTTTTTTTTTTTTCTGTCCTTGTTTTTATACATAAGGTTGAAGAAAGACACATCTATCAATTAAAACCAAAAGACAAAGCTCAACTAAACCCTGGTTCACACTATGAGTCTCCTATGGATGGCTTAGAAATCGCACCGCATTCCTGTGCAGTTCATATGCGATTCAATGTGGTGCAATGAACCCATTCATTTTGAATGGGCTCAAATTGCACCGCATTGCTCCAAGGTAGTGCATGCACCAATTTTAGAAGCACACTGCAACCAAATCACATGGTAGTTTTGTACCATGCAATTTGGTGCAGACAAACACACTGTATATGTGACTTGCATTTGGGGTGTTGTTAACATTAAACTGACACCTGCTGCAGATTGCAAGGGCAGTGCTATTTGAATGCGTTGTGGGAAATGTGTCGCAAGTTTGCTGCACTGCATTTTAGTGTGAACCGGGGCTAAAACAGTACTGCCAGAAGTCCACTGCCAGTGCTTAAGGCTTTTGTTATGATCACAAATTTGCACAGCATATTTGCACATTATGGCAGACTTACCTGTCAAAGGGAACTATCCAGTGCGGTAACTTCAACCGTCTTCTGCCAGGTTTGGCTTCTTCGGCCATCCTGGTTGGCTGGCCTGGGATGATATAACTCCTGTGCTTGCACAAGAGAGTTAATGCACACCCCCACAGATACTGGAATTGTGCACTGAGCTGCACATGCACAGCTCAGAGTATAACACAAAAAAGATACCGCGCTTGTGCCTAGCAATAAAATTATAAAAATGGAAGCTGCAAACACACTAGTGAGATTTATCACAGTGCGCATATATTAAAAACAACGTGCTGCGCTATATAATAAATGTCTTTAACTACTTACCGACTGTGCTATAGCTGGATGATGGCTACAGCACGGTCGTCCACTTCTTGAAGGCCATCATATGACGGCCTCCCGTGATTGCGTCTGCGGCGCACTCTGCCGAACAGAGATTGAAGTGAAGAGGCAATCAGCGGCTCTTTATCACGTGATTAGCTGTGTGCAATCCCAGCTGATCATGATGTCAACAGTAGTCGGTTACCGGCTCTCCTCACTGCTCCTTCTCATGCTGTCAGCGTGAGGAGGAGAGGAGAAAAGAGCTGATATTTGGCTTGTGCCAATCTGTGTCCACCACTGCTGCCAATCTGTGTCCACCACTGCTGCCAATTTGTGCCCACCACTGCTGCCAATCCATGTCCACCACTGCTGCCAATTAGTGCCCACCACTGCTGCCAATCAATGCGCACTTCTGCCAATCAGTGCCCACTACTGCTGCCAATCACTGCCCACCACTGCTGCCAATCAGTGCCCACCAGTGTCTCCTCATCAATGTCATCTATCAGTGCCACCTACCAGTGCTCATCAGTGTCGCCTACCAAGGCCCATCAGTGCCACCTGTCAGTACTGCCTATCAGTGCATCCTCATCATTGCCTCTTTATCAGTGCCGCCTATCAGTATTCATCAATGTCCCCTCATCAGTGCCCATCAGTGTAGCCTATTAGTGCCCATCAGTGAAGGAGGAAAATTAAAAAAAACAGTGGTGATTAAATACCACCAAAAGAAAGCTCTATTTGTCTGAAAAAAAAGATAGAAATTTAATTTGGGTACAGTGTTGCATGACCGAGCAATTGTCATTCAAAGTGTGACAGCGCTGAAAGCTGAAAATTGCCCTGGTCAGGAAGGGGGTGAAAGTGCCCTGTAGGCAAGTAGTTAAATAAATTCCCAAGTGAAATATGAAATGTAAAATCTTCAAAACAAAATCGTGAAACTGAAAAACCTTCACCTCAAAAGACAGATTACCACCAAAGGAGTCAAGTGTATGCCTACCATGCGGCAAGGACCTTTTAGTTAAAGAAAGGTCAGTCAGACTTATAGGAGTATATCCCCATTGTACTGTCGACACTCTTTCAAGTAGCTTTAGGATGGACGTCCACACAGGACATGTACGGAGAAGAAAACCCTAAATAGTGTGAAACCTTTTAAAAATGCTATTTATTTGGTTAAAATACCACTCACATGGATAGAAATTAGGAGGCGCATATCACAAAACAAAACCCGGCAACCGGGGGCATTAGTACTGGTGATCCTGGTTACAATCAGGGGTTCACTCACTTTGTAGGGATTTCCTCTCACTTCCATTGCTATGAGACACAGATGGCAAAAAACAACTGATGGGGTTATAGCTCTATAACTTATTTCTGTCTATGATCCCATTAGAGACATTTTCCATCACTTCCTGTCCTTTTGACAGCAGTAGAAATGGGAAACACAGTTGTGAGGAACAGCAATAAAAATATTGTCAGATGTATTAAACCTATCCCAACACGCCTAAAAATGTTTTTTAGGCGTGTTGGGCTTAAAAATCAACCTTCCAAAGAATCGAAGTCCTTCATTAAAAAAAAAAAAAATCTGCATCCAATACAACATACTGCTTTGAATACATTTACAAATTAATTAAAATATGTAAATGAATATGGATGGAGAGATAAGGCTGTAATCTGTAATCGTCTAATTGCATCCTTTACAGCTTCAGTAAACTTCCTTCATAATTTGTGATCTCAGCATTCTCGGCTTTGTAAAGTCAGGTCACTTATTTTTAGCAGGTCCACTTGAGTAGCGTAGTTGGATGACTCATACAGGTTCCATATTCATAAGAATGCAGCCATCAATATATCTCATTTCAGGAAAGCCGCTGTTCATTTCTTCACCGAGCCGTGTAGCTGAATGATCGCATTGAGCACTTTTAGTTCATTCAAAAATTTCAGACGACATTTACGGAGTTTAACCACTTAAGGACCGAGCCTCTTTCTGAGATTTGTTGTTTACAAGTTAAAAAACAGTTTTTTTTGCTAGAAAATTACTTAGAACCCCAAACATTATACATTTTTTTCTAACACCCTAGAGAATAAAATGGCGGTCATTACAATACTTTCTGTCACACTGTATTTGCGCAGCGGTCTTACAAGCACACTTAAAAAAAAAAAAAAAATTTGCGGGTGGAACACCGCTTTAAAGAATGTTTTGAAGGACAATTTTCAGCCAATCCTTTAATATACTTTTCTTCAGTCTCAATCCAGCCATGTTTGCTGTGTGGCCCTGCATGGTTCGCAAAGAAAACCTCTAGCTGGCTCCTCTTTATTCTGCGCATGCAGATCACTACCCCATTCTTTCTTATATGATAGCCAGAGGAGAAATATGGAGGCTGCCACTGCTGCTTATCTTTCTGCAAATACTACCCTCTTGGCTGCCGTGTTTAGATTGGATGGAGAACATCTGTTAATAGCAATTTTCAAGTCTTGCCACAGATTCTCCATTGGATTTAGGACTTGACTTTTGCAGACGGCCATTCTAACACATACATATGCTTTAATCTAAACCATTCCACTATAGCTCTGGCTGTATGTTTAGGGTTGTTGTCCTGCTGGAAGGTGAACCTTTGCCCTAGTGTCAAGTCTTTTGCAGACAGATATTCCTCTAAGATTGCCCTGTATTTGGCTCCATCCATATTCCCATCAACTCTGACCAGCTTCCCTGTCCCTACTGAAGAAAAGCATCCCCACAACATGATGTTGCCACCACCATGTTTCACGATGGTGTGTTCAGGCCGACCATCTACCGCATATTTACTGAGGCAGGTCGGCTCTATTGCGCTCCATCACGTACCTGTACGTCATTTTGTGCAATAGCCACTGGGTGGTGCATGCACGCCGCTGGAGGCACTATTGTGCACTGATTGGACACAGGGGATGCCAATCAGTGGGTCCGGAGGTCCCAATGTCCGCCGTCCAACCGCGACTGTTCCCCAGAGAGGCTGAACGGTGATCTGCCTATGTAAACAAGGCAGATTGCCATTCTGACAGGGATGAAGATGGAGATCTTGTGTTCCTGCTAAACAGGAACACCGATTTCTGTCTTCATCCAGTCAGACCATCCCCTACAGAGTTAGCAAGCACCAGCTAGGAGCACACTTAACCCTTTGATCGCCCCTGATGTTAACCCCTTTCCTGCCAGTGTCATTAGTACAGTAACAGTGCATATTTTTAGCACCGATAATGTCACTGGTTCCCAAAAAAAGTGTCAAAAGTGTCAGCTAGGTGTCCAATTTGTCCACCGCAATGTTGCAGTCCTGCTAAAAATCGCTGATCACCACCATTACTAGTAAAAAAAATTTTTAAAAATAAAAATGCCATAAAAATATCCCATAGTTTGTAGACGCGATAACTTTTGTGCAAACCAATCAATATACGCTTATTGAGATTTTTTTACCAAAAATATGTAGCAGAATACATATTGGCCTAAATTGATGAAGAAATGTGATTTTTTAAAAATTTTTTTATTAGATATGTTTCATAGCAGAAAGTAAAAAATATTGTTATTTTTTTCAAAATTGTCACTCTTTTTTTTGTTTATAGCGCAAAAAATAAAAACTGCGAGGTGATCAAATACCACTAAAAGAAATAAAATAAAATAAAAAAGAGGTTTATACTTACCCTGTATTGCACAGAGCGACCCTAAACATCCTCTTTTGGGGTCCCTCACCAGCGCTCTCAGCTCCTCCTCTTCTGTGTCTACCTTCATAGGATGCTGCTTGCTATGGGGGCAGACGTTCGGGCTCGCTTCATAGACACACACAGCCCAGCTCAGCCCCACCCCTGCTTTCTTCTTACTGGATTTGATTGACAGGTGCAGTAGCCAATAACTCCCACTGCTATCAATCTGCCCTGTGAGACCAGGGAGAAAGAGCAGCACTGCTGCAGATGGCAACAGCGCTGGATTGAAAGATGGTTTAGGTGAAAAGTTAGGGAGGAGGGGGAAGCAAACAACCAGTGAAAAGTTTTTTTACCTTAATGCAAGTAATGCGTTTAGGTTAAAAAACTTGTGACTTTAGAACCACTTTAATGTGAGTGAGACATGGAGATTTCCCTTCGTTATGAAGGCATCTTCCACATATTTGAAATGTGTCATGTATAAATTGGTGGCAGAACTTTTTAGATTTGTCAGCCATGAAAAGTTAGATTATGATACGTAAAAGAAACTCCGCTTATTTTCACCGAACAGTCATAGTTGTAGTTTCCAATAACCAGGAGCTTAGAGTTTGCTATCCACTGTCACTTCCCAGAATCTGTCATGGCCTCCCTACTGCACCATAATGCAACTTTCATTACCAACAGATTACTCAGCAGCGTGTTGGAAGCTCTCATGGCCAGCGAATCAGGCTAACCTAATATTGTATATATTGAAATAGAGAATACAGAAACAACAGAAATACTGTAAGCTGTTGAGGGACAACAGTGCAGACATCTAGTAATGCCTATATTTTTTTGGGGAGAGGATAAAAAATATGAAATTGTATATTAATTATTTATATTTATAACTTGCATCCAGTTAATACTGACACTATGCTGTTGATTTACTAAAACTGGAGAGTGCGAAATCTGGTGCAGCTGTGCATGGTAGCCAGTCAGCTTCTAACTTAAAGTGATTGTAAAGGTAAAATAATAAAAAAAAAATAACAAACATATCATACTTACCTCCACTGTGCAGCTTGTTTTGCAAAGTGTGGCCCCGAACATCCTCTTCTGGGGTCCCCCGGCAGCTCTTGCGGCTCCTCCCCACATCTGATAACCCCCTTGAAAAAGTGCTTCACCGAGGGGGTTACCTTACGGGCGCGCTCCCGAGTCCAGCATCGGCATCCATAGTGGCCGAAAGCAGGACTTGGTCCCGCCCCGCCGGCACGCTCGCGTCATTGGATTTGATCGACAGCAGCGTGAGCCAATGGCTGCGCTGCTATCAATTAATCCAATCAAGAGCCGAGAACCCCAGGGAGAAAGACAGCGCATCCCCGCCAGGTCAAGTTCAAGGGTTCAGGTAAGTAAAACGGGGGCTGGGGGGCCGGTCACTGCCAGGTGTTTTTTCATCTTAATGCATAGGATGCATTAAGGTGAAAAAACCGAAAGGTTTACAACCCCTTTAAAGGAGAAGTATGGGATTGCCTTTTTTTCCCTAATCATACTTACCGTCGATGCTGCATATGTCCCCTGGCTTCTCTGCGCTGAGAACCGAGCCATTGAACACTGCCGATGGCTCGGTACTCTCGGCTCCCCAAGAGGAGAGCTGCTGACTGTCAATCAGCAGCTCTCCTGCTCTGCTCCTCCACGCTTACTGGAGCGCTGAGCTATGAAGGGGCGGGGAGCGGCTGTCTCAGCTTCTCAGCGGGGAGCCGAGGCGGCCATCAGTCCAGGCACCTGGCGGATCCTGCCTTCTGAAGTCCGGATGATGCGGTGCCTGGACTGAACTTGGTGACATCAGCAGAGAGCAGACTTCAGACCGCTTTCTGCTGAAAATGGGTCACAGGAGTACAAAACGTATTGCACTCCTGTGACCCTTAGGAGAAGCCCAGCCAAGCGAGCCCAGGCTGGACTTTCTCCTTTAAGCTTTTTCAGTTAGACTTTGACAAAAAAAAGGTTTGCACATACAGTCATGCCCAAAAATATTGGCACCCCCCACATTTCTGTCAGATAATGCACCAATTGTTGCAATTACAAATGTTTAGGAATTCTCGTGTTTATTTATTTTGTTTGTATGACACAAAAAAATGGAGAAACAAAAAGCTAAGTCTCACACATTCTGCGCAAAACTCCAAATGGACTGGATAAAATTATTGGCCTTCTCTAAATTGTAAGAAATAATTGCTTTCCAAGTTTTTGATGCTCCTGTAATGGTGCGCGATAACAAGGGAGTGAATGAGTAGTTTGGTGGTTTCATTAGTTAAAAAGATGTTATAGAGGTGAAATCGACAAGCTTTTGGCAACAATTGGATTTGGGGCTGAAAGGACAGGTCAGAGTCTAGGATTACACCTAGGACCCTGGTGTGAGAGGGAAGGGATTGATGGTTGCATTATTGATTATAATGGAACAGTCATAGAGAGGGGCACGGGTTGGGGAGGTGGGGGGATATTATCAGCTTCCTTTTAGAGAGATTTCATTTAAGAAAGTGGTACGACATCCATGCTGATATGTCAGTTAGTAATGCGAGAGAAGACTGAAGGCGTGAGGTTAGGAGTAGAGCAATAGATTTGGGTGTAATCAGCGTAGAGATGGTATTGGAAGCCGTAGGAGGTTATCATGTGACCAAGGGAGGAGGTGTAGATAGGGAAGAGAAGGAGTCCCAGAACAGAGCATTGGGAGACTCCCTACAGAAAGAGGAAGTGGAGAGGAGGAGACAGAGTTGTAGTTAATACAGAAGGAGCGCAGTGATAGGCAGGGCCGCCATCAGGGGGGTACAACTCATACACGTGTAAGGGGCCCAAGTGTCTAGAAGGGTCCGGTTGTCTGGCGAGAATGAGAGAAGGCAGGGGCGGGTGTAGGGGAGCTCCATGGCTGTGCTGGCTTTTGGAATGTGTGTGAGTCGGCAGCTGCTGCTCTGTGTTATTGAGCTCATATCGGGCTCTTTGCTGCCACCTCTGGTATATTCCTGCATGTGCATTCCTTGTGTGTGCTGCACAAGAGCTGGGACCAGGAACACCACCTTACAAGTAAGGGTTCACTTGCCACCTGGTTGTAATCTCCTCTGTCTTGTACATTGTTCTTTATATATATTATTCTTTAATAAAAAAACAAAAAAACAAAAACAAAAGTGTGTGCACTGAAGGACTTGGTGGGATGGCTAGTAGGCAGATTTGGTGGGTCGGCAAGTGGGCAGGCCCTGGGAGGCCCAGGCCTGAAGTTGTCTAAGGGGCCCCACAATTTCTGATGGCTGCCCTGGTGATAGGTAGCAGGAAAACCAGGATAGAGCAGAACCTTGGAGGCAAAGGCATTGGAGATTATTGAGAAGAAATGGGTGGTCAAAAGAGAGGTCTAGTAGTAGGAGCATGGAGTAGTGGTCATTGGTTTTAGCAGCTAGTAAAGCGTTAGTGAGCTGCTGTGGAGTGCTACAAGCAAAATCCAGACTGTAAGGGGTCAATAAGGTGGTTTTCAGTGAGGTAGAAGCTAAGATGGTTGTAGACTAAGCATCCTAAAAGTTTAGAGGTGAATGGGAGCAATGAGATGGGTCTTAAGTTGTTCAGGTTGGTGGGATGCAGTGAGGGCTTTTTAAGTATGGGAGTGATCTGTGCATGTTTTTCAAGTGGAGGGGAAGGTGCCAGTAGAGAGGGAGAGATGGAAGATGTGAGTGAGGTAGCATAGGATAGAATAAGAGGGTGACCATAGTAGTTGCGAGCGAACAAGATCCAGAGGACAATTGGTTAGGTGGGCATCTGAGAAAAGTTTTGTAACCTCTTCAGTAGTAGCCAGTTCAAAAGAGGAAAGTGTTGACTTTGCTATTCGAAAAGGGATATTAAGTGGGGAAGATATCTTTTCAGTGGAGGTGTCCCCATGTATTGCATCAATCTTGTCTTTGAAGTGATTGGCAATCTCTTGGGCAGTGAGTGAGTTAGTGCAATGTTTCTGAACTCCAGTCCTCAAGTACCCCCAACAGGTCATGTTTTCAGGCTTCCCATTATTTTGCACAGGTGATTTGATCAGTTTCACTGCCTTAGTAATTACCACAGTCGTTTGATCTGGGGGAAATCCTGAAAACATGACCTGTTGGGGGTACGTGAGGACTGGAGTTGAGAGCCGTCGAGGACTAGATTACACAGTATTAATAAGTGTGACAAAGTAGATTTGTTTGGCAGCAAGGAAGCAGAAATTGTATTTATGGGGGGCAGATTTATGTAGGGGGAAGTCCTGCGGGGATTTGGTTTTACGCCACAGTCTTTCAAGAGCACGACAATGTCTCTTGAGATTTCTGGTGTCGTCAGTTTGCCAGGTTTGTAATGATCGGGGCCTAATTCTGCGTGTAGTTAGAGGAGCAAGTGCATCCAGTGAGGAGGAGAGTGAACTATTATAGAGAGAAGTGGCCAGGTTGGGACAGGGGAGAGATTTTGTCAAAGAGATGGTCTGTAGCAGAATAGAGAAGAGAAGAGTTAAATGCTCATGTCTAGACTAGGTAGAAACCAGGAAGCATTCTTCATGATGATCATGTGCTATTGCTCTGTAATATTCATGGGCTGTTAGTCAGTAAATACCTCATTTACTTTCTGCCTGATGGACACCAAGATATGCAAAATGCTTTTCCCATTTTCATCTAATAACTTTTGGGCAGGATGTGGAAGGGCTCACTATCTAACCCCAAATATGTGTTACTGATGATATACCTCAGGGTATCCCAAAGGTACACTACATCTCTACCCGTCTGCACACAGATAATTGTATTTGGTCATGTAATTGATTGGAGGGCACAAAAATTGACCTAATACAGGGACCCTTTGCTGACTATGTCTGCCTCTGGACTGTCAAAGTGAAAAGATGATGTTCCATTTTTTCTTTTTTTAATATTAGAAAGGACCCTACACCCTTCAGATTAAATGTCATGAAACCACCCTAGAATTTTTTTCTTTAAATTAAGATTTTTTTTACAAATAATAGAAAAAAAAATATTTTTAAACTTGTAATTAAGGACATAGAATAATAGAATAAAATGTTGAGAAACAATGAGAGTTTTCTGTTAAATCTAGGATTGAGGTGTGTGGGCAGACAGCAAAGTATGCTTGTATTGTAATTAAAAACAAGGTAATTAAGTGGCTAAAAAGAATACTTCAAACTCTATACCACTATATGATGGATTTGTATTTGTTAATGAAGGACTCCGTTTAATTGGACTTTTTATTTTAGGAGCAAAAGTCATTTCTTAGTGTCCTCCTAAAATCTTCCTGGCTCATGTATATTACATGTGTTCCGCAGAACATTTTTCCCCTCAGAAATCTTATTAGGCTTGGAAAACAAATGATCTTCTCTCTGCCAAACTCCAGGGTCAGTACAAACTGCTTATATTAACCTTGTCTTCAATCAGTGCGACAATTAGTAATCTTCCAGCTACTCAAGGACTATGCCAATATATATTAGGATTCCCACTGTTCACAATATAAAGTTGCTAGCTGTTTTGCATCTAGGGATGAATAATTCCACCATGGAGAACATTGATATGGTGCCTTCAGCCAGAAGTGATGGATATTCTGCTTTGCAACCCAAAAAAGGGACCATTACATTAATGAGACCAGAGGGCCCATATAAAAGGAGCAAATGGGTGATTTTTCAGGTTCCAAATTACTTGTGTTTGTTTAGATGGCCATCTGAGTTATCAATAAACGTCTGCAACTGATTTGATGGTATTCTTTAATCTGTGTTCTACTCTGACCCGAAGAGCACTATAATTTTTTATGGGCATCTGTCTCTTGGTTCTCTGTTTGGCTGCCAGGACCAAGAAAATAAACCCCTCAGTAAGCTTTAAAGGCTAAGTTCACCTTTGTTCACCTTTTTTTCTACATTCCAGCTTTACTATGTACCAATATATCATTTTTGTACTTCTTTTGCAAAAATAAAACAGCTTTTCATTAATTCTACACAGGCTTACCTCACTCTCTTCATGGATGTTTATAAGCACTGCTCGATTACTTCTGCTTTACTTCCTGGTCAGACTTTAGGTCATGACACAGGAAGGTGTTGACCAGCTGATTAGCACACACCCTGCATCATCAACCCTCAGCTGGTTAACTCCTGCCTGTATCATGACCTAAAGTCTGTCCAGGAAGTAAAGCAGAAGTAATTGATCAGGGTTTATAAACATCTATGAAGAGAGTGAGGTACGTCTGTGTAGAATAAATGGAAAGCTGTTTTATTTATGCAAAAGTACATTAATGCTATAATGGTACATAGTGGAGTTGGAATTTAGAAAAAAAAAATGGTGAGCTTAGACTTTAAGACCAAATGTCAGAGCTCACACAAGGCTGAGAACTCTCCCCCTGCCTGCATGGGACAGTACTGGATCAATCACCGGGCATCAGCACTGTCACTGGGGGTAGGGAAGTGATTCACTTGTTCCTTCATACCCAGAGGTGTTAGGTATTTATCTTCACTTCTGGCGCCTGGAAGGGAAGAAAAGGTGATTATACGCTACTAGTAATTTACAGTTTAAAGTAGTAACCCATAGTAACCAATACATTTTTTATTTGATCTCTGTTTGGTTGATATGGGTTACTGCATGCTTTGTGAGAGAAGGTCAGGAGTGCTAGTTTAGAGGCCAATATCACTCTCATAGAAGTTATTTTGGACATAAAATCTCTCAAAACTAATAAAGCCCAGCTGTGTCTAGCTTCAGTTTTTGTGAGACAATGTTTCAGGACAAACATTCGAAAAGCAGTAAGTAAGGCTCCTTTCACACAGACGGCTCCATTTAGATCAGCAGGGGATCTGTATGTTGATCCCCTGCTGAGCAGAGCAGAGCGGGCAGATGACTGGTTCGTGATCACTCAGTTTATGCAGAATAGCTAAAGACAGAGCCCATTCTGCTCTTTGGGTGGCCAGGTGTAAACAGACCTGTTCATTTACAATCGACTGCCCTCCAATCCAATCTGCCTAGATGGAGGAGGACGGATCCCCTTCCTTTTTTTTTAGTGGACCAGATTGATTGTAGGCAGGTGTAAATGGATACAAGTATGCTTACATCCGCCTGTCCATAGCGGTGAATGGAGGGTCTGATAAGGTCTGCTTGAAAAACTGACAGGTGTATAAATGGCTTAAAAAGGAAGGGGTGGAAAAACAGCAGTACACTGATTTTCCCAGTAAATGGCTGTTCGGGGAGGGGTGTCAGCACAAGTCTTGGCCATTGGAAGACAAGCAGACTGTTCTCCCAGTATAGCCAGAAAACAGACCACACTGAGATCATTATGCTTCCATGCCTAGCGTGGTCAGTTTGAAATAGGGGGGCAGGGGACTAGCAGGATAAATACGCATTTTACACAAAGGAAGCAATACAAAGAGAACGGGATGCTTTTTAACACAAGTACTGCACATAGTACAACAGGCACATATTAGCAATATGAAATGTTGAGATAACAGATTTGGGGCTCCTGCCATAATGTGCAAGTATGTACAACATTAAGGCAGACTTACCTCTTAAATTGTTCTCCTCTAGCAATGTGTCATCCATGCTCCCACATTTGTTGCTCCATCACTGTTGTTGCTATTTCCTATCTGAGTCTGTGATTTTCAGCTGTCTCTATTGGATGGCCAGGGATGACAGAACTCTTGTGCATGCACACAGGAGTTACTACTTTTGGCACCCATGGCATACCGAGAATGAAGACTAAGTTGCTGTCAGTGTGCAATCTGAAAAAATAAAACTGCTAGCAGGCAGACAAAGAGTTCTTAGTGCTTGTTCACTCCAGCAGCACCTGGTCACATGCCAGTTACCACAAGGCTCAATAAAACACCCTGGATGCATTACGATGCCCATCATTTTGAATGGCACCCCAACACGCCTCCACAACAGATCTGCATTGACATGTGTTGCTGCGTGCCACATTACAAAAAAATGCTGCAGGGCTGATTTTTAGTCAGTTGTGGTGTGCTGGAAGCCTATTCAGATGAACAGGCTACCGTCAGGCATTGCACATTAACTCAACAGACTGGCGTGGTGTAAATGGGCCTTTATGGTATAAGAGACATGCAGAGTCACGGCTGCCATTAAAAACCTGTTATCAATTTGGAAATCACTTTAAAGAGATCCTGTCAATAAACCATTTATTTCAGCAAAAATCTTCCCATCAAATTATATGTGCATTTAATGTTTTTTTTAGGCATATTATTTACCTGTGCAAGCTCCCTTGTGTAATAATATTCACGATTACGATTTAGATGATTTAAATAGTCACATAATGAAGAGGTGGAAGTTGAGGGATGGGGGGCCAAGGGGGAGATATATGGGACATTGGGATTAGGAAGAATAGCCTGGTGGGTTTGATCGCTCTCTTGAGGTGCGTAGGTGTGCAATATGTTTCTTTGAGTTTGGGGGACCTCCTCCTTCCTTTTTGCTCTTAATTTTTGTTTTACGTTTTGAAAATGGTACTGGGGTTTAGGAATGCACTCTTGTATATGTTTGTCATTCCCTTCCTTTTGTGTTGTGTTTGAGTTTTCTTTGTAATTGAATGTTTTGTAATTGTATTTTTGAAAATGTTTTTGTACCATATTTAAAATGAATAAAAAAGTATTAAACAGACCAAAAAAAAAGCTCCCTTGTGTAGAATAAAAATATAATTCATGGGAATGAAGAACACTGCAAGTGGGCATTTAAACCCTATTTCCAGATTTACCTTGTACTGTAAAGTTACAGTGCCTTTGAAAAAGTATTCATATTTAAAATTTTCCACATTTTGTTATGTTGCAACCAAAAACGTAAATGTTTTTTATTGGGATTTTATGTGATAGACCAACACAAAGTAGCACATAATTGTAAAGTGGAAGCAAAATGATAAATGGTTTTTTAATTTTTTATTTACAAAGAAGTATCTGAAAAGTGTTGCGTGCATTAGTATTCAGCCCCCTTTACTCTGATACCCCTAATGGAAATCTAGTTGAACCAATTGCCTTCAGAAGTCACCTAATTAGAAAATAGAGTCCGCCTGTGTGTAATTTAATCTCAGTGTAATTACAGCTGTTCTGTGAAACCCTCAGAGGTTTGTTCGAGAACCTTAGTGAACAAACAGCATCATGAAGGCCAAGGAACACACCAGACAGGTCAGGGATAAAGTTGTGGAGAAGTTTATTACAGGGTTAGATTTTAAAAAAATATCCCAAGCTTTGAACATCTCACAGAGCACTGTTCAATTCATCACCTAAAAATTGAAAGAGTATGGCACAACTGTAAACCTACCAAGACATGGCAGTCCACCTAAACTGACAGGCTGGGCAAGGAGAGCATTCATCAGAGAAACAGCCAAGAGGCCCATGGTAACTCTGGAGGAGCTGCAGAGATCCACAGCTCAGGTGGGAGAATCTGTCCACAGGACAACTATTAGTCGTGCACTCCACAAATCTGGCCTTTATGGAAGAGTGGCAAGAAAAAAGCCATTGTTGAAAGAAAACCATAAGAAGTCTCATTTTCAGTTTGCCAGAAGACATGTGGGGGACACAGCAAACGTGGAAAGAGGTGAGACCAAAATTGAACTTTTTGGCCTAAAAGGAAAACGCTATGTGTGGCGGAAACTAACACTGCACATGACCCTCAACATACCATCCCTACCGTGAAACATGGTCGTGGCTGCATCATGTTGTGGGGATGCTTTTTTTCAGCAGGGACAGGGAAGCTGGTCAGCTTTCAGAGTTGATGTGAAGATGGATGGAGCCAAATACAGGGCAGTCTTAGAAGAAAACCTGTCTGCAAAAGACTTGACACTAGGGCAAAGGTTCATCTTCCAGCAGGACAACAACCCTAAACATACAGCCAGAGCTATAGTGGAATGGTTTAGATTAAAGCATATTCATGTGTTAGAATGGCCCAGTCAAAGTCCAGACCTAAATCCAGTTGAGGATCTGTGGAAAGACTTGAAAATTGCTGTTCACAGTTGCTTTCCATCCAATATGACAGAGCTTGAGCTTTTTTGCAAAGAAGAATGGGCAAAAGTGTCACTCCCTAGATGTGCAAAGCTGGTAGAGACATCCCCAAAAAGACTTGCAGCTGTAATTGCAGCCAAAGGTGGTTCTACAAAGTATTAAATCGGGGGGGGGGGGGGGGGCTGAATACAAAAATGCATGCAACACTCAGATATTTATTTGTAAAAAACTCTGAAAACCATTTATCATTTTCCTCCCACTTCACAATTATGTGCCACTTTGTGTTGGTCTATTACATAGAATCCCAATAAAATACATTTACGTTTTTAACATGACAAAATGTGGAAAATTTCAAGGGATATGAATACTTATTTAAGGCACTGTATACACACCGAAGTCCTCAGTTTGGATTCCTTGCCAGCATCCTTTTCCGGAGCAGGGGACTGATAATCCAGTGCTAAGAATCCTCTTCTGGATCCTGAAGAATCAAATTGCTGGACAGCTAAGACTCCCAAAGAAGATTCATATCTCCTGTAAAAAGAAGAAGAGAGAAGGTGAGTAAAAGGGGCATTTACATAGTGTTTCTTTTTTTTTTTCATGCCATTGAGTAGTTAGAGGTAGGTTGGGCGAGGGGGTGTTTAAAACACTTGATTTCTTTAGTGCTCTAGCTGCAATTTTTGGTGACCTGGACTCTGTAGTGTAAAATTTCATATATACATACTCATAAATATGAAAAGTATTTTTTCTCCACTTCATTTACAGTATAATATAACAGATAAAATACTATGGGGACTGTTTGCTGTATTAATGTTTTAAGTGCTAACACATGATGATGCTATGGAATATCATGATTTTATGCTGTTACAATGTTTGAAGACTCCATGGAAAGAGCATCATGTTTAATAAATGTAATAAAGTCTTAAATATTTCTTCCAAAGATCCCGCACCATTCATCTGAGAGATTCATAATTCATTTCCTAAAACCTAAACACACGGTAATGCATACAAATTAGATCTTAAAGTGGGAACACACCGGCTATTTAATGCTGTGTGTTGTAAACTCCATTATACCACTTATGACCAGAAAGACTTGCAGCCCAAACTTTATGTGTTAAAACGATTAAATGATTTATTAAAGGTTTTAAAAATTAAACAACTTTTGGGATAGAGTAAATTAAAGTTAGTCATTGGAGGATCATTTTTGTTAAATAGATATATATAAATTTTTTTATGAACAGTGAACTGTTAGAGGAAAATCCTATTAAATCAAAATATGTGGTATGAATACCATTTTATCTGCATTAAGGTTTGGCTTTGGATATTACAAGAAAAATCTCTCCTTTTATGCATTGGAAAGTTCTTAGATTAGCTGGCAACAGCTTGATGTAAATAAAGGTACATATTATTAGGATATTATTTTAAGGAAAGGCACTCAGTAGAACATCTGCCAGCAAAGTGTCTCTAGATTTCATTTTGGCATCTTGGTTGTCCCCAGCTAAATTCTTGGTGCCACCAATATTCTTTCAGATTATATTATTTCAGACTAGGAAACATGTTCCTACATTCTAGCCATAACTTCAGTAAGTCTCAGGGAATTAAATCACAAAGTCATGAACAGCAGAATCAATACTAGGATTTGCATTATATTTAATGTTGCCTGTTCATCCCTGAGCATAGTTTTGCTTGAAGCTTGAAACTCAATGCTCAAAAAAGTACTTAAGCAGATTCCTATAAATGTGTATATATATATATATATATATATATATATATATATATATATATATATATATATATATATATATACACCGCGCTGCCAAAAAATGTGAATCAAGATTACTTAACAGTTTGCCAAATGTAAAAGTGCAAAAAATAAATAAATGAACGGCAACAGAAAAAAACTAATGTCCAATGTATTGTACAGGACGCCGTGGCTGGGTCCTGGAAGGACGCTATATTTCCCCTCTGGTTGGACTCTGGTCCCTTTAAGGGAACAAGGGAACAAAAGGGTTAACTCACCTGTCAGAGGAAGTGGGTTTAAAAAAGACAGATAGTTGTAGGTGGGTGTGGAGGAGTATAGAGGAGCCTGTGGATTGTGGATGGTGAATGGTGGACGGTGGACGGTGAATAGCTGTGAAAGTACACGGCAGTGTCTTGTCTGGAAACCTTCTAGCAGTGAAAGTTACCTGCGATACAAATTAAGGACTGTTTAACTGCGACAGCAGTTCTGAGCTCTGCTAGTCGGTGAGACTGATATTTCTTTCTGTTGTTTTTGCTGCTGTGAAGCTGTTTAAGTTTTGATTGAAAAGCCTGTGTCCTGCGATCTAGCTGGTTCCCCGAACTTTACAACTGGTGGAGAATGCGAGCAGGACAGAATAACAGGCATAAAAAAAAAAAAAAAATTATATATATATATATATATATATATATATATATATATATATATATTGCATTGGACTTAAAAACTGACATTTAAAGAGACAGTACATTGGATTTATGTCCTGGGTTAAAGCTGTAAAAACCTTGAAAGCTGAACCAATGGAGGGGCTAATTAAACAGCTTTCCCTTTCAGCTAATATGCAAGCGCAGACGCACCACGAAGGAAGTTAATCAGTGCTTAGCAACCCAGCTGGAGCTACAACAAACTCACCACAAAGAGGCACTGGTTCTGCAGCAAGAAAATACTCGCCTGTTGGTAGCCCAGCTGGCAGCCCAGCAGGTAACCCAGCAAGGAGTTATGCAGGTTTAGGTGACTGCCTTACAAGAAGTAGTGCAGCTGCTTTCTCAGGGGCATGAGCAAGCAGCTGTTGTCCCTGGCAACCAGGTGACTGTGAGGGTGAGCCATTTTCTGCAGAAGTTGTCCCTGAGTGATGACGTAGAGGCATTTCTTGCTACATTTGAGAGGACGGCAGAGAGAGAAGGGTGGCTTCAGGACTAGTGGGCCGGCCTCATTGCTCCTTTCCTCACTGGAGATCCTCAAAAAGCCTACTTTGACCTGCCACTGGATGATGCTAAAGACTATCAAAAGCTAAAGGCAGAAATTCTGGCTCTTCTGGGGGTGACTACGGCCGTTCGGGCCCAACGAGTGCACCAATGGAAGTATTGTCCAGATCCGCCACCCCGGTCTCAAATGCATGACCTGGTGCAACTGGTAAAAAAATGGCTGCAGCCTGAGGTGTTGTCTGGCCGCCACATCGTGAAGCACATCGCGCTGGACCGATATCTGAGGTCCCTGCCAGACGACCTTCAACGGTGGGTCAGCCATGGAGACCCCAAAACAGTAACCCTCCTTGTCGAGATGGTGGAATGATATACAGAGGTGGAGGATCTGCTCGGCCCTACCAAGCGCCAAGGGCCCAGTCTGCCACGGCCTGTTCGATTAACTGCCGCCCTTCGAAAGGATGTCCCACGGAGCCCTGGAGCAAACACCCCGGAAGGCCAAGAGTCACTCCCGGTAACTCCTCAGTGTTCTTTTCCTGTTTGGAGAGGAGGGGATGTACAATGTTGGCGATGTCATTCCTGGGGTCATACCCGGGCACACTGCCTACTGCAATAGGAGTCCATGGAATGCGGGGTTCTCCAGAGGGGGTTTTTTTTATGCCCATAAAGCATGGACCACACATCTTGACCTTGGTGAGGGGAAATTTGAGTGTGAAGTCCAAGTGAACCACCTCCCTGCCCGGGCTTTGTTGGACTCCGGAAGCATGGTGACCCTGGTTGATCCCAGAGTAATTGGGGGAAACTAACCCCTCTGTTCCAGCTGTTGACCCTGAACTGCCAAATGTTATGAATGTTGATCCAGATGATGAAAATGCTAATGATTTGGTTAATGGTGATACCATTAAGGATGTCAAAACATGTGGTTCACAGACCTACCTGAATACTGAGGGGGGGACCTTCTCCACTTCAGGTAATGCTGGGGGAAGAGGAATGGGAAAGTGAAACTATCCAGCATAAGAGTGTTCTTGAATATGTCTCCCAAATGCAGGAAAGGATCCTAACCGTGATGCCACTGGTCAAGGAACATTTGCAAAAAGCCCAGGAGGCCCAATGCCGGGTCTGTAATAGGGTCACTAAAATAAGGCACTTCCAAGTGGGGGATTGAGTAGCGGTGTTGATTCCCACTGTGGAAAGTAAATTACAGATATACCATGTAAACTTGTTAAAGCCCTGGATAGATAGGGAACTGGTGACCTCCCTGGCTGCCTCAAGACTTAAGCCTCAGCTTGGGGTGGATAGTGTCCAAGTAGCAAATACCCTGTCTAAAATCCAAAGTCAACAGGCCAAGGAGTTCTTGCAGAGAACTAAAGAAAAATTTTCAGACTTGCCAGGGCTAACTAGTGTCATAGAGCACAATATTATCAAGGAACCAGGAGTCAAAGTTTTTATTTCGGCCTTACCGCAACCCAGAGGCTCAAAGGAAGGTCGTTTCCGAGGAAGTGAAGAAGATGTTAGACCTGGAGATTATTGAGGAATCACAGAGTGAGTGGTCAAGCCCCTTTGTGTTGGTACTGAAGCCCAACGAGACTCTGCGATTCTGCAATGATTTCCGGAAACTTTTAATGAGGTTTCAAGGTTTGATGCCTACTCCATGCCCCGGGTAGATGAGCTTATTGAGAGACTAGCCAGGTCCAGCCAGGTATATCACTACATTAGGCCAAGGGGTATTGGCAAATCCCGTTGACAAAGGCTGCTATAGAGAAAACTGCTTTTTCTACCCCAGAGGGGAGTTTTCAGTACAAAAGAATGCCTTTTGGACCACAAACTGCTCCAGCCACGTTCCAGCGAGCAATGGATAGAATTTTACGACCTCACCGGGAGTATGCCTCAGTGTACTTGGACGACATCATCATTTTTAGCAGAGACTGGGAACCACACTTGCCCAAAGTCCAGGCAGTGCTGGACTCCCTCTGGAAGGAGGGGTTTACAATAAACCCTGAGAAATGTGCTTTGGGAATGGAGGAGGTGAAATACCTGGGATATATTGTGGGTAGAGGGGTGGTAAAACCTCAGGTCAGCAAGTTAGAGGCTATACAGAACTGGCCCCGCCCCCTCACAAAAAAGCAGGTACGTACATTCCTGGGCATGGTGGGATACTACAGGAGGTTTGTACCCAACTTTGCCACATTGGCAGCTCCATTGACCGATTTGACTAAGGGTTGGAAATCGGTCATGGTGGAGTGTAATGCAGACTTTGAGAAGGCTTTTTTTGAGCTCAGGTCGGCCCTGTGCCAACACCCTGTCCTGATAGCACCCAATTTTTCAAAAGAGTTTGTTGTCCAGACTGATGTTTCAGATGTAGGATTGGGAGCGGTGTTGTCCCAGGTTGTTCATGGCGAGGAGCACCCGGTAGTCTTCCTCGGTAGGAAGTTGACACCAGCAGAGAAATACTACGCTATAGTTGAACAAGAGTGTCTGGCCATTAAGTGGGCTCTGGAATCCCTCAGATATTACCTCTTGGGAAGTTTAGGCTGATTTCTGACCATGCTCCTTTAACATGGATGAGACAAGGGACTAATGCCAGGATTACTCGTTGGTTCCTGGCACTCCAGGAAATTTAATTTGTAGTGGAGCATAGGCCCGAGAGACTGCATCAAAATGCAGATGCCCTCTCCCAAGTCCATTGTTTTACCTCCACTGTTGCCTCCACCTCCTTGGCATTGGGGCACAGGGGGGGATATGTACAGGACGCCGTGGTTGGGTCCTGGAAGGACGCTATATTTCCGCTCTGTTTGGACTGTGGTCCCTTTAAGGGAACAAAAGGGTTAACTCACCTGTCAGAGCAGGTGGATTTAAAAAAAGCCAGGAAGTTGTAGGTGGGTGTGGAGCAGTATAGAGCAGACTGTGGATGGCGAATGGTGGACAGTGGACGGTGAACAGCTGTGAAAGTGCACGGCAGTGTCCTGCCTGTAAACATACTAACAGGGAAAGTTACCTGCCATACAAATTAAGGACTGTTTAACTGCGACAGCAGTTCTGAGCTCCGCAAGTCGGTGAGACTGATATTTCCTTATGTTGTTTTTGCTGCTGTGAAGCTGTTTAAGTTTAATAAATCTCTTTTTGATTGAAAAGCCTGTGTCCTGCAAGCTAGCTGGTTCCCCAAACTTTACAGTAAAAGAAGTCCCATCCAAATAATAGTTGCTTAAAAAATAAAAGGTAGGTGAACAGGTGCTGGTGCCATTAGTAACAAATAAACATGTGACCACTTCCTCCAGTTGGTCACATGTTTGCTCCAGGCCAGTGGTTCTCAACCATCTCCTCAAGTACCCCCAACAGTTGTTTTGGACAACTATTTTATCTAAGAGAAATTCCCAAAACATGGCCTGTTAGGGGTACTTGAGGACAGGGTTGAGAACCACTGCTCCAGGTAACCCCACATGGATTTACACTCACCATAATGAATGGACCTTATATTACTAGATAGGTATCACTGTGCTTTTTTGGTTGGACCCCCTGTGTATCTGGTCACCAACTTGACTATTCACATTTACCAATGCCATACGCTGCCACTCAAAAAGCAGTATCAGGGAAAAGGTTCATTGTTCAAAGCACCTGACTTTATTAAACCATATAAACCATACAATTACACCACACTCACATTTACCCATGCTTATGGTTAAGATGGCTGCTGCCTCCCCAAGACCAGAAGCTGGCTTGCATACCAGGGATGGGATTTAACGTATGCCCGCTTGGCTGCGTCATTCAATTACAGTGTTCGGAGGTACGGGCAGGCAGCTACAAAGACAGTCTGCAAGACCGTGACATTACACCCAGGCTCCTAACAAAATTTTTTACCTGCAAAAACACTTTTTTTTTTTTTTTTTGGTAAGGGTCCATGCACACTAGCGTTTTTTTAAGCTCCGAGAAGCTGTTAAATTTAGCATTTTTTTCTGCTCCTAGACGCTAAATAGTATTATCCTATGTGTCCATGCACATTAATTTAGGCTATTAGTGTTTTTTGAGCTTCAGCCTCTAGGAGCAGAAAATAATGTTTTTGTAGAGTTTCCTGGAGTGTTTTTTCAGCAGAAATGCTGCTAAACACTACTAACTACTAACACTACTAATAGCGTTTTTAAACTTTTATTCCCCTTTTACTGCAAAAAAATGCCAATAAAATGCTAATACGCCTAAACGCTCCTAAAACGCTGCTAAAACACTACTACAAAAAGCTATTACCAGCGTTTTTCATCCAGTGATTGTTCCAGCGTTTTCTTCGCTTAAAAAAAAACCTGGGCTAAATTAGGGCTGGGGAAAAAATCGATTTAAATCTTGAATCGAGTTGAGGAGTTGATTTTTTTAGATTTTTTTTTTTCACCGTGCCGATCCTGAGGAGCTGCGGGCAAGGAGTATTTAGGTGAGGCTGCAGCTTCGGCCTAGTCTGCGAGGCTGGACACCTCGGACTAGGCCGAAGCCGCGGCCTCACCTAAAAGCTCATGCCCGCAGCGCCTCAGGACCGGCGTGGTTTCCATAGAAAAAAAAAACTTGATTCGAATCGTGAATCAAGTTTTTTTTAAGAGAATCGAAGATTGTTTTTTTAAAGAAAATCTCCCAGCCCTAGCCTAAATCACACCTATGCATTGTTAGTGCTTTTTTGCATTTTGCAGATTTGCACTACAGTCCATTTAACATGGTTTCTATAGACCACGTTCTGTAGTGCAAATCTGCAAAATGCAAAAAGCTCAAAAAAATGCATAGGTGTGAATCAGGCCTAAAGGTGAACTTATTTAAATAGGAGCAGCTGAAAAACATGTGTAATAAACAGTTTTTACATGTTTTGTTGCCTAGTAACTAACATTCCATTTTCTCAATTCTGAAACGCAGTAAAACACCTGAACAAATAAAAAAAAAAAAAAAACTGAAAATATCCAGACTCTCAGCTCAAATGTGAAAGGTTATAATGAATAAGCTTTTTGATTTTTGTTTGTTACAATGTTTCCTGTCTTATATTACAATTTTATTTTTTTTTTATTTGCTGGAAGTTGCTCTTCGGAAACTTGTATGATTAGCAGCGAGATGCTAAAATTATAGCCCTGAGCACCAAATGTTAGTGGTTGCTGGAGCACAATACTAGTATCCTCTATTCTGAAATAACTGCTTTTCCAGTTGGTTTGCAACTGGAAAAGAAAGTGAAGACCCCTTCTATAGTGGGTCACCTATTCCAAAACCCTATAGAAAGCTGAATGGGAACGGGAAAGCGGAATGGGACATTTTGAGCTGAATCTGGGTCCTATGTTGTGATCCAACTGACCATGGAAACTTATCGAAACCAACTGGAATTGGAAAGCAAAGAAAATCAAAAATCAAGTCATTCCTACTAACTCAATAGTTATGGAGTAGGTCTTTAAGCAATTACAGGGCAAGAAACCCTGCGGTAGGCTCTGTTCTTCCTGCAAAAGCTTCTATAGGACTTTTTTTTTTGTAAAAGCAGAGAATTTATTTTTACCAGGCAAATGTTTTGTTTGCACCAAGAAATATTCTGTATTTTCCTAATATCTAAGCGATCATTTAGGCGTGGAAAAAAAAACAAGTTGTCGTGCTCATAACTGTCAGTGTGACATGGTTTGCAGGCCTACAAATTTCATGCCTTGAAGACTATTTTTGTTACTGCTGAAGAGGAAACTTGGCCGACTGTTACATATACAAAATACAACATAATACAAAACATAAAATACAAAATATTTTACTCTCTAAAAAGGACCCCATTACTTAACCCCTTTTCCACACAAAACCTTAAGGGCACTTTCACATGAGCTGTCCGTTTAGGTCTGCCCGTCCGTTTTTGCAGGTGGACCTGATCGGATGCTCCAGCCTTCCCTATGGAGTGGCGGATGTCAGAGGACACATGTACGCTGACACCTGCTGCCATCCGTGTCCGCTGTGCACAGTGAAGTGGACACGGATCTGTCATCCGACTGCTCAGTGGGTATCAGCGGAGCGGAATCTGCTACACAGAGGTGCCCATGTAAAAGGGGCCTAACACTTAGCTTAGGTTCACACTGACAGTGGGAATGAAATCGTGCGAGTTCAGCTGAACTCACACAATTTCATTCCCGCATGTCAGTCCCAAATTCGGGAGCAATTTCAGAGACAACTGTGCGGGTTGCTGCACAGATGTCAATGGAAATTGAACCCCTAAGTCGCCAAAAGTAGTACAGAAACCACTTTTGGGAATCGGTGCAGCACCGCAAATGCGGTGTTACACCGATTCAGACGGTGCCATTGCCGGCAATTAACGCCGTTTTAACATGATGTCAAATCGCATGCCAAATTGCTCCAATGTGAACCAGGGCTAAGGCTGGATTGACACCTATGCATTTTTAGTGCTTTTTGCTGATTTGCACTACAGAACGTGTTCCATAGGAAACCATGTTGAATGGACTATAGTGCATATCTGCAAAATGCAAAAAGCACTAAAAATGCATAGGTGTGAATACAGCCTTAAAGCCCGTTTGAACTTTCAGTTTAAATTAGCTGACTACTTTCCAGGTGCATAAAAATAAAAGGTGTGCAAAGTCTTTTTGTTCTTTTTAAAAATCAGCCACAACTTGAGTAGAAAAGCCTGTGTCCCGCCAGCAGCTGCAGAGAGGGACCATTGCAGTTTGTGAAGAAGCAGTGATCGTTATGCAGATGTGCCCCCCCCCCCCCCCTGCTGAGTCAGGGCCTTAGCTTTACAAACAGTAGAGAGCATGAGCTTTGTTGATTGCAAGGCTATTGGTCTGACTCAATGGGGAGGGGATGTCGTACATCTCCAATGAGACGGCTAATTCCCTACAGAGATCAAAAGTCCCATTCTCTAGGTGCCACTAGAAGGAAGACTATTCCAATTCATTCAGTCGCTGCTTTAGCCCCCATTTGTACTACTTTAGCAAAACACAAGATGTTGCACATAAGCAAGTTTTCAAACTTTGTTGTGCTTCTTTCATAGGGCAGCTTATTCAATTTAGTGATTCATGTATTTTTTTTAGCTTCATGCAGTTTTAACCACAAAGTACATTTGAAGCGTATTCTTATGCACACAAAACCACAAGCCAGAGTTCAGTAACCAGATCAGGTAATCAGCCAAGCCAGAGTTCAGTAACCGGATCGGGTAATCAGCCAAGCCAGAGTTCAGTAACCAGATCGGGTAATCAGCCAAGCCAGAGTCCGGTAACCTGATCGGGTAATCAGCCAAGCCAGAGTTCAGTAACCAGATCGGGTAATCAGCCAGGCCAGAAGTCAGGGATCCAAGTAGAGGAACAGCAAGCAGGATAAGGAGCCAGAAGGGATGTCAGCAAAGCCAGTCTTTAAACAGGAACGCAGGAGATGGTTTCTTGTGATGTGACCAAGGCGAAGGCAGGAAAGAAGTGAGCTGGACGTCTTTAAGTAGGTGGGACTGACAAGCAGGTCCACAACAGCTGGTTAACTGTAGAGAGAGAAGAGAGCTGGCAATTAGCCGACAGCTGAGCGGCCAGCTCAGAGAAGGAAGGGCTGAGCCAACCCTGACAGTGTCACTCTTTTTTTGTTTATAGTGCAAAAAATAAAAACCGCAGAGGTGATCAAATGCCGCCAAAAGAAAGCTCTATTTGTGGGAAAAAAAGGACATCAAATTTGTTTTGGTGTAACGTCGCACGGCTGCGCAATTGTCAGTTAAAGCGACGCAGTGCTGAATCGCAAAAAGTGCTCTGGTCAGGAATTCTTCCAGGGCTGAAGCGGTTAATCTCTTGTGTATTATCTGAGGCTGTTCACTTCAGAGCTTGGCTTTCTTGGGATAACAACCTAAAAGCCGCTCGGCTGTTATCCTAAGGAGCGGGAGGGGACCGGCTCACCCATCCCACCAGGAGCCCTGAGTGACCAGTCCACACATCCGCCGGCTGGCCGAAAACCCAAACAAAGCCATAATCGGCTTTGATGGGGTGTCGGATCTAATAACCCGGAAGCAATGTCATGACATCACTTACAGTTTACTTTGCTGCCAATGCGCCAATTTCAAAAAAATCTCTAGTATTCCAAAATGCTTTTTTTGCGTTTTGGATACTTTTAAGTGCATAGGAGGGATTTGGGGTTTGAGATCCCTCCATAAAGAGTACATGTTACTGCCTATTACTGTCACAAGGGATGTTTAGATTCCTTGTGACAGCAATAAAAATGATCAGAAATGTTTTTTTTTTTTTAGGCTCGATTCACACTGGAACCAGCTGCTGATCGCACAGGAGTGCTGTGCGTCCCTGTTCCCAGTTTCAGGGACGAATCAGGGCCGAATCTATGCCTGAATTCATCCCTGAAACAGAGCCAAAGACGCACAGCGTTTCTGTGCAGTGCGCTCCACAGCTGCAACGGAGATTTGTGAATTGGCTCCATAGGGAGCCAGTCACATTCTCCTGTTATGCGAATTCGATGCGGGGAAATCCGCATCTAATTCGCATAGCTGTGAACCCAGCCTTAAAGAGACAGTGTAAAAAAAAAAAAGAAAAGATTGATTCCTCCTGTATTGAATTGTATTGTACTTGTACTGTCTGCCCTAATGTTGTAAAGCGCTGCGTAAACTGTCAGCGCTATATAAATCCTATATAATAATAATAATAATAATAATAATAATAATAATAATAATAATAATTATACGCGCTCTATACCTCCACGCTCGCGCGCAGAAGCAAACGCATACGTAAGTCACGCACTCAAAAGTAAACTGTGTTCAAACCACACATGTGAGGTATCGCCGCGATCGTTAGAGTGAGCGCAATCATTTTAGCACAGGTCTGTAACTCTAAACAGGTAACCTGTGTAGATTTTTAAAGCATCGCTTTTGGAGCTTTTCAAGTACAGTAGTTTGCTGCTATTCCATGAGTGTGTGCAATTTAAAAGCATGACATGTTGGGTATCTATTTACTCGGCGTAACATCATCTTTCTCATTATACAAAAAAATTGAGCTAACTTTACGGTTTTGTTCTTTTTTAATTCATGAAAGTGTCTTTTTTTTCCCCAAAAAAATTGCGTTTGAAAAAACGCTGTGCAAATACCATCTCTGCTAAAAAAGATATATATAATGTTTGGGGGTTCTGAGTAATTTTCTAGCAAAAAATACGGATTTTAAATTGTAAGCAACAACCCCTAGCCCTTAACCCTAAAAAACTTACACATAAGCCCCTAACCATTGACCCTAATAATTATAAGTACCTCTAACCTAATCTCTAATGCTGATTTAAAAGGGAACTAAACCCTCCTATTATTTACAGCTAAGGAAGCTGCCATCTTAGCTTCTGTTTGATCTACAGCTGCCATGGTGCTGCACAAGTGATCAGTTATGACACCAGTTATTTCATGGCTTTAAAGTTCGGTTGAGAGCATAGGCAACTGTGAAAGTTATTCTCGGCCCTTCCTGATGGGTTTGAGTTCCACTATAATGCCCCGTACACACGGTCGGATTTTCCGACGGAAAATGTGTGATAGGACCTTGTTGTCGGAAATTCCGACCGTGTGTAGGCTCCATCACACATTTTCCATTGGAATTTCTGACACACAAAGTTTGAGAGCTTGCTATAAAATTGTACACAAACCCGACGCACAAAGTGCCACGCATGCTCAGAATAAATTAAGAGACGAAAACTATTGGCTACTGCCCCGTTTATAGTCCTGACGTACGTGTTTTATGTCACCGCGTTTAGAACTATCGGATTTTCCGACAACTTTCTGTGACCGTGTGTATGCAACACAAGTTTGAGCCAACATCCGTTGGAAAAATTCCATGGATTTTGTTGTCGGAATGTCTGATCAATGTCCGACCGTGTGTACAGGGCATAACTGTTTTGGCAGCATCCTTCCTTTTTTTTAACATCAGAAGGTACCAGTCCTGGGCTCAGATGACAGTGCTTAGATGCCATTGCTAAAAATTCCTTATTCAAGGTGCCCCTTAAAAAAATTAAGTTAGGATGCTGACCTCTAATAAATTAATGGAGCCTACAGATATAAGTAAATCTGCCAGACCTACCCAGTGTGCCCTATCAGTCACCTGGTGGGTAGAGCCTGTATTTTGCCATATCTGGACTAGCTGCAGACATCCCAACCTTCAAAAACAAATTTCAGGGAGGTGGCAAGCTCATTTCAGGGAGGTCACACACCGTGCCAACACCCCCCCCCCCCCCCCCCATTCAATAAAATACTATAATAAAATTATACTTTAAAGATAATTAATAATATAATGCCATAATAAAATAATACTTTATTATTTACATGTACCACAAGCAATGCACATATCACAGCCTACAAAACACTTCCCTATCCTGTATGACGACTATGTAAGAATAAATATATACTTTATATGCCATTTTATTATTTACTGACACTATTAGACTTCTTTGCATCATTCTTCATTACATGGTACCAATGTGGTAATGATTAAATGATTCATATCGCGTTTGGGTCCCTGCCAGCAATATCACAGTAATGCCTATGATGAGTTGGTGGATGTCAGTGGAATATTCTGTACATTTGGTTTAATAACCATCATAGTAAATTGTAGGAGCTGCATTTCTGTGAGACACTGGTGACATCTTGTGGCAATGTGCTGAAAACACAGGTGGGCTTCTACTGACCACTATAAAGGCATTATTATTTGATATTGTTTCATATATACATTTTAATTCTTTTTTTTAAAAAAGACTGAGGCAAATGTGCATAACTTGAGGAATACTGGCAGAAAGATATACATGTAAATTTCTATATTAATGCAGAAATATGTTATTGAAACATGCAATTCTGGGTCATTTAATATTGGGAAAAACCTTTGAAGTGCCTGTAATGTAAAATATAAAATCATACGCATGAAAATAATAAAGTGTCGTCAAAATCATGAAATAATAGCTACATAACTCTGCATTACACAGTTTGCTGATTGTCTGGCACATAAATATTAAATGTCATGACTGATTTATTGCTTTAAAAAATCTACAAACACGACCATTTAAAAACAAATGTGTATTATTAGATCCCTATACCTCCCTCTAAACCTTAATAGTGGACCTCCAAATATTGCTGTACAGATTATATTACTGGACCCTTAAACCACCCCATAGGGATAGATTATTATTATTATAATAGTATAGTATAATTATTATTATATTATAGATTATAATAGTAGATCACCACATCTTCCTGTAAATATTTTATTAACATTATCACCATACCTGCCCGTAAGTAATATAGTAATAGATCATTGTACATGCCTTCCAACATTATGTTAGTAAATCACATACCTGCCTGTAAATATTTTATTAGTAGATCACCATCCCTGCTTGCAAATATTAAACTAGCAATGCACAGTATCTATCTACAGTACCTGCCTGCAAAGATTATATTAGTGCAGGGGTGGGCAAGTCATTTTCCCAAGGGGCCACATAAGACTCTGGGACTGTTGTGGAGGGTCAAACTTAATTATGATTAACCCGTTCATGCCTAAGCCTATTTCTGACATTTGTCGTTTACAAGTTAAAATCCGTATTTTTTGCTAGAAAATTTAATTAGAACCACCAAACATTGTATCAATTTTTTTTTAGCAGAGACCCTAGAGAATAAAATGGCGATCGTTGCAAATTCCTTATGTCACATGGTATTTGCGTAGCGGTCTTTCAAACGCATTTTTTTTGTGAAAAAACAGACACTTTCATGAATTAAAAAAATACAAAACAGTAAAGTTAGCCCAATTTTTTTGTATAATGTAAAAGATGATGTTACACCGAGTAAATAGATACCTAACATGTCATGCTTTAAAATTGCACACACTCGTGGAATTGCGACAGACTATAGTACTTAAAAACCTCCATAGGCAACGCTTTAAAAAATTCTACAGGTTACCAGTTTAGAGTTACAGAGGAGTTCCAGTGCTAAAATTATTGCTCTCACTCTGACAATCTCGGCAATACTACGGTTTGAACACCGTTTACTTACGTATGCGAATACTAGGGTTTTTTTTAATTCGGTGCAATTGGCAGCCGAGTAAACCGGAAGTCGCTTCCAGGTTACTAGATAGGAGACCCGATCAAAGCCGATTCCGCTAGTGGACGTGTCGGCTGGTCGCTCGGGCCTCCCGGGGGAATGGGAGAGCCTAGGAGAGCCGCGGGAGTGGGAGGAACGTCCCCTCCTGCTACTTGGGATAACAGCCGAGCAGCTTTTAGCCTCATCAGTTTTTATCACTAAAAAGCCAACCGCTGGCTCTAAAAAATGGTGCAGCTGCAGGCATCACCCCAGTATAACCCCGTCAAGCCAAATACGCATATTTGCGTACGGTCGGCATGAAGGGGTTAAAGCAGAGCTCCTGGCTCCTTCAGAAAAAAATTTTAAGTCAACAAATACTGTAGCTGCTGACTTCTATTATTTGGACACGTACCTGTCCACGAATCCAGCGGTGTCTTCACCCCAGCCGATTTTTCAATCGGCTCTCGGGTGCTGCTGCCGCCATCTCAGCTAAGGGAAACTGGCAATGAAGCCTTGAGGCTTCACAGCCGGTTCTCTACTGTGCATGCGAAAAGCGTGCCGTGCTTTGTGAATGAGCACGCAGCAGGGGAAGGAGGAGGGGGGGTCGAACTTCTGGCTGAGTTCGCTGTGAAAAAGTCAGTAATGCAAATCTGTTGCTTACTTGAATTGGCAAAGCAAAGGTTTGCTTTAAGGCCCGCCTCACTAACATGTGGATTTGCTGGTGAACTTCAAGGAGTTAAATGTTGCATTAAATTTTACAGATCTGTATACAAGATAAAAAAAAAAGAATTGTCGAATTGTCAAACAAAGGACAGTACGTTTTGATTGCAGAAGAGGGATAGTTGGAAGTTATGCCTTTTGGCTTTCGTACAGTAAACAACATAATAGAAGAATTCATCAAAATTTTCTAGCGAACTGAATGATGTTAGACTAGAGGGCTATTATGTTTTTATTGTGTGTCTGCCAGACATTTCTATATTGTTGCGTATGGTTTTCAAAGCAATTGTATTCTCTGGAAATTTCATATACCGGTAATAGCTATGCTTTAACAGTAAATGTGGGAAGAGACTGACTTAAAGGGTAAGTCTACAGAAAAACGAACACTCCTCTTTGGGTGGAATTCAATGGATCCGACAAGCTTTAACTTTGCCAGACCAGCACCCAAGCTTAAAAAAGATCATTCTTTTTATTGCATCCTTGATATCTTCAACAGGTAATCAGAATGACAGTGCCAATAAGAACAAATCTTCATCTCCACATTGTGTTTTGGGTCTTCTATTATCATTCCTCAAGCAGAAGCTCCTGGTGTGTGGTGGACTTTTGCGTTGCACATTGCAATATCATTGGAGGTGTGCAGACATTTGAGTTTAGTTGACTATCACAGCAGCAATAACACGCATATAGCTTGCAAATGTCCCATGTATAGAGTAATAGTTTTGTTTTAGACCAAAGCCCCACCGTGCCTCTTTTTCCACAAGCATTCTCCTTTTAGGTCACATTATTAGATCTGTAAAAATAAATGCACAGCTTCACTTCTAAAAGTTTTACATTGGTTGCATATGTCAAGCTCACAGTGTAAATTACCGTTCCCTATTTTCAAAACCATTGCTAAGTTTAGAAACAAGATGGAACTAATAAATAAATAAATGCATAGATAAAATAAAGCTAACTTCTATAGGTTAAGGCCCTGTTCACACCTTAACACGCACATTGTAATGGGCATCAATTAGGGATGCACCGAATGGGTTTTTTGGGTCCGAAACCGATACCGAAACCGATACCGAAACAGCACCGATACCGAAAGTGACTGTTTTTAAAAATATTTTTATACAGGAGCTGGTCAGCGACTGGGGACATGGTACAGGAGATGGTCAGAGACTGCAGAGATGGTACAGGAAATGATCATAGACTGCAGAGATGGTCAGAGACTGCGGACATGGTACAGGAGATGGTCAGAGACTGCAGACATGGTAAAGGAGATGATCAGAGACTGCAGACATGGTACAGGAGATGGTCAGAGACTGGGGACATGGTACAGGAGATGGTCAGACTGCAGACATGGTACAGGAGATGGTCAGAGACTGAGGACATGGTACAGGAGATGGTCAGAGACTGGGGACATGGTACAGGATATGGTCAGAGACTGCAGACATGGTACAGGATATGGTCAGAGACTGCAGACATGGTACAGGATATGGTCAGAGACTGCAGACATGGTACAGGATATGGTCAGAGACTGCAGAGATGGTACAGGAGATGGTCAGAGACTGCAGAGATGGTACAGGAGATGGTCAGAGACTGGGGACATGGTACAGGAGATGGTCAGAGACTGAGGACATGGTACAAGAGATGGTCAGAGACTGCAGAGATGGTACAGGAGATGGTCAGAGACTGCAGAGATGGTAGAGGAGATGGTAAGAGACTGAGGACATGGTCAGAGAGTCAGAGACTGCGGACATGATACAAGAGATCAATGCAGCCTCACCAGTGCCCGTCAGATGCAGCCAGTCTGTGTCCCCAGTAGTGCAGCCTGTGTCCCCATTGCAGCCAATGTCCCCAGTAGTGCAGCCTGTGTCCCCATTGCAGCCAATGTCCCCAGTAATGCAGCCTGTGTCCCCATTGCAGCCAGTGTCTCCATTGCAGCCACTGTCCCCAGTAGTGCAGCCTGTGTCCCCAGTAGTGCAGCCTGTGTCCCCAGTAGTGCAGCCTGTGTCCCCAGTAGTGCAGCCTGTGTCCCCATTGCAGCCAGTGAAGGGAGAGGAGAGCCGCCGCCTGTTTGATTACAGCGCCGGGAACATCACAGCTTTCATTTTAATAGCTGTGTGTTCCCTGCTGCACGCCGTCACATACAGCCCTTCCCCCTTGTCTGGGCACTTTGATAGACAGATCACCCTTCCCATTGGATGGGTGATCTGTCTATCAAAGTGCCCGGACAAGGGGGAGGAGCTGTATGTGACGGCGCGCAGCAGGGAACACACAGCTATTGAAATGAAAGCTGTGATGCTCCCGGCGCTGTAATCAAACAGGCGGCTCTCCTCTCTTCTACAATATAGGAAGCCCCCCTGATGGGCGGCAACCAGGGGCGGGAGCGGAGCCCCGCCCAGGCCCCGCCCCTTTCGGTATCGGCAAAAATTCTTTTTCGGCTTTTTGCCGAAAGGGACATTTTCGCCCGATATGTTTCGGTGGCCGAAATTTCGGTGCATCCCTAGCATCAATACATGTGCATGGCTATGCCATTGTTTACAACGGTGCTAGTTCATATCTGGGCAAACACCTTGGCTCCTGGGCACAGATACCCAAAACATAAAGTGGTTTGAGCACCATCTAAACATGGACCATTGGGAGAATCAGCAAAAAGCAACTCTTTGTATGGTTGGTGGGCAGTGGCGGAAAATAATTGTGGCTGGTAGGGAGATCGAATGTGAGCTGATCATGGACAGGGTAGAGTTATGCTGCGTACACACGACCGGTCTTTCCATCAAAATAAACTCTTAAGGACTTTCCAACGGAGTTCCGCTAAAACTGTCTTGCCTACACACGATCACACCAAAGTCCGACCGTCCAGAACGCGGTGACCTACAACACGTACGACGGGACTAGAAAAAGGAAGTTCAATAGCGAGTAGCCAATAGTTGCTGTCTCGTACTTGCTTCAGAGCATGCGTCGTTTTTGGTCCATTGGAACAGCATACAGACGAGCGGTTTTCCCGATAGGAACTGATTCCGTCGGAAAGATTTAAAACATGTTCTATTTCTAGGTCCGTCAGAATTTTCGAAGAAAAAGTCAGATGAAACGATTCTGTCGGACTTTTCCTGCTGGAAAGTCCAACCGTGTGTACGCCGCATAAGAAGTAATCGATTCTAAGGAGTAGTGGGAAGAAAGTAGCAGTAACTGATCATATTCCAGTGGGAGAGTATAGAAAAGAGGGTCTGGTCATGGACTGGAAATTGGAAAAATAGAGAACACCGATTAGGGGAAATTAAGAAGTTTATACATTTTCTCCTGATGTTTGGAGTCATAGCTTTGCTGGTTGCTCCAGCCATAACATACCCTGTGCCCTTACCTGATCTTCCCCTCCCCTGGCAGTTGGCGCTCCCCCATGCTCTTTCAGTGAACTGTTCCTCAGTGTCCTCCCCTCCAATGCAGGATTATGGTCCTTTTAGTCCCTTTAGGTGTTCACGTTTTTGCACTATGGGAATGCGCACATTTCTGTGCATGTTACCACAACACGAGGCATTGCATGCCACTTGCGATTGTGCAATGTGGTACCATTTGTTCTGAATGGCACCCCTGCAGTGTGGCATGCTGACAAAAACAAAATGTGGATCCACTTTCTGGGCTGCTAAAATACGCGTTGTCCCATTCTTTAAATGTGAAAAAACATGCATGCTTTATTACTCTGCACCTCAACGATTAGGTGTGAACCTAGCCTTAGTATTATCAGAAACAAAATGGCCTAAATTGCCCAGAATATATATTCTTATTCATTTATGATCTAATTATAATAGATATCTTAATATTTATTTATGATCTAACAAGCAAAAAAATATAATTTAAAGATTTAGTTATATCATTAAAATTAGAACAGAGTCGCGCATATCATTATTACAAAATAGCTAAACATAAACCTCTCAACGTGCATCAATGTGTCCAGTATTGTAAACCCTCCTTGTTAAAAAAAGGGTTTTGCACAAAATTGTATGTCCAGTAAAACACAATCCTATATAGGAGAAAAAAGAGAGTGCAAAAACAGGATAAATAAAGTTATATAATTGCCGAGATTAAGAGACCAATTAAGAGACAGACTTCAAGCCTCGGACTGCCTCTGAAATCAGAGACAGTTGGCAACTATAACACAGTTTGTCATGCTTCAGTAAAACTTGGTTATTTCAAAATATCAAAGAATATATAAGCATTTAAAATGTTTCCTTTGGTGACATGCACCCCCCTTATTTTCATAAGGCAACCCGGTAAAAAAAAATTATCTGACCTTAAGCTGGTGCGTTTTTGTTTTTTATGATATTCAAATGTGTCCAAGTAATGAAAAGAGTGGATCATCTCCATATTTACCATGCCTCTGCCCTTTCTCATATGACAAAACTGTTTAAATGTTAGATGCCTAGTTCTGCATATCAAAGGAAACAATCTATTCACTAGAGAGCCCCGTCTGAATGATTTACATGCTCAAGTGTATTATTTAGAAAAATCCTTTTTTTTTTTTAAGAATATAATTTTCCTAGCTTTTAGTTTAAGGAAAAATGTATATATAATATTAAGAGAATATTATCTGTTTAGTTTGTTTTTTTTAAGATTTTTATTATCTAGTGTTTAATTGTACTATATTTAACAGAATGGTATTTTTGATGTCTAAAACCTGGAAGAAAGTAAAAAATATAATGTTCCTTGCGAAGGTTAGAAAGTGAAATAAAAGCATCTACTGGTTTACTATTGAGAACAAATATGATTTTATTTTCCCCCGGGTTTAACCACTTTAATACAGGTCACTTATACCCCCTTCCTGCCCAGACAAATTTTCAGCTTTCAGCGCTCTCACACTTTGAATGACAATTACTCAGTAATTTTACATAATTTTTTTTTCAAATAGAGCTTTCTTTTCGGCCGTATTTAATCACCACTGGGTTTTTTATATTTTTTTAAGTAAATATATATAGTAAAGTATAAGTAAAATAAGAGCAAAAATATTGAAAATAAAACCCTTTTTTTTTTAAGTTTCTATTATAAAATTTTGCAAATAAGTAATTTTTGTTCATAAATTTGGGCCAAAATTTTTACTGCTACATATCTTTGGTAAAAAATAACCCAAATTAGTGTACAGTATATTATTTGGTCTGTGTGAAAGTTATAGAGTCTACAAGCTATGGTGCAAATCATTAAAAATCAATCACACCTGAAAACACCTGGTGTACTGACGGCCTAATTTCTAATTTCTTGAGGGCCTGAAATTTCAGGACAGTACAAATACCCCCCAAATGACCCCTTTTTGGAAAGTACACAGTCCACAGTATTTAGCAAGAGGCATTGTGAGTTTTTTGTAATTAATTTTGTAATTTGTAATGTTAAGTTGTAATTTTTTCCCACAATTCTTTGGAAAATGAAGAAATTATAACTTTTTTTTTTTTTTTAACACAAAATTGTCATAATAACAAGTTATTTCTCACACACAGCTTAGCCCAAATGATGTAAAGTGTGGGGAAAGATGAAGTTCTTACAAGATTGTTCAGATAAATAGAAGTAGGATAGAAATTATTGAAATTCAATGTGGAAATTAATATAATGATTTTACATTTTGACCATAGATATGCTTTAAGGTATGCGTGCGTCGTGACTCCATTCTGTCTGTTATAATGGCATCGCTAGCAGCTTAGCCTGTGGCAGATTTAGGTGTTGCAGGCTCAGCTGGTATTCAACTGCTTTAAAATATGAAACTTTTTATAATCTAACCTTCTTATTGCGGTCCTATTCAAAATGACATTATGCTTCTGTTGGGAGGCCAGGCTTCATCCCTCCAAACTACCCTAAAACCCTCAGATTTAATTTAAAAAAAAAGTAATTCCTACTTTCTTTTCCTGCTTCCTTTAGCATCCTGCATTTCCTAAGACTACAGGCACAGTTTAAAGCCCAACTTACAGTTTTTAATGTACAGTTTTTAAAAAAAAATAAAATAAAGAACGTGTTTTAAAAATTTAATTTTTTCCCATTTGTCAGCCTATATTAGAGCATATGTTGCAGACCTTTGTTCACGTCAGATGGCTTTTGCATTCCTATCCACATCTATGTGATTACAAAACCTGCTTGAGTCTAAGTTCACATCTATGTGGCTGCGCTTGATGCGTTTTTCAGGCACGTTTTTCAGTGCATTTTGCGTTATTAAACCAGCGTCTTTTATGCGTTTTTGCATGCAGTTTTAATGCATTTTGCATTTTATGTTTTTTTCTCTTTAACCGCACTGTAAAACACACTGTATATAGCTGGTTGCTGAGGAGGGAGCCGGGAAGCCAGTTGCGGCGTCCCTAACAACCCATGAGTCATCAGCTGTCAGCAAGGGGCCCCTGGGTGATGTCATCGGATGGCCACGCCCCATTGCTTTATAAGAGTCGGCAGAGAGCAGAGAGCAGGCGCCAACAAAACAGATGAAGACATCAACAGGTCAAGAGCGGCTTTTTTTATTTTTTTAGCGGGAAAACGGCAGCGAGGAAGAAGAAAGCAGGAAGAGATATCTCGAGGAGAAGACGGCGAGAAGAAGACAGCAGGAAGAGACAGCTCGAGGAGGAGATGGTGGGAAAAGGCAGCCCGAGGAGGAGACGGTGGGAAGAGACAGCCCGAGGAGGAGACGGTGGGAAGAGACAGCCCGAGGAGGAGACGGTGGAAAGGAGAAGACGGCGGGTAGAGACGGCTAGAGAAGACAGAGCTATTAATAAAGAAATTGTGTTTTTATTACATTTCACTGCTTTTTTGGTGAATGGGTAGGAGTACGATGTACTTGATACCCATTCACATAGGGGGGGCCGGGATCTGGGGGCCCCCTTCTTAAAAGGGGGCTTCCAGATACCGCTAAGCCCCCTGCCCGCAGACCCCAACAACCACCGGCTAGGGTTGTTGGGAAGAGGCCCTTGTCCTCATCAACATGGGGGCAAGGGGCTTTGAGGTGGGGGGCGCAGAGCCCCCTTGCCCCAAAGCACCCACCCCCCATGTTGAGGGCATGCTGCCTGGTATGGTTCAGGAGGGGGGGTGCTCGCTCGTCCCTATCCTGACCTGCCGGGTAGCATGTTCGGATGAGGGTCTGGTATGGATTTTGGGGGGGACCCCATGCATTTTTTTTTTTTTTTTTTAATCTTTTATTTAGTGGTATGCGACATACAATGAAATGATAACTTCACAGAATATGTTGTTCAAACAAAATAGCTTACATATGAACACCAGGTAGTGGTATCTGAACAAAATATAAGTAAACTCAAGATATTATAACAGAGACAACTCTATACGTATAAAAGATACCGAGATACCCAGGAGGTATAAGACTAGGGCTTCTCCTCGACAGGGCAATTAATCACTAATAATACTCTAGGGATTAGCCCTGGTATCCATGGAGGATTTGGGTATCCTCACCTAGGGGAAGGGTACTGTGGTGTGACCAGCTGGGGTTGAAACATACCAATTTTTTTATTTAAAGGGGAGGAAGTGAATAAAGAAGAAAAGAGACTGGGGGAGAGGGACTGAGTAAAGGAAAAGAGGGGGGAAGGAGGGGATGTGATGGTGAAGTGAAGGGGGTAGAAGTAGAAGTCCACCCAGAGAGCAAGGACCGCCCTAAGCTCTCCAGGCCATCTGAAGGCCATGGTTTGGAACAAGAGCCTCTGGCATACACCTTGGCCCAACTATGTCGCGTTGAGGTATTCCTCTGAGAAGCGGAACTGGGTCCAATAAAACCACCTGGTCTTATGTTCCTCGGATTTATCCCGGATCGTTGTGGTCAGGTCTTCCATTCGCTCAATGTCATTAACCCTTGCGAACCAACGGGCCTCCGTGGGGGGCAGATTGTTGCTTCCATTGACTTGGGATGCAAGCTGCCTTGTTTTTTAAATTTTGGCGTGGGGGTCCCCTCCGAATTCATGCTAGACCTGAAGGACCTGGTATGGACCGGGGGGACCCCACACCATTTTTTTTTGCAAATTTTTTTGCCGGCAAATTTTACATTTTATTTTACATTCAGCTTTCAGTTCACATGCGGCTGTGGTTGATGCGTTTTTCAGGCACGTTTTTCAGTGCATTTTGCGTTTTTAAACCAGCCTTTTTTTATGCTTTTTTTGCATGCAGTTTTCATGCATTTTGCGTTTTATGTTTATTTTCTCTTTAACCGCACTGTAAAACACATTGTATATAGCTGGTTGCTAAGGAGGGGGCCGGGAAGCCAGGTGCCATGTCCTTAACAACCGATGAGTCATCAGCTGTCAGCGGGGTTTTAAAATTTGCCGACAAAAAAATTTGTGAAAAAAATGGCGTGGGGTCCCCCGTTCCATACCAGGCCCTTCAGGTCTAGCATGGATTTGGAGGGGACCCCCATGCCCAAATTTAAAAAAAATGGCGTGGGATCCCCCCCAAAATCCATACCAGACCCTCATCCGAGCATTCCACCCGGCAGGACAGGAAAGGGAGGGGACGAGCATGCTCCCCCCCCCTCCTGAACCATACCAGGCAGCATGCCCTCAACATGGGGGGTGGGTTCTTTGGGGCAAGGGGGCTCTGCACCCCCCACACCAAAGCACCTTGCCCCCATGTTGATGAGGACAAGGGCCTCTTTCCAACGACCCTAGCTGGTGGTTGACAGGGTCTGTGGGCGGGAGGCTTATCGGAATCTGGAAGCCATCTTTTAAGAGGGGGGCCCCCAGATCCCGGCCCCCCTATGTGAATGGGTATCGGGTACATTGTACTCCTACTCATTCACCAAAAAAGCAGTGAAATGTAATAAAAACACAATTCCTTTATTAATAGCTCTATCTTCTCTAGCCGTCTCTACCTGCTCTCTGCCGACTCTTATATAGCAATGGGGCGTGGCCATCCGATGACATCACCCAGGGGCCCCTTGCCCCTTGCTGACAGCTGATGACTGCTTAGCAACTAGCTATATGCAGTGGTAAAATAACAGCAAAACGCAAAACCCATCAAAAATGCACCGCTTGCGTATCTGGTGCAGCTCCTTTGAAGTCTATTAGCCGCAAATCGCGGGAAAAAAGTCCCTGACCCTTTCCAAAAATGCACCGGCCACAAAACGCATTGACGTGAACTAGTACCATAGGAAACTATGTTAAATGGACTGTAATGTGTATATGCAAACTGCAAAACGCACTAAAAAATGCATAGGTGTGAACGTAGGGTGAAACAGATTAAATGTAGATCAGATGCACCTGTCAGGTACTGAATGATCTCAAAACTGATGCCACTGACACCAGCCCAATGCCTGTTGACACAGGCTGTTACAGAACCTGAACAGAAAATGTAATAAAACAATGTACCAAATGAAAGCCTGTTAAGTATTTTAAAAAGGCAAAATTATTTAGAATAGTCACATTATTTTTAAGGGTCTATTTATAAAAAGCTGCATAACCAATCATCCAGCGAATCTGCATGTACTTCCATTCCATGAAAAATGAATGTTCTGGCTATTTCTCATCTGATTGAATGCTCTTTTATTGTGATTTCTCACTAAAGGGCGTTTATCAAATAAGTGTAACCTGTAACGTTCTCTAGAGTTGCTACATTGAATCTTTTGTTGCAAAGATGTATGTATTTCCTGTGCCCCTCAGCTCAATCTAGTGGCAATAATAAAAAATTAGCTTACATAACATTTGTTTTTGTACAGAACCAAATGTATATGGGGTTTCCTTGGACAAATGACTATGCAGTTGTTTTGCAAAAAGGCCCCGTAGGTTATGGTCAAATTAACAGATGGAAGCAAATACTGATAAATTTGGTCATGGCATCTAGACCTTAGGTCTTGAAGGGATTTAGGTGTATCTAAAGCCAAAACTTGTTTGTTTTAGTTTTAGATAAAGTGGTAAGGAGTTAGAACCCATATTATCCCACTGGTATTGCTTTCTTAAAGTATTGATGTTGATGGAAATGATCTGGTTCCTTGGCAGGCAACTTCTACACCCCAGAGGATCTCCACAGCCTCCCTGGCCTGTTGTATAATGCCAGACCAGCTGCTGACAAGTCTTGTGCTGGAACAAATAACATTAAAGATCCAGTTCACTTCTAGTTTATTTACATTCAATCAAGCCCTGATGAAGAGAGAGCTCTTGGACCCCCAAAACGCATTGGTTATTTTTTGGATTGTCCCCTTGACTTTTATCCAAATCAAGGTTGTATCTGGATCTCTTAGCAGTGGTGTGGTGATTCAGTTTCAATTTTTGTTCTGTTTGCCCTGGTCACCATTGTCATTAGAAAGATTTACAGGTACTGATGGTTTTACATAGTTACATTGGTCCAGTTATTACCAAAAAAACTATGCATATACCAAACCTGTGGGATTTCTCTTAAAGCTGGAAATCATTGGTCCCATGCCAAGGGGCTGCCCTGATGCATTGTGAGCGCAGGAGGAGGTTGCCCACTGGGCACGGGCCCTATTCTGAGATTGCTTTGCTTTCTCTCAGTGAATGCAACCCATGAGAGCGTGTCACCTCGTTCACTCCACCAGTGACACTTCTGTGTTTACAATGCAGCAGGGCAGCAGCTCAGAACTGGACCTGAAAGCCAGTAAAGATCTACTACAGTGATTTCCAACTTCTAGAGCAGGGGTCTCCAAACTTTTTAAACAAAGGGCAAGTTTACTGTCCTTCAATCTTTAAGGAGAGTCGGACTGTGGTCAGTGGGAGTAGAAAATGTCTCAATATCAGTTCCCTGTCATTGGTTTTAATGGGAGTAATAGCGCCCCATTGTTGATATCAATGAGACGAATAGTGCCCCATTGATGGTGTCAGTAGGGGGAATGGTGCTCTATCATTGGTGTTAGTTGGTGGAATAGTGCCCCAAGGACCAGATAATGGGAAGCAAAGGGCCACATCTGGCCCCCGGACTGCAGTTTGGAGACCACTGTTCTAGAGGGATCCCACGGGTATGGTATAGTTACATTAGTCATTGAATCAATGTAACTATGTAAAAATATCCATACATGGAGATCTTCTTTAAATAAATCTCTGACTAGATATGAAGTATGGCCCTGCCACTTGTTTATGAAAGTGACACTATCATGCCCTTAGAATCAGGCGTAATGCTACTTGTGGACTCTGGACACCACTGTTGCTGAACCCTCCTTTAATAAAATAACCCATTAAAATACCCTTGATAACCTCAGCTCATCCAACCCCCAGTTTGAGGCCACGCTATAACCTAAAATGTTATCCTTCAATTAAAGCATTTTATCAATGCCATTTGCTATAAAATCAGCTATTGAACTTGTTTATACCTGTATGAATAGATGTCACATTGAGTTCTAAATGAAATGTATATTTTTTAGTGTAGCTGCACTTTAGCTTTGTGCATTTGCATACAGCAATGAAAGGAAAAAAATCTGCTAGGTCCAATGCTTGTTATAGATTTAGAAAAGAAAATCTCCTGAATATGGCAACGGTACTGAAAATTGCAGTAATTGCCGCTCTCGCTTTATAACCTTCAAAATAATTTATCGAGCTTGTGTTTTTCATGAACTGTAAAATGATAGAGGATTTGTTAAAGGTTCCCAGGGTCCTGTCTTGTTTCCATAGCAGCAGTCAGCCTTTAAATTCTTCATTGCTAAATATTCTTTTTGTCTACCTTATCTGTCACATGATGTTATACTCAACGATTTGGCTTCACATTCACAACAAGACCACACTCATCATCTCCAGCCTCTGTGTTTGGAAACATACTGCGCTTATGTTCCACATTCTAAATTGATATTATGCTTCATCTTGGCATCTGAGTCCCTGTAACTATATCTTATAAACATTTGTGAAAAGTAAAAAAGCTAGGTTTAAGCTAGATCCAAATAATATACTTATATGTGATTATAATTTAGTAATTATTTTATAATGGTCACGTCCAGGCAGGAGTTTTGGCAGTTGTTATTAGATGACCTTATGATAGGTGAGTAGGTAAAATGCTTCTTTACCTAGTCAAGTAATATTCTTGACTAGGGTATTAATGAGGACTTTCTCTCTCATACTGCTTGACCACCACTCCACTATTCATCAATACCTAAGTAACTCACACAAGACCTAGATTGGAGTTTAATGGCCAAAGCAGCCCTTTATTAACAAACTACAGGTGATACTCGAAAAATTAGAATATTGTGCAAAAGTTAATTTATTTCACTAATGCAACTTAAAAGGTGAAACTAATATATGAGATAGACTCATTACACACAAAGCAAGATAGTTCAAGCTGTGACTTGTCATAATTGTGATGATTATGGCTTACAGCTCATGAAAACCCCAAATCCACAATCTCAGAAAATTAGAATATTACATGCAATCAATAAAACAAGGATTGTACATACCTCTGAAAAGTATAAGCATGCATATGTACTCAGTACTTGGTTTGGGCCCCTTTTGCAACAATTACTGCCTCAATGCGGCGTGGCATGGAAGCTATCAGCCTGTGGCACTGCTGAGGTGTTATGGAAGACCAGGATGCTTCAATAATGGCCTTCAGCTCTTCTGCATTGTTCGGTCTCAGGTCTCTCATCTTTCTCTTGGCAATGCCCCTTAGATTCTCTATGGGGTTCAGGTCAGGCGAGTTTGCTGGCCAATCAAGCACAGTAACCCCACAGTCACTGAACCAGGTTTTGGTGCTTTTGACAGTGTGGGCAGGTGCCAAGTCCTGCTGGAAAATTAAGTCAGCATCCCCATAGAGCTCATCTGCGGAAGGAAGCATGAAGTGCTCCAAAATCTCCTGGTAGACAGCTGCGGGCTGGTCTTAATAAAGCACAGTGGACCAACACCAGAAGATGACATGGCTCCCCAAATCAACACAGACTGTGGAAACTTCACACTGGACTTCAAGCATCTTGCAGTGTGTGCCTCTCCATTCCTCCTCCATACTCTGTTTCCTTGGTTTCCAAATAGATGCAAAATTTGCTCTCATCAGAAAAGAGGACTTTGGACCACTGAGCAACAGACCAGGTCTGTTTTTCTTTAGCCCAGGTAAGACGCTTCTGAGGTTTGTTGTTCAGAAGTGGCTTGACAAGAGGAATACCACATTTAAAGCCCATGTCCAGGATCCGTCTGTGTGTGGTGGCTCTTGATGCACTGACTCCAGCCTCAGTCCACTCCTTGTGAATGTCCCCAACACTTTTGAATGGCCTTTTTCCTGACAATCCTCTCCAGGCTGCAGTCATCCCTGCTGCTTGTGCACCTTTTTCTTCCACACTTTTCCCTTCCACATAACTTTCTATTAATGTGCTTTGATACAGCACTTTGGGAACATCCAACTTCTTTTGCAATTACCTTTTGAGGCTTTCCCTCCTTATGGAGGGTGTCAATGATGGTTTTCTGCACAACTGTCAGGTCAGCAGTCTTTCCCATGATTGTAATTCCTACTGAACCAGACTGAGAGACCATTTAAAGGCTCAGGAACCCTTTGCAGGTGTTATGGCTTAATTAGCTGATTAGACTGGGACACTTTGAGCCTTGAATATTGCACCTTTTCACAATATTCTAATTTTCTGAGATTATGGATTTGGGGTTTTCACGAGCTGTAAGCCATAATCATCACAATTATGACAAATCGCGGCTTGAACTATCTTGCTTTGCATGTAATGAGTCTATCTTATATATTAGTTTCACCTTTTAAGTTGCATTAGTGAAATAAATGAACTTTTGCATGATATTCTAATTTTTTGAGTATCACCTGTATATGATTAACAGAATAACATTTAATATAAAATGAATGGAGCCCCAAGGTCCTTGTAGGTATTTCTACTTAATTTATATGTAAATGTAGGCCTCCAACTGTACAATACCGACTTGGAGACAATTGCACCAGTAATCGCAGATAATACCACGTAAAACTATATTGATTACAACATAAAGGGGGTTATTTATGAAAGGCAAATCCACTTTGCACTGCAAGTGCACTTGGAAGTGCAGTCGCTCTAAATCTGAGGGGAAGATCTGAAATGAGTGGAAGTGCTGCTGATTTTATCATCCAATCATGTGCAAGCTAAAATTCTGTTTTTTATTTTGCTTGCATGTCCCCCTTGGATCTACAGTAACTTTATGCAGCGTACACACGAGTGGACTTTTTGACCGGACTGGTCCGATGGACCGAGTGTTGTGTGTGGGCTCCAGCGGACTTTTCCAGTCGAAAATCTGACAGACTTTAGATTTGAAACATGCTTCAAATCTTTCCAACGGACTCGAGTCGGGTCGAAAAATCCGCTCGTCTGTATGCTAGTCCGACAGACGAAAACCCACGCTAGGGCAGCTATTGGCTACTGGCTATCAACTTCCTTATTTTAGTCCGGTCGTATACAATCACGTACAAATTCGTCGGACTTTGGTGTGATCGTGTGTAGGCAAGTCCGTTCGTTCAAATGTCCGTCGGAAGACCGTCAAAAGTCCGTCGGAAAGTTCGTTGGACCGGTCCGGTCGAAAAGTCCGCCCGTGTGTACGCGGCCTTGCTTTCAAGTGCACTTTCAGTGCAAAGTGGATTTTCCTTTAGTAAAACCCCCCCATAGTGTATCTAAACCCTAAAACAAAAATGTAATATATTGTAGCTTACCAATCTTTAAATGTGGTGACTGCATTTTTTTTATTATTTCAATTGTTTGCCCTTTTTTTCCACCTGGTAATCCGGCAAATGACATAGTTCATGTTTTTTCTCCATTGTATCAATGGAAGGAGCCATGGTTATCACACAGACTGGACTTCACATATATCTGCTTTTGTTCTTCTGCATTGCATGGAGGATTAGTGTGACTAGTAGTTTACAAAAGAATGAAAAGGATGTGTAAGGATGCTGCATTTCTGGAAAGATTACATTTTTGTTTTTAGGTATACATTAATGCTTTTAGATATACATCAAAGTGTATGTCAAGCCAAAACCCTTTGTTCTTAGTTTTTGATAGAGTGGTAAAGAATTTCTGGTATTGATGTTCTATACATAGTTACATTGGTCTAGCTTGGACCAATGTAACTATGTATATACCATACCTGAACAATGCTCTTGAAAGCTGGAAATCACTGAAGTAGGCACCACTACTCCAATGATCTCCACTTGCTTCTGGGTCCTGTGCCTGAGTGGCTGCTCTCCTATATTCTGAGCACAAGAGATCAGCCACTCTGCAATAAAACAATACTTTGCAGTTCGTGAATGAATGAAACATGTTCTTTGATTGGACGAGGTGGGGAGGTGACATCAGCTACATGTACCAAAGGGTGGGGATGCTGGTGACATCCTGACCTAATATGACTATATAACTATATCTGGACATGGTCATCCTTACTCTCTAAATGAGCGTCAGATAGCAGGAAAAAATGGCTGAATATACATTTTATTCTAACACGCAGAGGAAAAGGTATTTTATGATTCCTTACAGTCTCATCATTATGATTGGTTAGTACACAAAACCAGGGATTGAAGTTCTATGGGCAAACCTTCAGAAGGCAGTCCCATTCCTGGAAATCAGCAACATTTTGGCCGTATTGCTACAAATGCGACCATAATGTCGACAAACACATTTTTTCTATTAATTTGAGAATGGTAATTGTGTAGTAATATCACATGAAATTATTCATAGAAGTTACCGACTGTTCTGTATCTGCATATGCAGTTTACCGTGATACTAAAGTCTCATGTTTTTTTTTTTTTCATTTAAAAATAACAAACATGTTATACTTACCTGCTCTGTGCAGTGTATTTTCACAGAGCAGCCCAGATCCTCCTCTTCTCTGGTCCCCTGCCTGCGCTCGTGCCCCCACTGCAAACAGCTTGCTATGCTGGCACCCGAGCTGAGTCGCTACTTTGTGTGTCCATTCAGACACGGAGCCATGGTTTGGCCTGCCCCCGTCTCCTCATTGGCTCACTGACTTTGATTGAAAGCAGCTGGAGCCAATGGCGCCATGATGCTGTCTCAGCCAATGAGGAGGGAGAGGCCCGGACAGCCGAGACTCTCGTGCAATATCGCTGGATCGAGATGGGGCTCAGGTAAGTATTAGCGGGGCTGCTGCACAAAGAAGGTTTTTTATCTTAATGCATAGATTGCATCAAGATAAAAAAATAAACTTCTGCCTTTAGAACACTTTAATTAAAGCCTGTACATGTTATATTTATTGTATAGCACTAAAGATGACATAGCGCCCTTGTTTCGTGCTTCAGTTTCCTTGCCAAGAAATTTCGCACTGAGACTCCTGTAAAACAATTTAAAAAAAAATACCAAGCTGTTGTTTAATTAGATTGATTTCGATTTGTCATTCTTGTAGTCAGTGAAAATTTGAAGTAAAAAAAACCTGAAAAATTAAAGCTACTCTTTCCCTTTTTTTTTTTACATTTACAGAAACCACTTCCAAACATGAGCTCTTTATAAACCACCAAAGCATAATCAGCAAACTAAAACTGTGCTGAAGTCTGCCCTCTCAGGTCTAGTTATTTCCCCATTAGGTGCTACCATCTTGCCATGGATACAACAAAGAAGGTAAAGCCAGGCTGTAAACCACCACTTGCACATTAAATGCACCTCTAGCCCTTCTGTGAGATGAGGGCTTAGTAGTTGAATCTTGTAGATCAAATTTGCCTATCAATAAAAGCGCTGTTTGCCTAGGTTGCATGGTTTGTGGAAAGGAGTTTACATTGAAACAGCTGATAGAGCAGATTTGCATAGTACCACTCTTTTTTGCATGCCTGGGTAATTAAAAAAAAAAAACACTAATTATGTTTTCATCTCCTCTTTAAATAGCTAAAGTACAAGTGCCTATACATAAAATTAAAAGTTTTTGGTGTCCTGTTAAATAATGCAGGTGGTTGGACAAAACTCAATAATGTTGATTAACACCAGGTAGGTCTATTTATAAAGCTGTTGCTGAGTGATTTCTCAGCACATTATAAATCCATTACACACCCACCCTTAGCAAATTTTCTTGTGCATCAGACTCATTATGATAATTAAGGATGTGGTTGCTGGGCTGTGTTCTCTTGCATGATCAAATTGGAATGTGGATGAAATCCCAGCAGGTTTTAATGTCGTGATAAAATATGCCAGGTTGTGTCAAATGCTGCTTCATGCAAATTCCGAACTTTCTGTTTAATGCACCCTTCTAAACCTTGTGTCAACTGTAGAGCCTTTATATACTTCTGATACATAAATTTGTAGCTTCAATATACCTCTAATTTATTGCTAAACTCTAGACAGATCCTTAAGCCCCTTAAGCACCAGTTCACACTATGCGTTACGGGGAACCGCATGGGATTTTGAACAGGAATCGCACCGCATTCCTGTTCAAATCACATGCAAATCTTCAGCAGTGCGATTTAAGCCACTGTTCTGTATGGCTCAAATCTCACCAAGTTAGCACCAAAAATATGCAGTACCCTTTTTTTTTGGTCACACCAAAATTGGATCACATGGATGTTTACACCCATGCGATCCAAATTCTGTAAATCGCACTGCGTTTTGCAAACTGGTTTCTGGGTGTCATTTACTTAACATACACACCCGCATCAATTCGCATGAACAGGGTGCGATTTGCATGCAGTGCAGAATCTGCACAGAACTCGCTGCAAATTCAGCACTGCAGGAGTGTGAAACGGGGCTGAAACATGCTTTTTGTGTTGTTTTATTTTTTACTTATGCGGGTCCAGTGCTCACCCCTAAAGGGGCAGATGGTACTAAATTAGGTGTCACTTACATGTTCAGAGGCTACCAGCCCAGGTACCAGTTCCAGAGCACACAGACAAAAGCCTCGTACACACAGTACAATTGTTGACCAACCGAGCGTCTGATTTTTGTCAAAAGGGCGTGTGCCAGGATCTTGTCTTGCATACTAACGGTACACAATTGTTGTGCCACAAACACGAACGTAGTGATGTACTATGAGGAATTTCAGCTCTTGAGCGCCACCCTTTGGGCCCCTTCTGCTAATTTCGTGTTTGGTGACCATTGATTCCGAGCATGAGTGTTTGTACTTTCGACTTTTGTGTGACGGATTTGTATACTGACCATACGAAAATCTGACATCAAACCATTGTCCGACGAAAATTTACTAGCCTGTCATCCAACATTTTGTTGGTGGAAAATTGGACAACAATTGTCAAAAGGAGCGTACTAACGGTAAGATTTTAGAACAACAGTCTGTCAACAGACAATCCCCTGCCAACAATCGTACCGTGTGTACGAGGCTAAACACAGGCTCTGTCTAGGGGTATCTTTTTGTAGTTTTATTGCAGTACTTGAACTAGGGTTGCCACCTCTTCCCTTTAGGTATATGTATTCTGCTACATATTTCTGGTAAAAAAAATCCCAATAGGCGTATATTGATTGGTTTGTGCAAAAGTTATGGCGTCTAAAATATGTGGGATATTTTTGTTTATTTTTATTTTTTAACTAGTAATGGCGGCAAACAGTGACTTATAGCGAGACTGTGATATTTTAGCGGACATTCTGACACTAATTGACACTTTTAAAACTTTTTGGGGACCAGTGGCAGTATGCACTGTCACTATATCAATGACACTGGCTGGAAAGGGGTTAACATCAGGGGTGATCAAAGCGTGGGAAGTACTTTTACTAGGGAAATACATTAATCCTAGTCCTGCTTTGCAGGGACACAAGATCCATGCCTTCCCTGCTGTCAGAACGGCGATCTGTCTTGTTTATATAGGCAGACCACTGTTCTGCCACTGTGCTGGATGATTGTCAGGTGCCGGTGGACATTGAGTCCGCGGTACTCGCTGCTGGGCTCCCACTGTGTGTGATCACACATGCCCGCTCCCTACCCGGAAAAGCCGGATCATGTATATATATGTGATCAGGTGCACAGTTGCCTCCCTGTAGCAGTAAAACTACTATGGGATGGACGGCAAGTGGTTAGCAAACATCACATCCATGTGTCCTTCAGACCCAACAATACACTGAGACAGAAGCTTGTACATCCAAAAGACACAACACCTAAACACAAACAGGTAACTTGGTATATGCACAGGAGGACATTCTACAGGCCAAGACACAGCAGTTTTCCTATACCTTAAGAAAAATGAACATTCTTTTGAGAACAGTGAGGTGCACATTTTGGACAAAGATGAGAAATGATTCGCAAGAGACATGAAAGAGGCCATCCACCTCAAACTGAAACAATCATCATTAAAAAAGCCTGGGGGACTTCAACACCATCTGTCTTCTACATATAATTCAGTTTGGTGTTTTGACAACAATTCATAACTTCAGTCTTGTAACTCAAAGGATTAACACCTATGTAGACTTGCTGACATCCAAGGATGAGATGGATAACTATACCAGGGTGGTTTCTCAACTTTTACACTTCAAACTATGTTCTTGAACAATAACATCTGCCATTCCATCTGTGCTACCTGTGCTGCAGTATTTTGCTGACACTATGACAGCACAAGTTCAGTTCCGTGTGACTAACCACTATTGGCTGAATCTTTTGGCAGGTAAAATTACATTTAGCAGATCTCATAAATACAAACACACTTCCAGTTTGCCCTATCTTCCTCCCCTGCGGCCCAGTGGTGGTGGCCCCCCTCTCACTTCTGGGTGCAAAAGGGTACTATTGTTGCTGTGCACAGAATTATGTCATATGGTATCCTTTGAGTGGGTGCAACACGTGAGTGCCATACAACTACGATCACAAATTCTATGGCCGTGTAGATTTTGTGTCTTAAGTATCATGTTTATATGTATCAGATTTTCTTCACACGATAGATCCTCAGTATGTAGTACATGATGATGAAACTCATAATGGAGAGCATTGAAGAAACTTATTATACAATGAGTGATCAGTTTTAATTTGAAGTTTCAATCCGTAACCAAAAACTAGCAGTGATCATCTACAGTGTTATGTGTACTCTTAATTGTGAACACCAAATGTGTGTGCAAATAATACCTAGGCGATCCAAGCAGAAGTTCTCCGCTCCCCCTACTTCCCTGCAGTCTTTTGGGACACATCACAGGTCCCAGAAGACTGCAGGACCGTTTACAAAGTGCAGAGCGGTTTGCACATGCTCGGTAGTCAGCCAGCTGTGAAGCTGCAAGCAGCACAGCCGGCTGCCCACAGCTAAGATGCTGGTGCTGGGAACCCGAAGGCTAGTAAAGGTAAATGTCCTTTTATTAAAAGTCAGCAGCTACAGGATTTGTTTTATTTTTTTCCAGAGTGGAGAACCACTTTAAGACCCCTCTTCAAAAACTCAAATCCCTGTCTTTCTTCATAAGGGTTCCTTGCAGTCTTTCCCCTCATTCACATCTCAACACCTTACTGTTTTGAAAAAAAAAAATAAAAACACCTTTTAGTTTTTAGATGTTCCTTTAAAATGTTTTCTTTTTTTCCTTTAGGTTGCTTGTTTGAAGATGACCTCTGCAAACCATTTGAGATATGTTTGAATGGTAAGTCCAAGTAAATGGTATGAATAGAATATGTATTTCTATATAAGAGAACAGGTTTCTCCTAAAGCTATTCCATCTCTCTCGACTTCCCTTCCCCTGTTTTTTTCAGAACATTCACTATTATGCTGCACGTTCCTAATGGGGAGTCTTTGCCAGAGTTGGTGTGGTTTATTCAGCCTTGAACAAAATGGGGTGGGTTTTGGTTAAGAGTTTTAAATGATCCAGTGTAGATTTTTTTTTATTTGGGAAGTATGGTTTTCTGTTGGAAAATTCAAGCTGAATGAGATTAAAAACAAACACTTGTTTAATGTATCTCTAAAATTATTGGAAGACAAAAGTTTTGTCACATTCCCTATAGTTAGATGAAAAATAAGTAATGTTGGCATACAGTACCTTACCAATACATAATTTAAAAATGGTGAGTGTTTCCAATACGAATTAGTGGGTTTCACCTAGTTACTTATATATCTTTGTTGTTTAATTCTAGGGTTTGTAGCAGTGGCGGCTGGTGTTCAATGTTCTTGGCTGGTTAGCCTGCCAGCAAACCAAACAACTACCTCCCATCCCACCGCCCCCGACGCTTGCTCGATCGCCGCCTCCCTCTCCCCATCACCCATCTCCCACCAGGCCCCCCGCTAGCCCTTCACTTACCCCATCCAGGTCGCGGCTCCCCCCCCCCCCCCCCCGCGTCTCCTCCTGAGTCCCGGCAATCACTTCTCCTCCCGGCCAGATCAGGACTTAGGACCCGCGACCAATCGGGTCTTAGAACTTACGGCCAATTGGGTCTCAGGACCCGCTTTCTGATTGGAATACATTAGCGAATAGTTGATTAGGGTCCGGAAGCATGGATTAGGGGGGTGGTGCCCATGAGCGGCCGCCACTGGTTTGTAGAGAGAGAGAGATACCCAGAATAATGAGTGCAAACCCATCAGTGTGGCCTTAGTCAAAAAGATCTGAAACGCCTGATGATTGTAAGATCTTGCAGATAGGTTCAACCTCTTGAACCCACTCTATACTGATATTCAATTTTTATGTGGACTAGATAGTTAAGTGATTGCGGAACCTGTTTGCCTTCTTCTGTGCTCACTGCTAGCCCATTATTTTTCTAGACAGCCTCACTTGCCACTAGTGAAGCTTAGAGTGTAAAGGTAAGAACTGATACCAAAGGAAGGTGGTTGAATTAGAGCACTCCAGTTTTTGGGAAGCTCAGATCACTGTATAGGAATGTAATCAATATGTACAGACCTATTGAAGGGCCAGTTCTTAACAGTTACTGCCAATTTTATAGTTGTATAATAGCTGCAGGTTAGCTTCAAGGGATAGTCTGCTTAAAACATAGAAAAACATTTATTTATTCATTTATTTTTCCTTTTGGGTGATTGCTGTCAAATTTACTAAATCTCAAGGTGGAGGATCCATTACATTCTGTGCAATATAAAAGTAACCCTATTCATTTACTGTTAGATAAATGACTTCTTTTCACAATTACTCTTGTAATATGTTTGTTTAAAATGCCATCTGTAATCCATTATGTTTTGTTGGCATCTACCGAAGCCAGAACACTAATGCTGCCGCTCCTGTCCCATTTATAATATATTCTCTTGGAACAGATGAGAACAAATGTATAATTTTTGCAAAATAAGCACCCAGTGACAAAATATATTGCCCAATACCTTTTTTTTTCTAGGAAGGCTTTAAAATGCTTAGCAGAACAATGTGTTGTTACAGAACTACATCCAATTAAATGACCAGTGCACCGATCAGGTTTAATGAGAACAGAACTTCTCTCATTTTATCCTTATATTATTACTTGTACATTTCTTACGGCATTAATATTTTTTTGGATGCAAGATTTGCTTCATGCAGAACCTAATTTGTATTCTGCATGTTTCATTTATCAAAGTATTACAACTGTCAGCAATTTCTAAACTGTATTATTGGATTACTTTGGTGTATTACAAGTTTTATTCGGATTTATTGCAGTGATACGTTCTGTAAGTGCTTTGTTTTTAATATTTGCCTGTTAAGTATGAAGCATGGTCTAAGGTTATAAAGTGCGGTGCCAGCGGGTAAAAAGTGCATTGTCATAAGTGTTGCTATTAAAGCCCAATTAAACTTTCAGTTTAAATTAGCAAAATACGTTCCAGGTGCATCAAACAAAAGGTATGCAAAAGTGTTACAGTTTATTTTCCTTAAAGAGGAAGTAAACCCTGAGGGCTTTACTTCCTCTTTACTCCCCTGCAAAGTAAAAGCATAATGGGCTAGTATGCATCGCATACTAGCCTATTATGTTGCACTTACCTGCAAACGAAGCCCGTGATGTCCCTGCTGGTGGCTGCATCCATCTTCATCCCTCTTCCTCCTGGGGCCGTGGACTCCGGCTCTGTGACTGGCCGGAGTCACGTGACATCACTCCCACGCATGCAAGCGGGAGCCGACAGTCACGGCACGGGCCCTATAGAAAAGACACGACCATGCCCTTTCTTTAGTGTGCATGTGCCAATGACGTCGGTGCAAGTGTATATGGTAAATATCTCCTAAACCGTGCAGGTTTAGGAGATATTTCCAGTACCTACAGGTAAGCCTTAATATAGGCTTACCTGTAGGTAAAAGTGGTGTGTAAGGGTTTACAACCACTTTAAAGGTCAGCCACAGCTGTGGGAGAAAAGCCTGTCCCTTGCCAGCATGCTGCAAAGTGGGACTCTTGCTGTCTTTGTGGTAGCAGTGATCTGTTTGCAAATGTTCAACACACCCCCCCCTGCTAAGTAAGAGCCAAAGCTTTCTAAACTGCAGGGAGCATTAGCTAAAATTTAGAGTCAGTAGGGGATGTGTCAGATCTGTGCGATTAGACTGCTGTTTCTATACAGAGAGCACATGTCTGATGGTAACAGCCTGGCCAAATTTATCCCGTCCTCCTCACCAGGCCTAATCGTTTCTCCAGAACCAGCAGTATCCCTCAAACCCTATCCAACCAATTTGTATCCAATCAGGCAGGCCATTGCAGTACATACAGGTGCATTTCAAAAAATTTTAATATCATCAAAAAGTTAATTTATTTCAGTAACTCAATTCAAAAAGTGAAACTCATATATTTATATAGATGATTTACATGCAGAGTCGAATATTTCAAGCATGTCTTTCTTTTAATTTTGATGATTATGGCTTACAGCTAATGAAAACCCAAAATTCAGTATCTCAGAAAATGTGAATATTGCATAAGACCAATAAAAAGAGGATTTTTAATATAGAAATGTTGACTTACTGAAAACTATGTCCATGTACAGTATAGTATGCACTCAATACTTGGTCAGGTCTCCTTTTGCATGAATTACTGCGGCGTGGCATGGAGGCCATCAGCCTGTGGCACTGCTGAGGTGTTAAGGAAGCCTAGGTTTGATGGTGGCCTTCAGCCCATCTGCATTGTTGGGTATGGTGTCTCTCATCTTCCTCTTGACCAGTGACGGCCAGTCCACAAGGAACACAGGGGCACTGATCACCCAGTCCGCGGCACAGCCCCCAGTTTGCACCATCTGTGTGGCCGTGCACTGTGCAGGGCGCCAGACCAATAGGTTTCTACCAGGTCCATCACCCCCTTACTTATGTGCACATGCTGACTCCCCAATTAACCAGTTTTATATTGTCCTTGGGACGCAGTGCTCTGTGCCTTGAGCCCTCCCACCCTGCAATGCCAGCAAATCGGCTTTCAGCCATTTAGAACCCAGAACACACGTCCAATGGGTATTCAGAGAGACGAAAAACAGATTAGAGATGACAGCAGCCCGGAGCCCTGGAGATCATCTACCACACGGCCGAGCTGGTTAGGACCAACAGCTTGAACTTCCTCTGCTCAGTGCTACCCTCCCACTGGCACTGCAACAAGACCCTGCCAGTGGATTTCAAGGTGGGTACCCTCTGCCGTAGGGTGAGTGTGGACCTAGAGGGGGCGACCCGCGCCCCCCCAAAATCCTCCAGCACCAGCCTCTACTGCTCTAGACAATACCCCACAGATTCTCTATGGGGTTTAGGTCAGGCGAGTTTGCTGGCCAATCAAGCACAGTGATACCATGATCATTAATTGAAGAATTCCCAAATAAAAGTGTACCTAATAACAGGGTGACACTGTAGGTATAGCTATAGTAGTGTGCCAACATCCCAATATTGGATAGATAAACTACAACAGCTAAGAGAATGGACTTTTAAGGCACACAGGTGTTTGAACTATAAAAAGTAAAAATGATTTTATTAAAATATAATCTACAAAAATAGGAACAAATACTGTAGGTAACACATTTCACAAAAGAGGTTGTAAAAATTCAAAATTTCCTGCCCTATATGCAACTAAGAAACCATTTGTTATAAAAAGTGACTGTAATAACATTCAATGATAAATGAGGAACGAATTCCCAGACTGATGTTACGGTTTATTGAATGTAGGGTGACGAATTGTGGGTCAAGTTGCAGGTCCAGGTAGGTATTTTCTTAATAGCTCAACATGTTGCGCATCTGAAAAACGCTTCTTCAGGAGCTAAGAAAAATTCTGTTGAATGTATATAAAATACAACAATAAGTATGTATAAAATGTAATATAGATACAAAATATATTTTAAGATAGAATATAAAAACATTAAATGAGATATAAAATATGCTCTAGCCCAATACCAGCCGTAGTCCACTCCTTATGAATCTCCCCCAAATCCTTGAATAGCCTTTGCAATCCTCTCAAGGCTGCGGTTATTCCTTGTTGCTTGCGCCCCTTTTTCTACCACACTTTTTCCTTATACTCAACTTTCCATTAATATGCTTGGATACAGCACTCTGCGAACAGCCATCTTCTTTAGCGATACCCTTTTGTGACTTACCATCCTTGTGGAGGGTGTCAGTTACTGTTTTCTGTAGTTGATCCCATGAGTGTGTAACCTACTGAACCAGACTTGAGACCACTTAAAGGCTCAGAAAACCTTTACAGGTGTTTTGAGTTAATTAGCTGATTAGTGTGACACCATGAGGTTGATTTACTAAGGGCAAAATTACTGTTCACTTTGCAAAGTGCAGTTGCCCCAGAGCTTAGTAAATAAGATAAGGCTTCACTTTGCAAAGGATACCCAATCACGTGCAAGGATAATAAAAAAACAGCATTTTTGCTTGCACATGATTGGATGATGGAAGTCAGCTGAGTTTTTGCTCATTTAATAAGCTCTGGAGCAACTGAACTAGCAGAGTGCAACTGCACTTTGCAAAGTGCACAGTCTATTTGCTTTTAGTAAATCAACCCCATTGAGTCTACAATATTGAACTTTTTCCCAGTATTCTAATTTTCTGAGATACTTATTGGGACTCCTTCCAATGTTCTCACCTGCCAGTTATTGCACTCACAATTACTATTGGCAGTGTTAGGCTGCTTTCACACGGTAAAGCAATGCTCGTTTTTGTGGCACTTTACTGCTGTTTAAGCGGCGCTTTTGCTCCGCTTTTCGGCCGCTAGCAGGGCGCTTTTAAACCCAAAAAAGTGGTTAAAAACTCCCGAGTTGCTGCGTTTCCGAATCGCTTTTCAGGCGATTCGGAAGCGCTGCCCATTCTTTGCAATGGGCAAGGGCGTTTTGGGATCGCTGTACCCAGCGCTCTCAAACTGCCCCAAAGATGCTACTTGCAGGACGTCCCACAAGCGCACCGGCTGGATGTGAAAGTTTTCAGCCGCTTTACAGGTGCTATTTCTAGCGCTAAAACGCCTGAAAACTGGCTCAGTGTGAAAGGGTTCTTAGAGTGAGTGGGGACTTTAGCAACAAAAAGAATGTGAGTTGGAGGGAGCTGACCAGCGATCCTGTTACATTCAGATTTTTCAACTGGAGTCATCCTCTTTTCCCCTACTAGAGTGATCCTTTGGGGCCCCACATACTGCAGAAATTGCAGGAAATGTATTTTACCTAAATTTTTAAAAAATTCTCAACTGCTTCTTGCAACCCATCAAGCTTCTAATGCGTTGTTAAATGGTATTAATACCGTCTGGTTACTTTTTAAGGCTTGAGGCTACTGCTAAAAACAGGTGTTATGTGATTATTGTGTAAATAAAGCTGTGCGGTGAACCGATTAATGATTTGAGTAAAGAGTAACATATGTAGCTGATTTAATGCATGATTGATGTCTGTTTCCCACTGATAAAGGCATAGCATTTATTTGGTAATGCCTTTCTCTCCCTTGTTACAGTATATGCTTAGATTTAATTTAAATCTGTTAGGCCACATGCACACTGGGTGTCTAGCCCTCCGTCTATCCAATCCCATTGTTTTCATGGTACCTACGTTTCGGGACGTGTGTCATGAATGCATAATAACTGCATTTTAGGCATACATCACTGAACACTTAGGGCCCTAAACATGAGTACAAGTTGGTACAGTGTCCAGCCCCATCCAGCCATAGTGTATTCTAACCTGTCATAGATTTTGCAGGCACTGGGCTGGCCGCTGCAACTGTGCCTCCTGGGTGCAAAAATCTCCAGGAGTGGGGTTGACACCCAGCGTGCATGTGGTCTAATGCTGTCTTCCAGGATGGTTATCCACTTTAGTTCCAGAGCCCCTCTTAAAGAGACATTGTCACCGGCTCATTCGGACATAGTGACAGTGCCTCCCTTCGATGTGAATTGTGAACTTTTTACACAGGATGTGCCTGTCTCAGGCTAGTGCACGAGATATGTAAATCACCTGTCAATCACACCAAGGGGGAGGAATTGACAACATTTTTCTCTGTCAAGATTTATCTCAGCTGTTCAGAGCTGGATTAACTCTTTGTGGCAAGACTGGGCTCAAATGATAGGAAATCTTATACGTTATGACATCACAAAAAAAAAAAAAAAAATTTGGGTTTACATCCACTTTAATGTGCATAGGAAAAAATAATATGTGTGCAAGTTGATAGTGTAATGTTGAGTTAAGATCAAGTCAAATTATCACCTTAAAGCGGGATTCCAGCCTACAAACACTGTAGCTGCTGAGTTTAAATAAGTACTTACCTGTCCTGGGTGCCCGCAATGTCGGCTACCCGTGGCCGACCCGTCCCTCGGCTCTCGGGTCCCGGCACCGCCATCCTAGGTAAGGGAAACAGGCAGTGGAGCCTTGCGGCTTCACTGCCAGTTTCCTACTGCACGCTCGCGGCGCTCTGTGAATGGCCCCGTGATGTTCTGGGAACACACACAGTTCCCAGAAGACAACGGGGCCGCTCACCGAGGAGCAGAAGACGCCGCGGAAAAGGAAGAGGCAGATTAGGAAGACTGCCTAGCAACAAGGTTTTAGGTAAGTTTAACCACTTCAAAACCAGCCTCGTTTTGGATTTTAGGTGTTTAAGAGTTTAAAACAGGTTTTTTTGCTAGAAAATTACTTAGAACCCCCAAACATTATATATTCTTTTTTTTCTAACACCCTAGAGAATAAAATAGCGGTCATTGCAATACTTTTTTTTGCACCGTATTTGCGCAGCGGTCTTCTAAGCGCACTTTTTTTGGAAAAAATTAACTTTTTTGAAAAAAAAAATAAGACAACAGTAAAGTTAGCCCAATTTTTTTTTATATTGTGAAATATAATGTTACGCCAAGTAAATTGATACCCATCATGTCATGCTTTAAATTTGCGCCCGCTTGTGGAATGGCGTCAAACTTTTACCCTTAAAAATCTCCATAGGCGACGTTTAAAAAATTCTACAGATTGCATGTTTTGCGTTACAGAGGAGGTCTAGGGCTAGAATTATTGCTCTCACTCTACCGGTCGCGGTGATACCTCACATGTGTGGTTTGACCACCGTTTTCATATGCGGGCGCTACTCACGTATGCGTTCGCTTCTGCGCGCGAGCTCGTCGGGACAGGGCGCTTTAAAAAATTTTTTTTTTTTTATTATTTATTTTACTTTATTTTATTTATTTTTTCACTGTTTTTAAAAAAAAAAAAATTTGGATCACTTTTATTCCTATTACAAGGAATGTAAACATCCCTTGTAATAGAAAAAAGCATGACAGGTCCTCTTAAATATGAGATCTGAGGTCAAAAAGTCCTCAGATCTCATATTTAGACTAAAATGCAAAAAAAAAAAAAAAAAAGTCGTTTAAAAAAATGACACAAAAAAAATTGTGCCTTTAAGAGAAGTGGGCGGAGCCGTCGTAATGACGTCGCTCCGGCCGTCACATGGTATAGAGACGGGTGGGGGCCATCTTGGCCTCACTCGTCTCAGTACCTCAGCAGTGACAGGTCCCGATCTCCTCCGCCGCTACCGACGGCTCCGGTAAGCGGCGGAGGGCGCGGGAGAGCGGCGGGAGGGGGGGTGGCACCTCTCCCGCCGCCGATAACGGTGATCTCGCGGCGAACCCGCCGCAGAGACCACCGTTATCGTGTACAGAATCGCCGGCCCTAAAGATGGATACCTCGGTTGTGGCAGCAGCTGCTGCCGTTACCGAGATATCCATCTTTAAAAAACAGGACGTCAATATACAGTGGGCGGTCGGGAAGCGGTTAAAAAATTTATTTTTTTCAAATGCTTTTTTTAAATTTTTTTAGGATTTTTGGTGTAATTTTTTTTTTCAGGGTGGCCCTCCACTTTAACTCCATCTTTCTTTAGGTAGGGCGGCTGCATCAAGTTAGGGAAAACCAGATCAAGTCCCTGTATATACACTATATTACCAAAAGTATTGGGACGCCTGCCTTTACACGCACATGAACTTTAATGGCATCCCAGTCTTAGTCCGTAGGGTTCAGTATTGAGTTGGGTCAACTTTTGCAGCTATACCAGCTTCAACTTTTCTGGGAAGGCTGTCCACAAGTTTAGGAGTGTGTCCATGCCTTTATGGACCTTGCTTTGTGCACTGGTGCGTAGTCATGTTGGAACAGGAAGGGGCCATCCCCAAACTGTTTCCACAAAGTTGGGAGCATGAAATTGTCCAAAATGTCTTGGTATGCTGATGCCTTAAGAGTTCTCTTCACTGGAACTTAAGGGCCAAGCCCAACCCCTGAAAACAACCCCACACAATAATCCCCCCTCAAACATTCTCATAGACACACTCCTAAACCTTGTGGACAGTCTTCCCAGAAGAGTTGAAGCTGTTATAGCTGCAAAGGGTGGGCCAACTCAATATTGAACCCTACGGTCGAAGACTGGGATGCCATTAAAGTTCATGTGCGTGTAAAGGCAGGTGTCCCAATACTTTTGGAAATATAGTGTATCTTTGAACCAGCAGATTACTTGTAATAGTGATGCATTGTTTACCCTCATCAACAAGCAATAGATCACAATTGCAGTGATTTTTTTGCTGCTGGGGAGACAGGATAGAGCTGGATCAGTAGCCCAGTAGACTTCTATGAACTAGCTGTGAGCTGGAGGTAGATAAGCTCCAATGGAAGTTTATGGGACTGTACTGCGCAGGAGAGGAAACTTGTAATCGATGGATGTAAACAAGAGAGGCCACAGCCGTTGGTTCTCAAAAAATATACATCTGTTGAGGAAAGGGGGATGGGATTGTTTAGGTCAGGGCAAAGGGGCAAATAGAAAAAATGCACTTTGTCTGAATGTGCACTTATTCTTAAAGGAAAACTGTGCCAATAGAAACTTGATGCAGATCGAGCTAATCACATTGGTTAGGGCTGCAATGCCTGTGTAGATCTCTCATGAGGAATAAAGGGCAGTCCTCTTGATCACTGCAGTGAACCTCAAAGGGCCGAGGCCAGTATATTATTTCTGTAATTTTAAAAACAGTTTTCACACAGTATGGGAGGAGCAAGATAAGGGTCCTGAAGGGTTGTTTGCCCCAAGCCAATCCTTGCCCTGAATTCCCCTTGGTCTGGCTATGGAGCAGGTTAAGGCTTTTCTGTGCAACTACCAAATGTTCCAAAATATTAAAAAATCATACTGTGTAATAATGAGAACTATGATGCGTAAAGCTGCCTTAATCTCTTTAGGAAATTAACTCATTGATTGTCTAGTCACCAACACTTCCCAGACTGGCTGTTTTGCCCTCAAATATGGGGGCAAGCCACAACACAAACTGCATAGTACTATTTAGTTCATGTGTGCCTGCTGCCCATAAGATCCTTTTTTTTTTAAAGAAGGATTTTCATTTTGTTGAATGACAAGCCAAATTTAACACCATTATGTATGGAGTGTAGAACAAATGACAAACTGTCAAGCATCCTAAATGATGATCTTTTTGCAGGATAGTCTGTGAGAATACTAAAGACTGTGAATCACTGTGCTGTAAAAAATCTATTCAAAGCTATAAAAAAAAAAGGTGCAGTAAACCTAAAACCTAAAACTTACCTTTCCTTAATATTTTATATATATATATATATATATATATATATATATATATATATATATATATATATATATGGATGTAAAGGAACTTGTACCTGCACAAAAATGATATTTTGAGAAATGTGCTTCCAGGGATATTCTAAGACTTGATTGCATTAGAAAAAGACAAACAGGTCCAAGTGGTAGTAGACTTCTTGCCTCAATTCTTCCGCCTGGGCAGCTGTAACGGGGGATGCAAGTGGGTTTTAACCTATTGTCATAAAGTTCTGAAAAGTTTACATGTTTACTGCTTTTTTAAACTGAACCACCCAAACCAACTTGTAATTTAATTTATTTTTTTTTCAAAATAAAGGTGGTTTTAATTGTCTGAATTGGTTTTGTTAAAGTGGAACTAAACCCATTGATGTTTCCCTAAACAGTTACATTCAAGGCATGCAGAGAATGGTAACTTTTACAGTGCTCTCAACCGGACTGTTAAGCCATCAAATTGTGGGTGTCATAGCTGCACCATGACAACTTCCTTGGCTGTAAAAAATGGGAGGGTTTAGTTCTTCTTTAAAGTCCAGTGGAACTCATAGTTTAATTCAGTTTAATACATCACAGGTACATCAAAAGAGAAGGTATTTCCAGTCTTACAGTTCATGTCCTTGAGAAATCAGCCACATCTTCATTAAAAAAGTTTTTTCTCTACCAGCATGCTGCAGTGAAAGTCTCTTGCTCTCTAGATAATAATTCAGTGGTCTCTCCGAAGAGGTCTAACAAACCCTTTGCTGAGTCGTCATACCTATAGATCTGCAATGAAGAAAACTGATGCTCTCTGCTGACTGGAGATCAAACTTGGCAGGATGCGTGTTAAAACTCTGCAGAGAGACAGCACTGCTTCAACACAAAAGTCAAAAGTCCTTCTCTGCAGGCAACAGGATTTTCTATCCTTTTGGAAGAAAGCAAACTGTAAGACTTAGCACTCCTTTTGTTTTATTGTTCCTGGAATGTATTTAGCTGAATAAAATTAAATAAACAATTAAATCCAATGATGCATCATTATGTGTTTTTGGATAAAACTGCCATATATACCCAAAGCCTAGTACAAATGGGCCGAATGTCGGGCACCATCGGCTGGTTCAACAAAAACCAGCTGACATTCGGTCCGTGTGTATGACAGCTGGTCTGACACCAGCAGCTGACCGACTTCCGATGGCTGAGAGCGCTGACCAGAGTGATCTGGCAGGGGGTCGCCCCCCTGTCAGAACACAATAGCACAGCAGTGGAGGTTGCTACAGCGACTCCGACCAGAGCTGTCAGTTTTTTTTTCAGTCAACCGGCTGGGTTGAACGAAAAAGAACTAGTGGTGTGTACTAGGCTTAAATTGGATGTAAACCCAATTTTTTTTTAAAATTAAGGCTTGCACCTTGTACAGTATAGGATTTCATGTCATCTGTGCCCAGTTTTGCCACGAAGAGTTAATCCAGCTCTGTGCAGTCCTCTTATCTTTTTTCAGTGAGATAAAAACTGACACACAGAGAAATAGGAGTCAGTTCTTTCCCCTTGCTGTGAGTGACAGGTAATTTACATATCTCATGCAAGAGCCTGAGAGAGACATTGTGTACTTCAGATCCCCTTCTCCTTTCTTCTCCAGCTCTCTCAGGATTGGCTCTCCACACCTCAGCATGATTGGGCATGCTGAAGTCATGTGGTGACTTTTCTGGGTTTTGACTGGATGTTAGTGATCATAGAAGAAGTTCAGTGTAAGAAATACACAGGAGAAAATGCATGTTGACAAGGGGAGTGTAGAGGTGGGGCGGGGAGTCTACTGACTTCATGACTCCACTCCAATATAGAAGAAATGGATTCTAGACAGCCGCACTCCTATAAAAGCCTTTATTGTAATGAATAGTCAACGTTCATGTGACAACAGAAGCAGGACAGACATCTGACGCTTTTCACAACATCATTGTTGCTTAGACTAAGCAACAGTGATGTTGTGAAATGCGTTAGCTGTCTGTCCTGCTTCTGTTGTCACATGAACGTTGACTATTCATTACAATAAAGGCTTTTATCAGAGTGCTGCTGTCCAGAATCCATTTCTTCTATATTGCTCGTGCTGAGCCTGCACCTGGCTTCCACTTTGAGGAGGGTGTTTCCTTCAGCACGCCACCTGGAGTAGTTCACCCTTTTGTTCTCTTATCAGGACTCCACCCACCGAGCTTCGGACAACAGACCCACCCAGAGAATCTGCAGTATTTTGGGTCTCATAACAGACAGAGGTAAAGATACATGCAGGAGGCATGTATATCCTTAAAGATAACCACTATGGCAGTAGTTTAGAAAGGATGAGAGTGGGTTTACATCCACTTTAAGTCTGCTTTCACCATCCGGTTCATGTGATTCCCTTGCACAGTAGAACCCGGACAAAGAGAGGGAGGGGCAGCACTCTGAGGTAATGTATAACTCAGAAAAGTATGATTATTATCAGTCTCCTTTACTGAAAATCTGTTTTAGAAGAGAGCAGAGGGATGATCTTGTCATAGTGCTGGTTTCCTTCATGGTCCAGTCAGTAGGCTAGTGACCTCACATTCAGATAATCTGGACTCAGTGACTTAAGCACAGCTGCAATATTTCATATATAGTATCAGCAGTTCATGAATAAGATCATCTTTAACATTAATTTTGGTCACAGGCTGGATATACATAGACCCTTGGCTGGTCTGCTACCTTCAGATAATTGGATACTGACAAAGCTTTGCTGGACATGGGAAATGGGCTGCCAGGAGCAGTACTAACTGATAGGGACATCTTTGATCCGAAGTATGTGGAAAGGGGTATATATACAATGTTGGGGTGAACAGTGATCTTAAGATGATCTTGTTTCTATGTATGGTTATCCTTTCATTTGGTTGCTCCGACATTCTTGAAATATAAAGTTATGTAACCATAATCATATCAATGGAGCCTGCATGTCGATGCATTTAGCTCACTCCATTTTGGTATCTAGGATCAATTTCTGCTAAGAACTGCTATTTCAGCAATTGACTGTCATAGTCCATACTAATCACAAGTGCCAATTCACTGAACTTTACAATTATCCACTGCCGAAAATAATTGTCAGATCTCCTTTAAAGAGTTTTATCAATATCTGAGCACAGCAAACGGCGTCTTATTGTGTTCCTTCTTCAATAGCTTCATAAGTTCCTTCACAGGCACAATATAAGATGAGCACTCTTATAATTATTGCTGTCATTTTTTATTTAAAAGGAAAAAAGTTTTGAAACTCTGGACTAAATTAAAGTGGTTGTAAACTTCAGAAATGAAGTATGAACAAAGCATATTCCTCTATAGTGTATTCTTGTCTCAATTAAGAGCACTAAGTGTAATTTCTGTCTGCTGTTCCATTCCTCTGCTATAAGCAAGAATCACTTCTGACAAGTTTTCCTGACGCCAAGAGAAAAATAAGGGAGGGACCTTCAGCTGATTGACAGCCCCAGCTCTGTTCCTGTGTGGTGTGTAAGCTCAGCTCTCCGCCCCTTGTTTCCTGAACTCTCAGACAAGCTTTCTAAAGTCTGTAGTTTGAACAGCTGTAGAGAAGAGAAAACTGTAGATAACCAGGTTACAACTTATGCAGGAGGAATTGTTTCATCTCGATGTATCACTGGGTATATCTAAGTGTTTACAACCACTTTAATTACTATAGCACATTTGCAATATCGGGGTGCTAGTATAATTACATTGGGTGGCAAGGCTAGTTCTTTTAAGTAGTTTGTGACCCAAAATAAAAAATGTGAACATAAAAAGATAACTCATTTTTCAAAATAAAGTTTTGAGCTAGCTCACACAGTATTTAGTAGATACAATCTATTATTCTGTTTGTTATAAAAAAAAAAAAAATAAAAAATTAAAGTCACTAATATTTTTAGTTGTGGGTGGTCATTTTGTAACATTGAGTGATATTATCATTGTCTTTTGTTTGCAAACCCCCAAAGGTTCCCTTACATGAATGCAATGGTGGGGTATTTATGGTCATATATTTTTATTATTATTATACAGGATTTATATAGCGCCGACAGTTTACGCAGCGCTTTACAACATTAGGGCAGACAGTACAATTACAATACAATTCAATACAGGGGGAATCAGAGAGCCCTGCTCGTTAAAGCTTACAAACTAGGAGGGAGGGTCAAGTAATACAAAAGGGTAATAACTGTGGGGGATGAGTTAATGGAGAAAATAGTGCAGTTGTTAGATGGAGGCAGGATAGGCTTCTCTGAAGAGGAAAGTTTTCAGGGATCGCCTAAAAGTGGATAAATTTGGAGACAGTCTGACAGATTGGGGTAGTGAATTCCAGAGGATGGGCGAGGCTCGTGAGAAGTCCTGGAGGCGGATATGGGAGGAGGTGATAAGGGAGCTAAAGAGGAGGAGGTCTTGGGAGGAACGAAGAGGGCGTTTAGGTTGGTATTTTGAGATTAGGCTAGTGATGTAGCTGGGGGCAGAGTTGTGGATGGCTTTGTAACTTTTTGTTAGCATTTTGAATTTAATTTGTTGGGCAAGTAACAGCCGACAGAGGGATTGGCAGAGAGGGGTAGCAGACACTGTGCAGTCTGTAAGGTGGATGAATCTGGCAGCAGCATTCATGATGGACTGAAGGGGGGATGGTCAATTTAAAGGTAAGCCAATAAGGAGGGAGTTGCAGTAGTCAAGGCGAGAGATAACCAGGGAGTGAATCAGGAGCTTTGCGGTTTCATTGGTTAGAAAGGGACGTAGTTTAGAGATGTTGTGAGGGTTGAGACGGCAAGCTTTGGAAAGTGATTGGATATGGGGCTAAAAGGAGAGTTCAGAGTCCAGGATAAAAACCAGCACGCTGACATGTGGGGATGGGTAGATGGTTGTGCCATTGCTCTTGACAGATAAGTCAGGGGAAGAGACACGTGTTGGAGGAAATATTATAAGCTCGGTTTTGGACAAGTTGAGTTTGAGGAAGTGGTGTGACATCCATACAGATATGTCTGTTAGTAAGTTAGTGATACGTAATGGAGTGAGTTGAGGGGTGGAGAGATAGATTTGTGTGTATCGTCAGCGTAGAAATGATATTGAAAGCCGTGAGAGGCTATCGGCTGACCCAGGGAAGAGGTGTAGATTGAAAATAAAAGAAGGTCCAAGAACAGAACTTTGGGGGACCCCAATGGAGAAGGGAAGAGCAGTGGAGGAAGTAGAATTGTAAGTGACACTGAAGGTGCCTTGGGATAGGTAGGATGAGAGCCACTGAAGAGCACAGTCATGGAGACCAAGTGAGTAAAGTTTTTTGAGGAGGAGGGGGTGGTCAACCGTGTCAAAGGCAGCTGAAAGGTCCAGAAGAAGAAGTACAGAATAGTGTCCATTGGCTTTTGCAGTTAGTAGGTCATTTGTGAGTTTTAAAGAGCAGTTTCTGTGGAGTGTTGAGGGCGAAATCCAGATTGAAGGGGATCAAGAAGGTTATTCTTAATGAGGTGGTCACTCACCTCATCAAGGAGTTTAGAGGAAAAGGGGAGCAAGGAGATAGGGTGTAGGTTGTTAAGATTGGTAGGGTCCAAGGGCAGCTTTTTAAGTATGGGGGTGACCAGTGCATGTTTTAGAGCATTGGGGAAAATGCCAGAGGTGAGGGAGAGATTGAAGATGTGGGTTAGAGAGTGTAGGATAGAGTCAGAGGGCGACCTTAGTATTATAGAGGGAATAGGGTCCAGGGGGAAGGTGGCTAGGTGGGCGTTAGAAAGGAGTTTCGCAACTTTGTCTGTAGTAGCAGATTTGAATAAGGGGGGTGTCAATTGTACCTGTTGACATGGTGTCTTAACTGGGGGAGATACCTGTAGAGTGGAGATTTCATCACGGATTGTATCAATCTTGTTTTTTAAGTGATTTGCAATCTCCTGGGCAGTGGGTGGAGGCGGTGGAGAATGAAGTAGAGAGTTGAAGGTAGAGAAAAGTTTAAGGGGACTGGATGAGAAGGTGTTAATACGAGTTGTAAAAATAGGATTTTTTATTACAGCTTACCTGTAAAATCCTTTTCTTTCGACGGACATCACGGGACACAGAGCCACAGTAATTACTGATGGGTTATAGGGTATCACTAGGTATTGGACACTGGTCACACCCTAATCAGGAAGTTCAACCCCCTATATAACCCCTCCCCTTCCAGGGATACCTCAGTTTTGTAGCAAAGCAGTATAGGTGTATTAGAAGAGGGGCGGGACCTCTGTGTCCCGTGATGTCCGTCGAAAGAAAAGGATTTTACAGGTAAGCTGTAATAAAAAATCCTATTTTCTTTTCTCGGACATCACGGGACACAGAGCCACAGTAATTACTGATGGGATGTCCCAAAGCAATGCCAACTGAGGGGGGGGAATCACAACCAAGTAGGGTGCTATCAGACCTGAGGACCTTGTACCGCTGTCTGCAGCACACTACGCCCAAAGGCGATATCCTCATGCCTTCTCACATCCACCTGATAGAATCTGGTGAATGTATGAACTGAAGACCAGGTTGCGGCCTTGCAGATCTGAGCCATAGAGGCCCGGTGATGCACTGCCCAAGAAGCACCAATAGCCCTTGTGGAATGTGCCTTGATCTGAAACGGGGGAACCTTCCGTTTCAAACCGTAAGCTTGAATAATCAACTGTCGAATCCATTTAGAAATGGTCGCTCTTGACGCTGCCTGTCCTCTATTGGGACCCTCCGGCAGCACGAACAAGACATCCGTCTTGCGAATCTGAGCAGTTGCCTCCAGATAGGTCTTGACTGCTCTTACTACATCCAAAGAATGTAATGACCTTTCTTCCGAAGAACAAGGTTCTGGAAAAAAGGAAGGTAGCACAATGTCTTGGTTTAGATGAAAATCTGAAACCACCTTCGGTAAAAAAACTAGGATGAGGGCGCAGTACTACTCTATCCTTGTGTATAATCAAGTAAGGCTCTTTACAGGGAAGAGCTGCTATTTCTGATACTCTTCTAGCAGAAGAGATAGCTACCAGGAAAATTAGTTTCCTCGTCAGTAAGACCAAAGGAATCTGGCGTATTGGTTCAAAAGGTTGTTTTTGTAACACCGATAGAACCAAGTTCAAGTCCCAGGGGTTTAGGGGCGCCTTAACCGGAGGATTAAGACGCATCACCCCCTGTATAAAGTTTCGGATCAGAGAATGCGAAGCAAGCGGCCGTTGAAACAACACTGATAAGGCCGACACCTGGCCCTTGATGGTACTCAAGGCCAGCTTCATCTCTAATCCTAATTGTAGAAAATCCAGAATTCTACCTATGACATATTTCCTGGGATGCCAACCCCTGGATTCACACCAGGATACATAAGCTTTCCAGACACTATGATAAATCATTCTGGAAGCTGGCTTCCTTGCCTTGATCAAGGTAGATATGACAGGACCTGAAAGCCCACGATTTTTCAGAACGTGGGATTCAATAGCCCACCCGTCAAATCTAGCATTTGTGAGGCAGGCTGGAACACCGGACCTTGAGCTAACAGGTCTGGGTGTATCGGTAGGGTCCACCGGGAACCTACCATCATCCCTGCTATTTCTGCTTATCAGGTTCTTCTGGACCAAACGGGGGCCACCAGAAGTGCCGACTTCCCTTCTTGCCTGAGTCTGCGAAGGAGCCGTGGCAGTAGCAGAATGGGAGGGAATGCATAAATCGGTGAGAGCCGATGCCACGGAATCACCAACGCATCCGTCCTGCCTGCAAGAGGATCCCAGGCAACCGGTAGGAAGGATTTCCCCTTCTGTAGGTTTTCGGGTATGAGCCATCAACTGAGGCTCTGACGCATCGCATGCGATAGGTGCATTGGAAAGTTTAATGCCTGCACCTTCCTGTTCCAGGTCAACAGAATACTGTGTTACAACAGTTCTGCTTGGAACTGCGCATAGGGAACTGCTTCGAATGAAGCCACCATCTTCCCCTGCAGCCTTATACAAAGGCGGACAGAAAGACCCTTCTTGGCCCTGACTGTCAGAATCAGCTCCCTTAGAGCAGTGATCTTTGCCTGCAGACACTTCAGTTAAGCAGGAAAACTGGGCACATATAGGCCTGCATCTCTGATGCCTATTGATATCAGAAATTCTCCTCCCTGCAGGACGGAGATTACTGTCTGAATTGATTCCAAACGAAAGGACTGCATCCTTGGGAATCGTTTCAGATCTCTCAAATCCAAAATGGGTCTGTCGTCCCCATTTGGTTTTCGGACCATAGAAAGATTGGAACAAAGTCTCAATCCTTGATCCTTTGTGGGAACCCCCACAATGACCTCTTGCGACAAAAGTCGCTTTATCGCTAGAAGGAGCGACTGCTTCTCCTCTGGCTTTCTGGGAACACCTGATCTGAGGAAACGAGGAGAGGGACATTCTTGGAACTCCAGTCTGTACCCTAAGGTTACCGTGGAGATCACCCATCTGTCCTGGAAGTCCTTCTGCCAGGGCCCTGAGAGCTGCAGCAGTCTTTCCCCCCACTCGAGCAAGCGGGGCGCCCCTTCATGAAGAGGTCTTAGTGTCTTGCTTAGAAGACCTTTTCCCCCAGGATTTCTTGTGTCCCTGGGGTTGACTCTTGTTTCTTGCCCCATACGGAGGAGACCCTCGTGACTGCCTGGAGGCTGATGCCCCTGGCGCTGGGGAAAGAGTCCGTTTAAAAGAGGGACGCTTACTCTTCTTCTTATCAGGTAAGAGAGTGCTTTTCCCACAGGAGATCATCTTGATATAATTATCCAAGTCCTCTCCAAACAACCTTTCACCACGGAAGGGAAACCCAGCCAGTAGCTTCTTACATGGTGCTTCGGCTGACCAGTTTTTCAACCATAAGATTCTACGTATATGCACCAACCCAAGCAAGAGGCGAGAGGTTTGCACGATAGAATCTCTAATGGCATCAACAGCATAACATAAAGCCGCAGGAAGGTTAGCAAACCACTGGGCCTGCTGTTCAGGTAATACTTTGATGACCTGTTTAACATGGTCTCTTAAGTATTGACAGACTCCAATCGCTGCTATTGCAGGTTGGGCCACTGATCCTGCTAAAGAGAACACATCTTTCAATAAGAAGTCCATCTTTTTATCCACAGGATCTTTGAGCATCTGAGCGTTGTCTACAGGACAAGTCAGATTACTATTTACAGAGGAAATGGCCGCATCAATGGCCGGTATTCCCCACCTCTTAATAAACTTTTCTTCCATAGGATAAAGTGTAGAAAACTTTTTCGGCGGAAGAAATCGCTTATCTGGGTGATCCCACTCAGAATAAAGCAGCTTTTCAAGTAAATTATGAACAGGAAAAGCATGTGCTGCTTGGAAAGGTTTCAGTGACCCCAAAGCAGAAGAGGTTTCTGTAGTAGTTTCAGGTAGGGACAACTTAAATGTGGAGCGGACCAAACCAGTGAGGATCTGCACTAAG